>NW_022436958.1:14212499-14389999 GCF_009761245.1 Sapajus apella
GAAGGAAGGAAGGAAGGAAGGAAGGAAGGAAGGAAGGAAGGGAAGGAAACAAAAGAAAGAAAGTGAAAGAAAAAGAAGAGATCATTGGTGCCTTTGTGTGATAGCTGTCTCAGTAGATAGAGAAATTTAGAGGGGAAAAAGGTAGTAGGGAAACAGAAGCAATGATTTAGGTTACACATTCCTTAAATGTGACTCTGAATGCAAGGAGAGGAATTGATTATCTTTTAATTATTTCAAAACAGTTCAGAAAATCTAGGAAATACAGAGTCCACTAAAGGGAAGAGAATGAATTATCTTGAGGCTCATATGACAATCAATTTAACGTTATATAAATTTAAAGATAATTGTTCTTTTAACACTACCTTTTCTCTTCTAATATTTAATCTCCTCCTGATATTTTTGTACCACGAATAACTTGATTTCTTTTCTCTAACGACCTTGTTTTGTTTTGTTTTAAGTCAGGGTCTTGCTCTGTCACCCAGGCTGGAGTGCAGTGGTGCCATCATGGCTCACTGCAGCCTCGATGTCCTGGGTTCAAGCAATTCTCATGCCTCAGCCTCCCAAGTCGCTGGGATTACAGGCATGTGCTACCATGCCGCTAATTTTTGTATTTTTGGAAGAGACAGTGTCTCACCATGTTGGCCAGGCTGGTCTAGCACTCCTGGCCTCAAGTGATCTGCCTGCCTTGGCCTCCCAAAGTGCTAGGATTACAGGCATAAGCCACTACGCCCAGTCCACAATCTTATTTTTATTAATTCAAATTTTTAACTCTAAAAGGCTCTTCTTGAAAGCTTTTTAAAGTTTTACATTATTGTTCTCATTCGAGCTCCTAAACGCTCACCTGATCTGCAGGAACTGCCTGCAAGCCTGAGGTTGGTGTTGATAAGGAAAGACATTGAGAAAGCATGTGTTTATGGAGCTGGGGCAGTGGTCATGGTGTGCTTGCTGCATCCAGCTGTGATGGGTTTTGGTGGCTATGAATCATCAAGAGCAGAAGACACCCCTCAGTGGAACTGCACACTACGAACAGTAATAATGATTCTTCCTCAGCTTTCTTTGCATATTTCTTTTCCCCAGTAAATCAGCCCAGGGTCAAATGCTGGATTGGCAGGCAAGGACTTCAGCAAGTCGATCCAGGTCTGCTTAATGCAGGAGCTTATGTGACTATGGTAGCACCTGGGAGTCCTGGGTTGAGGCCATCTCCACATTTTCCCCTAGAGGAGCCACACCACCTGAAGATATGATGACAGAGAGAATTGTGGCAAAGGCTCTGGAGCCCATTGAGATTACGGAGTGATGTTCTGACGTGATCTTACAGTAATGGAGCCGCCTACCTGCTGCCCGGAACATGGCCAATGACACTTTGCCCTACAATTCTGAAGGTAAGCCTGTCAAGCTTTGGGAGAGCAGAAGGAATGTCACAGGGATCTGCCAAGTAAAGCAAGGCATTGTGTGTGTGCCAAGACATCAGCCTGTATCAGAAGCCAAGACAAACCTTGTGCAAGAGCTACGTGAATAGTGACAAGATTTTGTGGCACCAGGTTCTAGATATATTAGGATTAGGTGAACCTGGTTAAAGGAGAGTCATAGTCTTTTTTTATTTTGTTTTGTTTTTTGTCTTAATTTTGTCTTGTTTCATGTGTTCCCGCTTTGCCCCTCTTACACATGGGCTTTCTGTATCTGCATTTTATTTTGCTTTGTTTTAAATCGACAAAAACAGTTTCTCTTGATTCACAATCAGAAACGGGTAGTCACACTATTATTCCCAAATAAAAGAAAAAATAAAAATTAATGATCATTTTCAACTTCAGGCTGAAGTCAAATGGGGCAATGTTGAATTTCCTGTATCTTGCTAGTTCTCTTTACATTGAAATGTATTATGTGTAACAAGAGAGGAAGATTAATAATAAAGCAGAAATCAAGTGAAGGAAGCTGAATTGACTTATTTATCACCATCTGTCAAAGTAGTAATTGACATAAAATTTGGAAAGACTGTTAGAAATTTGTGAGGAAAACCAGAATATATTTCAAGATAGAATCAGAAATGAGTGAAGAGAAATATTAGGCTTTGTAGCATTTCAAAGGGTCATTGCATTGTTGTTCTTCTTTTACTATGATTTTTATTTTAACTGTTAACTGTATTGGCACTTTTCTTTGGCCCACTGTACTCTAGTTCAGTCCTGAATTTATAAAGAGATGACTCTAGTTCTGTCCTCAAGGATGCATCTTGTGGTTTGTTTGACAAGTCTTTGTTTCCTTTAGAAACTTTGAATAATCGATGCTCAGTAAATGCTTTGTGGACAGATAACCATGTGCAGGGAATTGATGGAATGGTATATGAGTGTTCTCCAGAGAAACAGAACCAGTGGGAGATATATTCTACTGCTTCTCTATATATGGACATAAGAAAGGATTTATGGTGGAAATTGGCTCACAAGATAATGGTGGCTGAGAAATTTCAGGATATGCCATCTGCCCACTGGAAACCCATGAAAGCTGGTGGTGTGATTCAGTCCTAGTCGGAAGACTCAAGGACCTGGAGCTCCAGTGTCAAGGACATAAGAAGATGGATGTTCCAGTTCAAGGAAGAGAGAATGAGTATTTGCCCTACTTTCACTTTTTCTGTTCTTTCTATCCAGGCCCTCAACCAATTGGATGATGCTCATCCACCCTAGGAAGAGTGGATCTTCTTTACTCAGTCTGCTGATTCAAATGGTAATTTCTTCTGGAAACACACAGACATACACAGAAATAATGTTTACCAGCTATCTGAGCAATCCTCAACCTTGTCAAGTTGACACATAGAATAAACCATTACACATGGCTCAATGAGTGGCCCTCCAGATAATTACTGTACTTGTTCCCACCACTTACATTTCCTTTTCTCATCTCTGCTCCTTCTTTCTCCTACTTCTTTCTCTCTTCCCTCTCTCCCTCCTTCATTCATTTGCCTCTTTTTCCTTTTTTTTTGATTGTTTCTTTTCTGTTTCTTACCTACCCTCCTCCCTCCCTCCCTCCCTCCCTTCCTTCCTTCCTCCTTCCCTTCCTTCCTTTTTAGTTTCCTTCGTTCTTTTACTGTCTTGTTTTGAAGTACTTTTTGTTCATTTGCCTATAATTTACTTGTTGGTTTCTAAAATTTAGATGAACATTTTATAGTATTTCTAGGGGTCACAGGGGCTGAAGTGGTGGTCCAGTGTGCTGGGTAACCACTCATAATCATAACTGAGGTGACCAAAATTTTCATAGTTGTTTGTCTGGATGGGTTTTCTATGATCAGTCACCACCCCAGATCTCTGAATACATTTGCCTCAATGTATTCTGTAAGCCATTTACATGTGGATACATATCCACACAGGAATTCTGAAGTGATTATGAAAATTGAAACAATACAGGGAAAAATGACACATTTTGCAGGGGATAAGACTCTACTAATGGCACAGTGTAATCTGTTCATTGTATTATGGCCCTGTGTTCTCTAAGGAGTGTCTGAAATCTGTGAGATATTTCTATATCCAAATTCACATTCGTCTCTCAAAAATCTCTCTGAAAGCATTAATTGCAAAATAGATCAAGGTTTTTCCTTGGTTTCATTCTACTTGCTGCAAGTGCTCTGGGAGATTACATTTCTCTGGATGAAGTCAATGAAGCCCTGAGGTTAACATTCACCCAGGAGGGGAGACCAGTTCTCAGAGAGCTTGGCCCATGTACTTTGAATTTTACGGGCCAGGGAAAAGAGCTTATATCTCAAAAGCTTACAAGCAGGATCTACCCAAATTTGTCCTAGTCTCTTGTTCTGCTTTTTTCCTGCAGTTTGTTTCTTCCCTTTCTGCCTCCTCCCTTCTTGCTATTTTTAGCATGACCACTCCAATAAGGGCATGAATGATAAGAAAGTAAAACAGCCTTATCGCTAAAGCAGAGAAAGTTTTAGTGATCTGGATAGAAGATCAAACCAGTCACAGCATTCCCTTAAGCCAAAGCCTTATCCAGAAAAAGACCCTAACTCCCTTCAATTCTGTTACGGCTGAGAGAGGTGAAGAAGCCACAGAAGACAACTTTGTTGGTTCATGAGGTTTAAGGAAAGAAATCATCTCTGTAACATAAAAGTGCAAGTGAAGCAGCAAGTGCTGACGTATTTTGATAAATTTAATCAAGCCAGCTTGTGTACAGACACAACTCATTTTATTGTACTTTTTATTGTGCTTTGTTTTACAGATATTCGATTTTTACAATTGAAGGTTTGTGGCAACCCTACTTAAGCAAGCCTATCAGTGCCATTTTTCCAACAATACATGTTCCCTTTGGGTCTCTGAGTAATATTTTGGTAATTCATATTCAAATATTAAAACATATTTCAAACTTTTTCATTATTATTGTATCTATCATAGTGATTTGTGATCATCAATTTTTGATACTACTGTTACAATCTTTTTGGGGTACCATATCCCACACCTATACAAGACAGTGAACTTAATCAATGAATGTTGTGTTTGTTCGGACTACTCCACTAACCAAACATTCCCCCCTCTCTGCCCTGCTCCTCAGGCCTCCCTATTTCCTGACACAAAAAAATATTGAAATTAAGCCAGTGAATAACCCTACAATGGCCTCTAAGTGATCAGGGGAAAAGAAGAGTCACACACTCATCACTTTAAATCAAAAGCTAGAAATGATTAAGCTTGCTGAGGAAGGCATGTCAAAACTAAGACTGGCCAATAGCTAGGCCTCTTGTGCCAAAGCATTAGCCAAGTTGTGAATGTAAAAGAAAAGTTCTTGAGGGAAATTTAAAGTACTATTTCAGTGAGCAAATGAATAACAAGAAAGCAAAACATCCTTATTGCTGATGCAGAGAAAATTTTAATGGTCTGGAGAGATCAAACCAGCCACAACATTCCCCTAAGACAAAGCCTAATCCAGAGCAAGACTCTAACTTTCTTTAATTCTATGAAGGCTGAGAGAGGGGAAGAAGCTACAGAAGAAAACTTTCAAGTTGGTTCATGAGGCTTAAACAAAGAAGCCATCTCTATGACATAAAATTGCAAGATGAAGCAACATGTGCTGATGTAGAAGTTACAGCAAGTCATCCGGAAGATCTGGCTAAGATCATTGACAAAGGTGGCTACAATAAACAACTGATCTTCAGTGTAGTCACAGCAGTCTTACATCGAAAGAAAATGCTAGATAGGTTGTTCACAGCTAGAGAAAAGAAGTCAATGCCTGGCTCCAGAGCTTCAAAGGACAGGCTGGACCTCTTGTTTTGGGGGTAATGCAGCTAGGTGACTTTAAATTGAAGGCACTGTCTCTTTACCTTTCCAAAAATCATAGGGATCTAAAGAATTATGCTATATCAATGCTCTCTCTGCTATATAAATTAAACAAAAAAGCCAGGATGACAACACATCTGTTCACTTCATGGTTTACTGAGTATTCTAAGCCCAGTGTTGAGATCCACTTCTCAGAAAAGATTTCTTTCAAACTACTATGCTCCTTGACAATGCACCTGGCCACCCAAGAGCTCTGATGAAGATGTATAAGAAGATTAATTCTGTTTTCATGCCTGCTAACACAACACCCTTTCTGTAGTCCATGGATCAAGGAATAATTTTGACTTTCAAGTCTTATTAGTTAAGAAATACATTTAATAAGGCTATAGTTGCCATAAATACAGATATAGATTAGGTTCCTCCAATGGATCTGGACAAATTACATTGAAAATCTTCTGGAAAAGATTCAGTATTCCGGATGCCATTAAGAATTTGTGATTCACGGGAGGAGGTCAGAATATCAACATCAGCAGGAATTTGGGAGAAGTAGATTTCAACCCTTCTGGATAACTTTGATGAGGGAGTTTCAAGACTTCGGTGGTGGAACTAACTACATATGTGGCAGAAATAGCAAGAGAACTAGAATTAGAAGTGAAACGTAAAGATGTGACTGACTTGCTGCAATCACATGGTAAAATTTAAACAGATAAGAAGCTCCTTCTTAAGGATAAGCAAAGAAATCAGATTTTTGAGGTGGAATCTACTCTTGGTGTTTCACCACTGTGAACATTGTTGAAATGATAATAAAGGACTTAGAATATTATAGAAACTTCATTGATAAAGCAGTGGCAAGATTTGCGATGACTGACTCCAACTTTGAAGGAAGTTCTCCTGTGGGAAAAATGCTGTGAAACAACATTGCGTGCTACAGAGAAATCTTTCAGGAAAGGAAAGGTAGATCAATGCTCAAACTTCATTGTTGTCTTACTTTAAGAAGTTGCCACAGCCACACCAGCCTTCAGCAACTACCACCCTGATCTGTCAGCAGCCGTATATATTGAGGTGAGACGCTCCACCAGCAAAAAGATTAGAACTGGATGAAGGTTCAGGTGATCTTTAGCAATAAAGTATCTTTCTATTAAGATATATACATTGCTTTTTTTTTTAACATAATGCATTTTTTTGTAAAGGAGAAGTTACATTTTTGTGAAGGAGAATCACTCATCTTTAACAGACTCTTCCAAATAAGTGTGAAATACACTTAATAGACTACATTATAGTATAAACATAACTTTTATACACACTGGAAAACCAAAACAATTTAGCAGTTGCAATTTTTCCTAATGCAATATGCATCTGAAACTCAATAAGTGGCACAAAGTGACAGACCTGAGAGAGATGTCAGTAATATATGACAGGTCCATCCCCAAAACTGAATCCAATCTAAGTAGAAAGATGTTTCTAGGGGCTGGGTGAAGTGGCTCATGCCTGTAATCCCAACATTTTGGGA
Source organism: Sapajus apella (assembly GCF_009761245.1). NCBI lineage: Eukaryota > Metazoa > Chordata > Mammalia > Primates > Cebidae > Sapajus > Sapajus apella. Next base: position 14,219,271 of record NW_022436958.1, read on the forward strand.
GGCCAAGGCAAGCAGATCACAACGTCAAGAGATCGAGACCATCCTTGCCAACACGGTGAAACTCTGTCTCTACTAAAATACAAAAATTAGCTGGGCATCGTGGCACATGCCTGAAGTCCTAGCTACTTGAGAGGCTGAGGCAGGAGAACTGCTTGAATCCAGGAGGTGGAGGTTGCAATGAGCCAAGATCATGCCACTGAACTCCAGCCTGGTACCTGGCAACAGAACATGACTCTGTCTCAAAAAAAAAGAGGTGTTTATGACAAAATTCTGGAAGTTGATTTTACCCTCACTGAGCATGTATTGTTGAAACTCAATTACTCGCTTCATGAAATAGACTCTGAAGATTCATCAGCTTTAGCAATCATTTGAGTCACGGTGTTCAAGAAGTTATATTTTGTAAAGGAGAATCACTCATCTTTAACACTTAGACTCTTCCAAGTAACAGCAGAATATTGATATCAAAAACCCTAATGAATGAGTCCTGTTACGAGCATTATCTACAAGCTCTAGTTTTGCTTGTGAAGCTGTTGGAATGACTGTGGGCATGGTGAAGAGAGATGCAGCTAAGACTAACTAGACTCTAATTGTTGCTGGGGAGAGTGGAGTGGGCTGAAGGAAGTCACTGGTCCTCCCTGGTACTCAATTTTCTCCTTTGTAAGCTGGATTAGTGTTTCTCAGATTTTTACATTTCATCATCTAGTAGCCATTTAATTGGATGCTAAATGTGGTAGGGTTATCAACTTTGAGTTCTGCCAAATAAAACCATTAAAAAGGTGCCATCTACTCTCAATAATTTTATAAAGGGTAGGAAACTTTAGCACCAAAAAAGTTATTAAACCTAACTTTATGAAAATATTTTTACAAAGTTTTTCTTTTTTTTGAGATGGGGTTTTGCTCTTGTTGTTGTCCAGGCTAGAGTGCAATGGCGTGATCTCAGCTCACTGCAACTTCCACCTCCTGGGCTCAAGCAATTCTCCTGTCTCAGCCTCCTGAGTACCTGTGATTACAGGCATGATCCACCACACCTAGCTAATTTTTTGTATTTTTAGTAGAGACGGGGTTTCTCCATGGTTGGTCTCAAACTCCCGACCTCAGGTGATCCACCTGCCTCGGCCTCCCAAAGGGCTGAGATTACAGGCATGAGCCACTGCGCCCGGCCCTCTACAAAGTCCTTATTTTTCTAGGACTTTATCACTGACCAGTAGGGGTTCTTGGAACAGCATTTGGGACTTCTGGATATTTACAGCCCTGGTTTTTATGCTTGTTAATGGCTATGGTCTGAATGTTTATTTCACCCACGAAAATTCATATGTTGAAATCCTAGCCCCATGGTGATGGTGTTGGGAGATGGGGCCTTTGGAAGATGATTGAGTTATGAGGGCAGAACCCTCACGAATGGGATTAGTGCTCTTGTAAAAGAGGAAGAAACTTGTTTGCCCCTTTCATCATGTGAGGACACAGTGAGAAGGCACCATCTATGAACCAGGAAACAGGTTCTGAATATGTCACTGAATCTGCTGGCACCTTGATCTTGGACTTCCCAGTCTCCAGAATTATTGGAAATAAATTTGTGTTGTTGTTTATAAGCCATTTACTTTATGATATTGTATTGTAGCAGCCCAAACAGACAATGATACAAAACAAAAGTTAGGTAGATCTAGTCTTCAAATTCTGTATTACTCAATGTTTATTACTCATATATTGTCTGCCATTTACTGTTTCTTTATTCATCAAGTCTTTAAGACATTTCATTTTGAGAAATGCCAGCTTTTAAGCTTTCCTTCCTATTTCCTGAATATCATCAAAATGTGCATTTACTAACTTTTTTTCTCTACCTCACTCATTCTTTCTTATTTACTGGACTTTTGTTTGGTTACAACAAAGAAAAAAAAAAAACATATAATCTCACACTCATTTCAACTGCTTGATTGTCACACATGGCTAGTGGCTACCATTTTGGACAAGAGAGAGTTACAGGACAGAAAGTCCTATTGGACAGGGCTTTTTAAAGAATATAAACACAAATGAATTTTCTGTTTTCCACCTAGAATTACTGAGTAAGGAATTAGAGAAGGAAAGAACTTAATGAACTTTGTACAGTCACCAATTGAATTGCAGTAAAAAGTAGGTAGATTTTGTTTAGGACATTTTCTTGATGTGGATCTTTATGACCCTGCTCTGATACTCTTCTAGTATATTTGTTTGGCTACTTCTCTTTTCTTAGGTAATAGAGCAAGACCACACAAATTTTATAATTTTGGTTTCTTACAATCCAGATTCAGATTCTGCTCTGGGCTTTCATATCACAGGGAAGTGAAGGGTTTTTGGAAACAGCTGGCCTGTGTGGAACGACCTGCTTTCCTCCTTCCAGCCCTCGTTCCCTGACACCTCCTCATTCAGTATTCATTTACTCAGTCTCACAGGCAAGCTCGCCAAACAGCCTCAAATAAGCTCCATCTGCTCACTACCTAATCTCTGTTTAAATCAAGCTATATAAACACTTTGTTTTCTGGGAGAACTGGGCACATTTCTGTAGTAGAATTGTATGGAAACATCCCTCCTCACATCTTCCACAGCATTCGTTTGTGGGGTTTGTTTTTCTTTAAGGCCTTTTCAGACTCTGCTGTAATTAGCACTGTAGCTTTTGCTTATTTTTGAAATGGTTATCTACCCAACACAAAAAAAAGAAAGGCAAAGTTTGTGCATATTTGGTTAATTCTGGCAATGGAGTCAGCCACAGCAGATAATTGTTTCTCTTAAAGAAATCATGCAGGGAATGAATTACTCTGTTAAGTTACCTGCATTGATCTCATCCATCAGATATTGGGGCCTCTATTCAGTGCTCTCTAGAAACAAGATATCTATATCTCTATTACCTTCCACACCTGGGCTTCCCAACCTGTCCAACCCTCCTCTCCTGGTCTCTTTGTACTTTCCCTAAAAAAATCAAGGAAAGTGAAACCAAGGTTACTGGTTGTTTTAATGGTCATTCTGAAACCTGACATTGTTTTCCTGGAAATTGTTTAGTGTTCTGTCATTTCTAGATGGAAAGGAGGGGAAATGATCAAAATCGAAGAATGACACCGACTAAGGACTAATGTCTAATAAATCTTGAATTTCAATTTGCAATATATTTATTAATCATAAAAATCTTTGACAGAATGTCATGCATGCCCATGCCCATGGGTGCCTAATTTTTCTGCAGAAAGCACTGATGGTAACTTCTTCTGGTCCAAAGGGAGTCAACCTCAGTAGTAACAATAAAACCTTATGAGAGGTTCCTTTTATTTTTTTTCTTTTCTAACTTTTAGAACAAAATCTAAAACGTCTGTATAATCCAAAAACTTCAAATGTGCTTGATTCTTTACTTGCTGTTTTCTTGATACTGTAGTTTTTCTTAAGGCTTGTACAGATTCTGTCTGATCTCAAAGGAGCACGCTCAGGTCTAGCTCTGGGCACACGTGGTATTATGCTTTCTTAGGCTTAGACCCCTCAAGGTATTTTTAGATATCACTGGCAGATTTGATTCCTGATTTTTTTCTCATTTTCAGTTCCTTTTCTATACAAAGCCTGTTACCCAACTAGTTATTCACATATTCATGGTCTATAAAAAGAACTGCTTGACATGGTTTGGCCCTGTGTCCCCACCCAAAGCTGATGTAGAATTGTGATTCCTCATGTTGAAGCTGGAGCCAGGTGGGAGGTGATTGGATCATGGGGGAAGCTTCTCATGAATGGTTTAGCAGCATTCCCTTGGTGCTGTTCTTGTGACAGAGTTCTCATGAAATCTGGTTGTTTAAAGGTGTGCAGCACCTCCCTCCCTCTCTCTTCCTCCTGCTCCAGCCATGTGAAGTACTCACTCCCCCTTTGCCTTGCACCATAATTGGAAGCTTGCTGAGACCTCCCCAGAGGCAGAAGCCATTGTGCTTCCAATGTAGCCTGCAGAACTGTGAGCCAATTATATATCACTTTATAAATTACCCAGTCTCATGTATTTCTTTATAGCAGGGCAAGGACAGAATAATACACTGCTCTATTTCAATGTGTTATTATTTACATTCAATGTTCCATTTGTGACAACAGAAAAATGTTCCTGGCTATTTTCTTCAACCATTCCACCAGCAGAGTCTTCACACGTTCTCCTACAAAAGTCTCTCATAATGTCATTGTGAACAAGAGGCCCCATTGACCTAGTATAATACCATGTCTTAAACTTCAGGTTATTGATAAAAGTAAAGCCATTGCTCCTTTTATTTTGTTGATTATTATGTCATTGAGTATGCTCAATGACAAGAAGACTGATAATTCCTTGTACTTGAATATTTCCTGTGGCATGGAAAAAGCACAGATGTTACTACCTGTTAGAAGACATGGCTCCAGTTCTGGCCTTACCACTTTTTGCCTGTAAGATGTTGGATGGTTATTTAGCCTCTCTGACTTGATGACTTATCTATTCGAAAAAACAAACATAGAATCATCTATAACTCATAGGGCTGTGAATAAAAAAGATGGTGTTCTTTGAGGACAAGAAGTGTCTTTTCATCTTGGTATCTCCAGCACCTGGTACATTGCTAAGAAGAAAACAAGTAGGAACTCAATGAAATCGTAGTCTGAATCAAAGAGAAAGTACAAGGATGGATGACTGACCTAGTTAATGGGCATGAATACATCATTACATAGTGATAAAGTATACATTATTACATAGAGATAAAGAGAAGTTGTTTTATTTAACCAAAACAAACAGGACAAAGTTTAGCATAGAGGATTGAAAGTGTTACAAGGAAGTTGAAAGCCACGATGGCTTTAGGCACTTTTGTTTCCTAATTAACACATAAAAGCTAGAGTTGAAACCAGTAACAGGTTTGATTAGCGTTTTTCAAAGTGTTTCTTAAATTACTAATAATGCCAATCACCATGATAACAACAACAATAACATTAACAGAACGCTTACATTGTGCTAGGTGCTCTGCTTAAGTGTTTAATGTGCTTTATTTCATTCTATCTTCAAAAAGAACCCTAAGAGGTAGATACCAACATATTCCTTAGATATTAAAAAAAAAAAAAAAGTGACATAACTAAGGTCAAACATCCAGCACATGGCCAAGCCCCTGCTGAATGGTATTTCCTTATCATGACTTCAAAGACACACTGTAATAAAAGCTTTGGTTTACTGGCCTCATTTGCTTCACAGAAGCTACAGGAGAGCATAGTCCATGTTCTATTCAGTTTTAAATCCTCAGAAGGCAGATGATGCCTGGCCCACTGTAGGTAATTGAATGTTGAATGAACTAATTGGTGGTTGGACCCATGCGTAAACTTTGTTTTCAGGCATTCTGGCCTCTGTTGAAGGGATTCTGTGTTTTTTCTCTTCCCCTCTTGTTGCTCTATCCCAGCCCAACACTTATTGCCCCACTGACCTTTGGCCAATCAAACTTCTGGTTTTCTTGGCAAGGCAAACTATGGACATCTCAACTCCAATCTATGTTATAATTTTACTAAAAAACATATCCAATATATTACACTCTAAAATTAATATTTTCCTTTTATTATGCTTCATTTTTCTATTTCCAGGCAGTCTTATGTTGCAAACCACTTTTGGATGATGATTTGTAATGTGTATGTGAGTTTGAGGTGTACTTGCTCACAGAAGATGTTTCTTCTTTTTTGCAACAACTCACAGACCAAATCTATTACATTTGGATCAGAAAAAGCATCCCCTTACTAAAGACTCAGCCTATAAACTAGGAAAATAATCATGACGATTTTGGGGAGCAGCTGCCCTCAGCTTTCTGATCAACCATCTTCAATTTTTTTAGTGACTAGATTGTAGATGACTTCAGTCTTGCCCAAAGGGATGCTGTGTTCCATTAACCATCGCCGTACATCTCTACAGGTCAAGCTCTTCTGGCTGCCCCTTTGACCTTGCTGCTCATTACGAAATTGTGCCCACTTGGCTTCTCATTGTTAAGTACTGCCTCCTGGCCCACATTACGGGATCCTGTCATCCTCATTACTATCAGGAAGCCCAGTTCTATAAAAGTGTTTCCAAAGGCCAGACCAGGCCAATAGAGAATAGCCGTCACTGAGTATCCCAAAGATGAGGGTACCTTTCTCACCAACACATTTCTTATCACTTTGGTAAATGTAATATTTGCAAGGTTCTCTCTTGAAACAGAGTTGGCTGGTGGACCTTCCAGCTTTATCTGCTGCATCCTCTTCAGCATGCCTTTGAAACCTTTTTCCCCTGTCAGTCATGGCGTCTCTGGCATTTCTGCTTCACTATGCTTGGGCTGTCCATCACTGTCTCCTAGCTTCCAAAAGCCATCCTATCTGAACATTTCCCCAGTCTCCTGGTGACTTTGCCAGGGTATACATTCCTGTCTCATGAGGCAGTACTATCATACTGACAAAATTTTCCTTTCCTAACTTATGTTCTGCTTCCCTTGATCAGCATCCCCATTCCCTTACATTACTCCCCTGGATGGATTCTACAGCTCCTTTGTGGAATATTACCTTTCTCTCTTAGCACACTCAGGACTTTCTCACTTGTATTAAGTTTTGACTTAATCACAGTTACTTTTCTGTGACCAGAAACAGAGGTGAGGGTACATCCCCTGAAGGGAGTTCACAGTGTCCTGCAAGGCAAGGCCCTCTGTATCATCTGCAAGCAAGGAAGAGGGGAAGTTAGACTTTCATAGGGAGAAGTCAGCCACTTCTGTGGAACCAGAAGGTATAGAGAGATTTGGGAGTTCAAATTTCTTAATGCATTGACCCAAATGTCCCCATCCCAATTTCAGTGTTTCATTCTTTTCCAATTAACACTCTAACCTTGGCTTGGCTGAATTGCTGGGGTTGAAAATTCAAATGTCTCTGGAATTCTGCTACTCTTGTAATGAAGTCAAGGGCCTGATCCTCACCTTTCCCTGATCTTTGGTTGCAGATGAAGATCTCTCTGTTTGCTGCCAAGGAGACCATCTGGTTTTCACACTTCACCTTGAATTGTTGATTCATCAACTTCAGCCTATAATTATCTTTCTCCAATGCATCAGTTGGCCCCAGCAACAAATTTCTAATTCTATAGTTCTCATATAAGCACTTCCCCAAACCTGATTTGCCAGCTATGAAAGCTGTAACCGTTGTACCACCACAGCATGCCAGGGTTGTCAGAACCACACTCACTAAGTGATGGGATGTATGTTGTCCATCATTCAGCTTCAAAATGCCATTTAGTTTCTCCCTCCTAATACCACTCCTGATACCCTATTGCATATCAGGTTTCTTGGAAAACAGACTTATACAAAGGTTTGCATTCAGGAAGTTCACTGGGGATCCCTTTCAGGGGCCACACCTGTAGATGCATGAGTGAGGTAAGCTTGAACAGAGAGAGGAGTCAAATTGGGATGCCATCACTTCATAAGTCTCAAGTGATCCCATAGTGAGCTGTGAAGCTGGAACAATTTTTATATTTGTCCCATCTTAAGGCAAGGGAGTAAGAGCTTTACACTCTTCCATCAACTAGCTGCTCCTGGGAAGTATGCTTGAGTATAGGCAGAGCAGCTCTCTTTACCTGAGAGCAATTTTGAGAGAGAATGCAGTCAGTGCTCTCAGAGGCTAAGGGCAGGAAGGCTGGTCCTGAGGGGATCTGGGCAACCCACATCAGCCACTTGTAGATTTCTTTAGGTAGGTTATATGTCTTACTCATACTCATAAAGTCAGCTCCTAGCATGGTGCATCTGACATGTAACCATATAAAATATATGTTGTTGTTTCAATGAAAATATGCAGGATGGTGAAGGAAAGAAATAGTGAGATAGAGATGAAATTTAGACATCTAGACATATTAAGAAGCCATTTTGACTTTTTGGTATAGATGTTCAACAAACGTATATGAATGAGCTTAAATCCAAAGGAAAGATCATGGTTAAAGTAACAGTTTGGGGGTCAGAATATAAATTTTATTAGAGCCCTTCTCCTTATTAACAGAACTGTAATTAAACAATAAAAGAATTTCTTAGTCTCATTTGCAGATGGGTGTAGCTGTGTGATAGAATTTTGTAAGTATAGGTTATTAAGTGGAGATTCTTTCAATAATCCTAAGAAAGGTAACAGGTTCAACTACTGTTTACTTGTCCTGTTTCTGATGCCTGAGTACCTGTAGATGTGGCTGTTAGAGCTACATTAGTCTGCAAGCGATATGCCAACACTCATCAGTCCTCACCATCCTAGCTTAGGAAGGCTGACCTTAGGATTCCACCATGTGAAAGAAAAATAAAAGCCTGTCTCCTGTGCACACCTCTCTTTTCAAATTCTCTATGTGCCAAATGTAATCTGTAACTAATGAACTTGGATGAGATGGCCTCAGGAAAGAATTTGGAGTGGGGAAAGTAGATGCTCTGAGAAACTCTGGAGGACACTAATGTGTGAGGAGTGAGTAAAAGAAAAACAGGCCATGAAGAAAACTAAGAAATCAATTATGGATGCAAGAGGAAGCCCTGAAGAGTGTGATATCATCGAAGAGAAAGGCATGGTAAATATTTTGACATGTGGCAGAAGAGACTAATATGAATTAAAAATGTGTCCATTGGATTTGATATTTAGGAATCTATGCAGGTTAGTGCTTTTATGTAGGTTAGTATTATGTAGATTTGGTATTTACAAATCTATGTAGTAGGCCACTAATCTATGTAGGTTAGTGCTCCACTTAATAACCTACACTTACAAAACAGAGAAGGTAATTGACACATTCTTACTGGCATTACTTAATACTAAACTTATCATGATGACTGATTTATTCAACAAATAATTATTGAGCACCAAGCAAGTATAAGGCACTATATGCACAATGATAATCAAAATAGACTGAATGCTTAAAGCCTTACAATTTGTAAAAATGCTTCTCATTCTTATAATAGGACTGTGAACATTTACAGCTTTGGGTTATCGAAATGCTTGCTTTAAACATCCATCATGAAGTTCTTTAAATAATGACCACAATTCAGCCTATGTAACACAAATACTTATTCACAATCTTTCATACATCATGGAAACCCAAATCTTTTCCTCATATTACAAATGCTGAAAGCAGCCATGGGGTAGAACTTGGCGGTTGCGTCTTAAGGAAAGAGCAATTAAATTGGGTCATAAGGCAATTATATGTACTCAACCGATACGACTGGTCTTGTGCGACTCCATCCATGTATGTGAATAACTCGAGTCATGGAAAAGATGTACTGGAATCAAATAACATATCTAAATGTGCAGATAACGGCAACAGGAATACTTACAAAGTGCTTTTGAAATAGAATAGACTACCATCAAGATACATATGAAACCTAATTTTTTTCATTTTCACTCTTTTATCTATTATGTAAATAGATAATTTGAAGGTCTAAAAATAAACCCAAATGCATAGCAAGTGGCACATCACAATAACTGAAGCTCACTTTGGCAACTGTTGAAATTCACTTGCAGTGCATGGTAAAACAAAATGCTTCAATAAGTAGGTGTAGTTGCCACATTTCCCTGTGATCTGTGCACTAAAATCATATCCCACTTCAGGAGAATTGGTTGCTGGGCTTGAACTCTTTGACAGAATGAAAGGATTTTTATTTTTTCTGCGGGCCACTCAGCACTGCAGATCAGTAACATCGTTGATTTAGAGGCAGTTACAAAGCAAGTCAAAGCAACAATAGAAACTGATTATTACAGGAAGAGAAAAAGAAGTGAGGGGCTGGAAAGTTTTTTTTTAAATGTACCAGAAAATACACATTACTTTGCACACTGGATTTGCTAGCCATAGGTCATAGTGGACAAGAGGAATGATGATAACAAAGAAAGATAAACATATTTCAACTGCTCCCAAGTACCTGTTGGAAATGGACAAGTGAGAATTTGTTCTGTTAGGGTCACTATACTTTCAATTTCTAACTCTTCTACCTCAACAAGAGCTTTCCCAAAGGGCTTCACAGAATACAAATGTGTTTCACAAGTTTTTAAAGATCTTGTTTCCTCAAGGTGTGGTGTTGTCCTTGCCGAGAGTATGAAAGGCATACTGTGGAGGAAAATTATGGCAGGACAACTTTGCTAGTCAACACTGAGCATTTCTACATGCTTACTTTGATATCTATGTGGGAATTTTATTGAATGCTGGTCACATGCAAAATAATAATAAATATTCAAAGAGGAATAGATAAAATGTAATCATAATTTGGTATGACATATTCAACCGAAACAAATGACAAATATGAGGTATCTATACCATATGGTGGTATGCTGTATATACAAATGACCAAAGGCAGAAGGAATCACTCAAATTTCATTCTAAATTATGTATTTCTCTTCACACTTTCATGGAAAGTACTCCTTTATGTAGATGAATTCAGTGAAATATCGAAAATCTTTAGGCATGTTGTTTAGATTATCGCTGGTTTCCAAGAATTTAAGGCATGCATTAGTGATAAGCCTATAAGTAAGCAAACAAACAAACAAGACAGACAATTGTTAATTTTAGAAAAAGAAAAAGGGTTGCCGTAAAGGGAGACTAAACACAGAATCCCATTTTGCTCAGTATAAACAGAGTATCATACTCATAATAATGCAAAGAGGAAATACTACTCAAAATACTTTACAACTGTATCTATGGGATGGGAGGAAGAAGATGGTGTGTGTGTGCGTGTGTGTGTATGCACATACACACACACATGGAGTGGGGGTCGGTAAATAATGCCTAACGCCGAAAACAAAAATAGCAATATAAGCATACTACTAAGAAATATAATGGTAAATATTAAGATAAATAGCTAACATTTTTGAAAGTTGTTGCCTCTGGAGAGCAGGAAATGGGGAGCAGAATGGCATTTGGAAACTGCAGTTTTCTTAATGAGCTCCGGAGAACTATGTGACTCTAAAACTTGCAAGTATTTAATTTTGGTAAAATAATGGTTTAAATCTAAAAATGCATGTTACATCACAGCATGTAATAAAAAGAAATCTGTGTATATATGTATTTAAGATATTTATAAGGATTAATCACAGTTAATAATTCTTATTTCTGGGGAGTGGGGTTATGGTAATGGGGAGAAGAGGTAAAGGCTTTTATATACTTCAGTAGACTTGATTTTTCAAATGAGCATATGTTTTGTTTCAGAAGTTAAGTTTCTACATAAATAAAAACATATACATTAAAAGGAAATAAAGCACATTATGAATTAAACAATTTCATTTATATTAAGGTTTATTTGTACATGATCATAAACAATATACATGAATTTTGAAAATCAAAGAAATTGACTGAATTACACATTTATCATTTGAAGACCGGTTAAGGGAAGACATAACTGAGATACACAGGAACAAAGTCAGATCAAGTGGCTAATTTGATGAGGTTAAGTGAGATCATTACATACATTGTATATTTTAAAATGCACATGGTACATTTCAAAGTGCAGAACCAATGAACGTATAAATTATCACACCTGGAACAGATGTGGGCAAATAATAAACCAAAAAGAGGCAAATGGCAGCCCAGAAACATGGTCTTTTCAAGATGACCCAGTACCACCTAGAGACTTTTAGAATTGATTATCATTCAAATATATACCCAGACAGATAAATGTTTGGACTGGTATGTCTTAGTATCAAGTGTAGCATTTATATGAAGTTCAACCTCCCTGAGTTACAATTAATTATTCTACAGGAAGCATATATGGTTAGCTGGGTTGCTCAGATAACTAATTGAGTACAGCCAAGTTTCTTGCTTTGATCCCTAAGTCAGCTGCCTGGCTTGGCTCAATGCCGTAGCCACAGATGTACTCCAAAACTCAACAGTCTTAGAACTGCATACCCAGGGCCATAAAGGAAAGTGTGGTTAGTCTGTGTAAATCCATTCACACTATCAGATAAGAGTTCAAATAGTGTTCCACTATGTTAGGTAACTAGCAACATATTTTATGAATAGGCAACTGTTACTATTTCATCTTGATGTTGTTTTATTCCTGCTGCTGAGGATTGTAGCTCTTAGAATATTTCTACTTTTCCCAGGCTAAGGTACTTAGAATCTCAAAACTGGAAAAAACCCAATAGGTCATTTGATCCACTCCCCTGCATGATGCAGAAGTTTTCTTTACAACATCTTTGGAAAAATAATTTAGTCTCTGCTTGGCCATTACTGGTGGCTGACAGGGTAGGTGGCACCCCTCCTGTCAAATGGACAGTCACTTCACTCTTAAACAGCAATCATTGCTCAAAGTTCTCCTATTGATGAGCCCAAGAATTCTAGGTTTGCTCTCTGTCAGAACATGGAATAATTTTAATCTTTCGCTGAATTGTGTGTAGATCTATGTTCTTGTATGCCTTTTCTGTTTCTGACACAAAACAAAGCCCATTTTTTAACCATTTCCAAAGGTCTGCTTTTCACTTTTGTTATGACCTTGATATGTTCCAGATTGCCGGTGTCCGTCTGAATAGGTGATACCCTGATCTGAATAGAAGTCTGGAGATGTGGTCCACCTTGGACAATAACCCTCTTGCTCTCTTCAATTTCTGGCCTGTGTACTTCTATAAAAACACCACAAGAAAGAAGCATCACTGACTGTTCTAATCCCAGTGTGGTTTAAGTTGGTGTCCTGAATCTTACCCTGTCCTTTCCTCTGGGGTATAAAAACCACCAGGGCAATAAATCATGGACCAAATTGAAATATCGAGCCCATTTTGAGAAAGTGAATAACTCCAAGATAGCTAGCAAGTTATGCTACAAGTCATGTAGTTTCCAAATCATTGCTATCAACAAAACTGAGAGAGGGGCTAATCCAGTGATCAAAGGATCGATCATTAGATACAACTTTTTAATGATAAATTCCCATGCAGTTGTGCCATTCAGAAACTGTGAAAGAAATTGAGTGTTTTTATAATAACACTTCTTCCATTTTCATCTATGTATTTATATGAACAGGTTTTTGTAGTGTTTACAACTATATAAACAAGAAAATCAATAATGCTAAGGCTGAATACTATTTCATTCTAGCAATAAATATTTGTTCATGAATTTATAAAATAATTTTATAAAATCTCAATTTTCGTTATCAAGAAATACATATCCACTACAATTTTGCTTTTGATGGTTAATAAATTTGTATTCAAATATATAATAAATATATACTGTTTTGGTCAATTATATGGTAATAATTGTCCATTCAATCTGGAATACTTTAAACATGGAAAGCCTTATGTTTATAAGAATATTTTTAAATTTATATTTAAATGTGTAAACAAATTCTTTTTATACTGTTACAACATGATTAACAGAAGACTTGTAAACAAAAAATATAAAAAATGAAATATATAAGTTGTCATAGAAAAATCAGCAACATAAAATTTCATATGGTTAAAGAGGAACATGTTCCTATATTTTATAAATAATTATGAATATCAGGTTACTAAATTATCTAAATTCTACTAGGTACATTTTAAAAATTGAAGTAACCGTTTTGTTTTTAAATGTCAATGTTATCAGCATGCCAGAAATTATATTCTTTGGAAATGCTTTAATAATTATATCTTTCAAAACCGTGTATGATCAAAATGCATAGATGTCTAACCAAAACTATGTGAAGGAATACATCTTTCATGGGGGATGGGAAACAGGGTCTTGTTCTGTCACTCAGGCTGGAGTGCAGTGGTGCCATCACAGCTCACTGCAGCCTCGAAATCCTGGACTCAAAAGATTCTCCCCCTCAGCCTCCTGAGTAGCTGGGACTACAGTCATGTGCTACACACCCGGCTAATTTTTGCACTTGTTTTAGAGATGGGGTTTTGGCATATTGCCCAGACTGATCTCAAACTCCTGGGCTCAAGCAATCTGACTGCCTCAGCTCCACAAAGTGCTAGGATTACAGGCATGAACAATCGTGTCCAGCCTCTTTTAAAAAATAAAATTACCATGTTTTTTAAATGAAATTTTAGGTTGTTTTTCCCTTTTATGAGCAAAAGAGTTGAATAGCACTTCCCTAAGTCTTCCACTAAGAAATCTGTTGCTACTCACCCAGGACTAACTAGCAGGGAAACTATTTGGAGGAATGTCTCAACCACTTAATTCTTTAGTGCCCTTGGTTGGAGGCAAGGTGCTGGGAGCTAAAGCAATACACTTACTAGTCAGGACTGGGGTGAAAATGGAGGGATAGGGCAGCACCAAGAATAGTAAAAACAGACTTACATGTAGCTCACCTCATTACTCTTGCATACTGCTATAGACTATGCCTACTAGACTTTCCTAATGGTATGAAACTGATATTTCCCCTATTTACAATATAAGAGTCAAATACCTGACGTTTTCACTTCAGGTAAAAAAGTACTTTAAGCATAGTTCCAGCAAAATATGTATTTCACCTACTCGTACATGTTTTAAATTGTCAAAGTTTTAATGACTGCCAGAATTTCATTTGTGGGCTCTCCACGGCCAATTTTAGTCATGCTGTACTTAAATAATTGAAACCACTCCTTGCTTATTGATTTTTCATAGCATGTGAAATGAAACCTTGTTTCTCACGGAGTTTTGGAAAAGTAAATGGAGATGCTGCCACAACCTTTGATTTAATTTGAGGGCTTCATTTCCTGCCTGATTGAGCTTATGTACTTTTATGAAAAATTATTCAGCCTCATCAGAATAACCTCATGAGTCAGTCCTTTGAGGAAAACTAGAGTGAGAGCACAAAGCATCTCCCACCCAAGAAAAAGGATGTCTGATTTCCCAGGGAGAGAGTGGCCTGGAGGAGATTGACCCAGGTATGCTCTGGGGAAGAGCAATGGCTTTGGCTTCAGAAAAGGCCAAAGCTTCATTTGGCAACCAATAAAAAAATGACATTTCAGAGATTACTTTGCTTTCACCAAATTTTGCAATTGCTTTTAAATGAAACTTTTCATGACTTCAGCCATTTCTAGGGTTGGATGTATATATGTATTATAAATTCATATATAAATTGTATCTCTACTAAATATATATAATTATATTAAACTATAGATCATATATAAAATTTAACATATAATTTATATATGTACTTATATATTAACATATAAAAATATGTATTGGATATATTAAATATATAGTTTTATATATAAATAAAATTAAAATGTTATATATTTTTTTCTCAGCACCAATATAACCATACGTCATAGAATAAGGGATTTTATACATTACATT
This sequence comes from Sapajus apella, assembly GCF_009761245.1. Taxonomy (NCBI): domain Eukaryota; kingdom Metazoa; phylum Chordata; class Mammalia; order Primates; family Cebidae; genus Sapajus; species Sapajus apella. The sequence continues at coordinate 14,234,467 of NW_022436958.1, forward strand.
GTCTCCATGTCTCTTCTAGTTTTGTCAGTGGTAATCTACTATCCCAGATGTGGCAAAATCAATAAAAAACCATCACTGGAATTATAAAAATACCAAGAAAATTTCGGTTGATAATGGATTAATAGAATCATAGACTTGTAGAGTTACAGGTAACATCTGTAACTCTAAATTACAGATTTAATGTAGATGGTTCCAGGTGAGGTGAATGGAGGCTCAGTGAGTTCCAGTTGCCTGGTTAAAGATGGCAACTGCGAAATTAGGGTTGGAATCCCAGTTCTACTACTTCTACTGGCTCTGCCGGTCAGTTGTTTCTTACACCCTCTGTTTCTTCCATCTTTGGGTACGAAAAAAATGTCTTGTTAAGATAATGAGAGTCTTCTCTTCCTCTGACAGTGCTGTTCATTAGCAAATCTTACCAGACAGTTCACCTCCCTTCTTTCCTGCCACTTCCACAGTGCAAACCAGAGAGGCGAAGTAGCCCCTTTCATAGTCACCATTACAAGCAGGATGACTTATGTTACACAGATGTAGCCTACAAAATGCAAATAATGTCTGCCATGGGCTCCAGAAAAGACTTTTACCTTTTTGGATTAAAGATACGTAGAACTGCCATTGCCTTTTTCTTTTTTTCTACCTTGAACACAAATTTGCAATCTGAAGCTGAATCAGCCATCTTGGGAAGTGATCCACATGACAGAATATCCAAGAAAATGATAGAAATGCCCTAACAAGTTTCGGCCAAAGAACCATCACCAACAACTGCCTGTTTCCAGATTTCTTGTTATATGAGAAAAAATGACTTCCCTTTGTTTAGACACTGAATTTAGATTTTCTATTCCCTGTACCAAACACATTCCTTACTAATACTTCTATTTCTCATTTTGTGCATAAATGCATATTCCATAAAGGAAAGCCAAGATAGTCTCTTTGGAGACCAGAGGTAAGTGTGTGCCTAATGGCTTAGGCTATGGAATTTGGGAAGTGTGTCCTCTGCATCCACTACCCATCTTTCTGAGTTGTCTACTTTCAAACTCACTCCCCATAGTGGGTTAAATAGTGACTCCCAAAATATATGCTCAAATCCTAACCCTTGGTACCTGTGAATATGACCTTATTTGAAAATAGGATATTACAAAGGTAATCAAGTTAAAAATCTTAAGATGAGATCATCCTGGATTTAAGGTAGACCTTAAATCCAATGACTAGTGTTCTTACAAGAGAAGGGAGATGGTGATTTGATACACTCAGACTCAAAAAGCAATAGGCCATGTGAAGACCGGGGCTGAGACTGGAAGGCAGCCACAAGCCACGAAACACCAAGGATTGTCAGCAACCACAGGAAGCTGGGAGAGAGCAATGGAACTTCATCTCCCTCTATGCCTTTCGAGGGAGCATGGCTCTGCTAACAAAATGATTTCATACTTTTACCTTGCAAACTGTAAGAGAATAGATTTCTGTTGTTTTAAGCCACTAAGCTTGTGGAAATTTATTGTGGCAGCCCTTGGAAACTAATATACTCCCAAAGATGCCCAGTGCTTCACTGCTGCAGAGGAACAGCATAAAATAGGAAGAGTGAGCTATACTTAACACTTAAGGGAGGAAAGACATGTTGCTAAAATGGATGGATTCTAGGAATTAATAGGATACCCTTTAAATCATGTTCAGAGCACAAGTAAGGCTGCTCTGGCAGACTTTTAAATTTTTCATAAAATCCATACTCTGGAATATAGCATAGGACTGAAAGGACTGGCAATATAAAGGAAACCTGTCGTTCTGCTAAGTGCCTTAGAAGTTACCTGGATTTTCTTTATAAGGAGAATGAAGGCAAGTAATGAGCATGTTACGGGCCGCAATCCAGGCCCCAAGAGAGGGTTCTGGGATCTCATGCAAGAAAGAATTTGGGGTGAGTCCACAGAGTAAAGTGAAAGCAAGTTTACTATTAGAGAAATAAAGAAACAGAAGAATGGCTACTCCATAGACAGAGCAGTTCTCAGGGCTGCTGATTAGTTACTTTTATGCCATTTCTTGATCATATGCTAAACAAGGGGTGGATTATTCATGAGTTTTCTGGGAAAGGGGTGGGAATTTTCCAGAACTGAGGGTTCCTTCCTTTTTAGATTACACAGGGTCACTTCCAGATGTTGTTGTGGCATTTGTAAACTATTATGGCATGGATGGCATGTCTTTCAGCATGCTAATGCATTATAATTATTTCATTGCCATCTTGGTTTTGGTTACGTTTTGGTCAGCTTCTTTATTGCATCCTGTTTTATTAACAGGGTGTTTTTGATGTGTATCTTGTGGTACCAGCCCTGCCAATCTCACTCCGTGACTAAGAATGCCTAACCTCCTGGGAATGGATCCCAAGCAAATTTCAGCCTTATTTTACACAACCCCTATTCAAGATGGAGTTGCTCTGGTTCAAATACCTCTGACAGACAGACTCTGCCCCAAAGGCAAGTATTATAGACAATCTTATCTGGTAACAAAGAGTTGATCTAAAGTGATGTTTGAAAACCAGTGGGTGGTTGATTATTGAATCAGTGAGACAATGGGTAGGGAATGAGGGAGACTGTCATTTAATTGCTAAAGGCCAGAGGTGCTAATTGTTCTGCAATTCCATAGGATTTCACCCAGTATTCCGCAAAATCAAGCATGCTCCCTCCTGAAATATCCATGTCACTGCCCCTTGGCCTTGCACTGCTACTTCTATTAGACAGCCTTTGGGACACACACATTTTGTCCCTGTGTCCACAGTGAATGGAAATTATCTCCTTCTCCACTTTAACTTTGAATACACTGGCCAGGACATGGCCCTAGGTGTATACCAATCCTGCTTCTTTCTCACCTCCTTGGCTACAGAAAAAAAAAGAATTCAGCAAATTCATCATTAGTCAGGAAGAAGGGGCTAGATTTTGTTTTAAAAATCCTCTCCTTCCATTATCAATTCTAGTAAAGGCCATATCAAAATTATAATTAATGAAATAAATGTTAATTTAAATTATCTATATTTAATGAGCTCATGATTCATTAACTTGAAAAGAATCCATTTGTTTGCATAAAATGAATCTCAATGGAACTATATAATTATTTAGTATGAATGATGATAGTGCACTTAATAAAATTCGAACAATTTTTTGGCAAATGTTACAGAGGATTAATTAATACTAGCTATATGTAATAGTTTTATATATTATATATATAAATTATACTATTAAAATAATTAAAATCTTCCAATGCAATTCTTACAATTAAAATTGTAGCACTCTATTTTTACTCTTATAGTAAAAGTTTTCCAAGTCACCAAAATGAACCAGTAAAGTTAAAATTGTATTCCTCCTACCAAATCTGCTTCCTTGAAAACATCTGTATTTGTCAAAGAAAAGTTCAGTGGTTTTATTTCATTTATGTTGACATAATATTCTCCATGAACACAATCAATTTAACGTGTATATAATGCTGTAATGGCAATTTTTGCCTCCTAGTAATAAGCAGCAAGGTAAAAAAAAGAAGAAAGTAACTGACAAATTCATTCCAAAACAATTGCTATTTCCTAGAGACATCATTTGCCTCAATTATTTTCTTTTCCTACATAGAAGAAAGGGTACCCTTTTAGAATTACTGAAAACCAGCTGCCACAGCCATAGGTATTTTCAGTCATCTTATTCCAGACAAGACAACTATTTTGTCTTAACAGAAGATTTGGATTAATGGAACATTTATTTTACTATGCTACTCCAAAAATAAGCAATTCTGCACTACTTACCAAAAGAGAGAGGTGAACTTATATCAAATAAAACTGAGGTATGGATACATTAAATGATATGTCTCAGTCAGCTATGGGACTGGGATTAGAACACAGGTATCCAGAATCCTTGCCCAATGATCTGTCATTAAAACACTAGAAACTTCCTTCAGAAAAAGTGGGAAGAAAAAGAGAAATCCTTAAGAAAAAGAAAGAAAACTTGGTACACATATGGCAAATGTTACTCATTGAAAAAGTCATGCAAAAATGCCATGATTTTTCTAGAAAACTTGGCCTCTAACTCTGCTTGTGGATAAAGAGATTTTCTTCTGGCTCTGTTGCCATCCAGGATTGTTTTTGGTCAATATCTTTCAGACCATGTCCACCTAAGTCAGGATATGTTCAACAGTAATGGTACATAAGCCCCGAGGAAGTAAATTCACAAGGCTTTCTGTAAATGGGGCCTTTTCTCAATAAGGTGAGCCATATGCTTATGTGGAAATATAAAGTACAGGTTTGAAACTGTGCTTAGTAAATTAGGCGGTCACAGAAAGGTTAAGTAGAGAATATATATTCTCTAAAAATATACATTGGTGTCTATGTTATTTGGATTTCCTAACTACAACTATATTAATGAATAAATTCCAAATATCCATTTTAGGTACGCAGACTTAGCTTTAAGTCTGGTATAGACATAGGAAGTAAATTGAGTCAGAACATAAAATATTTATTTCATGTGATAGTTCATGAAATGGTTAGAATTCATCATTCCATGCACAATATAACAAGTACACCAAGCTTTTCTTCCCCTACCTTTTATGAGTATTACCAAGACTTCTATGAATTTACCTATGGTAGACAATATGTGATTGATTGGTTGGTTGGTTAATTAATTTATTCATTCATCCATTCATTCAACGAATATTGATTAAGAGCCTCCTGTGGAAAAAGCTTGGGTGAAAACAAACATGTAGAGGACACAGCACTTTGTCCTTAAGCTCACAGCTGGTTGGGAGACAGACAATAAGTGACTAGTAATTGCACTCATGATACATTCTGGGACAGTGGTATAAAGATGTAGGGGAAAATGATCAACCCTGCTTGGGCAAGTCAGCTTTTCCAGAAAGGAGATATATTTCAATCAGAATAAAGAGAAAGAAGAAACGAGAGTGGAGATAAAGGCACTCCAGACAGAAAAATGTCATGATAAGTCATGAAAGTATGAAGTAATACTAGATTGCAAATTCAGAGGATTTTTCATGGGCCAGGTGCTGTTGTAAGCAGTTTCATGTATTGACTCATTTAATTTTCAAAACAGTCCTATGAGGTGAGTGCATTTCTTTTTACAGGTTATAAAACTCAGGTCTAGAAAGGCTAAGTCACTCCCCTGAGATTTCAGGGGTGGTGATGGCACAGCTGAGGTTTCAGCTCCAGCAGTCTGACCTCAGAGCCCCTGCAGTCCAGCACCACACTCCTATTTCTGAGTTTGGATGTAGAAGAATCGTCTCATGTAGCAAAAGTGTCATCCGCATGAAAAAATATGGAAAGAGCCAACACCAGAAAGGCGGTGCAGGGGCAGTCCATCGCAGTCTCCAGGCCCCCACAGCTGACAGGCTAAGATAGCCACAGCAGAGCAGCTTGTGGAAACAGCCACTGTGTGATGCTCCACTATCGTGAAGGCCAGAGAACGAAAAACAACTATGGAAGAACATTAATCACCTGCCTTATGTTGGTCTAATTACCTATACAGATGAATGAGTCTCAACCACCTTACTGTTGTAACACTGGTTTTTGTTCTTTTGTGACATTTTTATTCTTTAGCCAGCCTCCCTCTAGTGTTATATGACATGTATTTATTTTCAATACAGATGTTGTATTGGGAATTTTATGACACTGCTTAACGTATCAGGAGACAGCCTGCGGTGTGACAATTACCAGTATGGATGGTGCAGGGGTTTCATTGCTCCATTTCTCCTAGCGTAACACACATGCCCATGACTCCCCTTTGCTGTAGGCATTTCTCTTTCTAATTCACATTAAAAGCAGCCTCAGCCAATGGAGCACTCATAGTCTGCTGTTGTGCGGCGTCAACAGGACACTGGCACAACTCAGCTCCAGTCATCGTTTCCCTTTGGAAACTGTGTGTGTGTCTGGTGCAGACCCTAGGCTATAAGGGGTCTAAAGCTAATGGCTGGTGTCTAGGCTTCATGCTGCAAGTATGTCCCGGGTGTTTTGGGTGAAAAGCAGCAAATTGAGAAAGGATGTTAGACACCTGGGATTTTTATCAGTGGACTTTGAGGGCAAAAGTGTCCTCTGGGGTCCCTGGGCCTACAGAATTGGGCAATATTATTGCGGTGACTCTGGTAATGAAGTTAGCTGACACATATCTGAGCATTTGAATTTTCTTTTGTTCTATGCCTACATTTTCCTTTTTATTTGTTTTTGCTTCCTTCCATTCTGGGTAGAACTGTCTCTAGGGTGTTAAATGTATAGAACATAAGAGCTTGCAAGATGAAGAGCCTTTGTTTGCACCTCAAAGACGTCTCACTCTGTCGCCCAGAATGGGGTGCAGTGATAGAATCACGGCTCACTGCAGCTTCTAACTCCTAGGCTGAAGTTACCTTCCCACCTCAGCCTCCTGAGTAGCTGGAACTACAGGCATGCACCACCACAGTAAGCTAACTTTTATTTATTATTTTGATTTCTTTTTGTTGAGATAGTGTCTCACCATTTTGGCCAGGGTGGTCTTGAACTCCTGGCCTCAAGCCATCCTCCTCCTTTGGCCTCCCAAATCCTTGAAATTAAAGGTGTGAGCCACCACACTTAGCCTGCTGGGGTTTTTTCTAGCTTCTTTAAGACTGATCCTTCTTTGAACCTTAGTTGTGAAGATAAGGAAGAGAGGGAGAGAAGGAGAAAAAAAGAGAAAAGGAGAAAAACCAGTCTTCCTATTAGGACAGATTACAATGTCTCTATGTCTGTCACCTTGAAGTTCGAGAGTCATCTGACCATCACTCAAAGCCACATAAATATCTGATCTCTTGGTCCAAGACTCCTGGTAAAAACCCAGGTAAGACAGAGCCAAGCTCTCAGAAAATACTAGAGAAACAAACATGCCAGCTCCTCTAGCATCCTGCCCTTAGCTATTTCTCACACTTCTGTCATCCTTAGAGCACTTGTAGCAGAAGCTGCATTTGGGTTGCTGACTTTGAGAGGAACGGAAATGCATGCCTTCTTTCTGCTCAAGGATAGTGGGAGAGCTCTATATATTCAACACTTGTCAGAAGCCATGATGGATGAGAGACTGCATCAGAACCAAAGCATGATGCTACTTCCTCTAAGAAGCCTTCAATGATTTCCCATGTTTGCTTTATTATTTTGCATTTCTATTGTTGGCAACTGAAACTATTCGTGTGCTTTATGTCCTTTAATTTAGTCTTCAAATTAATTTGGTGAGATAGGCATAAATATTCTATATTTAGGAGCTTGAAATGTTTAAAGTTATCAGGGCAAGAGCACATCATCACTGTTTGAGTTACACAGCTGAGATTCAAACTCAGACTCCAAAGCGAATGCTTTTAGCCACTCAGTTACACTTCCTAGAACTCACTGAAGAAGGCATCATGCCACTTGTTTGGTTCTATGATGTTTTGCCTTGTATTATTTGGGGGGATTTAAAAAAATACTATAATAAAAACTATTTCTGATTTGGAATTAAATAAAATGTCTGTGTTAGAGCCCCAAGTTTGCTGCTTACTAGATCCACAAACTTTGGGAAGTGCACCTGAACTCCCAGAATCTCCATTGCTTCTTCTGCCAATATAATATCCTCATAAAGTGGTTGGGGCCAGCACACGAGTACTCAATTTACCTACATAACAGAGGCGTGTTTTTAGCTATTTTTTTCTGTACTTCACAGCACCTACTACAACGCTGAGTTACAGAATGTGCTAAAAAATTTCTTCAAATTGAATTGATGTTTTAATACTGGGAGATAAAGTTATTAGACTTATGTAGCATCCTTATTACTAGACACTTTTGCAATGTGGTTTGAACTGGCCTTTATATGTTCAACGTTCCCTATATACTTAGTCACTCATTGACTTGTTAAAAAAAATATGAAACTTTAATTTTTAAGAGTTTCCAATCTTTTCTCACTAGGGTAGCAAAATTTGCACAACATTGCATGATCCACCACTTTCTTAAAGCTGCACCAAAGATCAGTGTCCAATACTGTTTTGTGATAGTTGGAAATAAGCAGTGCACTGAGTCTAGACAGACCCTTGATCATTCTCTGCTATGGGATGCTATTGTGAGCTTATTAACTCTGGGCTTTGCATTTCCCATTTGTAAAATCCGGCTCGATAGAGGTAACTTTCAGAGCTCCTTCAGGCTTCTACATTTGATTAAATCTATTCCTTCGCCTGTGACAGTGATTGCATGGTCTAGAAATAAGAAAAAATACACTGAGTATTTGCCAGTAGCCCAGTATAGCTGCCTGGTGACAACACTACCTTATGTACAAACTTTAGCACTCTAGACCCCCCACGGCTCTCTGTCCTAAACTGTAAACATGGGGTGAGATTTAATGTTCTCCTTTCTAATACAGAGGGTCCAGAATAGAAGAAAACACTACATTTCTATTGTGTTTCCTTTAATGCTAGTAGGCTACTTTCCCTTCTTGGTGTGTTATTTCTCAATTAAAAAATTGTTGTTAAAAGAAGTCTATTTTCCTCATTCAAACGAGTCTGCTTTCTTGACCCCAAATATGTTGGTTTGCTCCCCATTGTTACTGGTGAGAATTCAAAACCAGGACATGCCTCAGCTTCTAACTTAAGATTACTCAGACTGGTCACTTCTATCCTCTAATGTCTCAGGCTGGTCACTTTCCCACTCAGCACTTCCCACCTCTCTCAAATTCTGGCTCCTTTCACTGCATGCTTTGAATTAGCCTGTCTCATGTACAACTCCTGGGTTCTTTTGATAGATGGAAACCACTAAAATCCTTGAAGCAAGCAAGAGTTAGCTATCCCACTCAACTTCGCAGTAAATCTCAGACAAAATTCTGTGACCGTCTATTATTTATTAAATAAACATTTACTAGCAAGCTGTCTATTCTGTGAGGTTGGTGAAGTCCTACCAAGCTCTTAGTACTTTTTGCTGCTCTCAATGAACCTCAAACAAAAGGTACAGGAAGCTGCCACAGGATTCCAGAAACACGATTCTACTAGCCTGAGTTTCAGCACTGGATGAACCTCCATGCTCAAACCCAAGGCTAGATGCAGAGATCAGCTTTGGACAATATCTCCTTAGGTAATTAGCCACAGGTGCCACTAATTTCTGATGCAAATTCATACACGTTTGTGTAGTGTCTCAAAATATGTTTTAATTCTGTTAAGAGGGGCCCATTTCTTAAATTCATTATATAATTAAAAAGTCACTGATTAAAAGATAAAATCTGTGACATTCAATATGTTTATTAACTGAATTTCTTTTCTTTTGACAAAGTTTTGCTCTCATTGCCCAGGCTGAAGGGCACTGACACAATCTCAGCTCACTGCATCCTCTGCCTCCCAGGTTCAAGCTATTCTCCTGCCTCAGACTCCTGAAGTAGCTGGGATTACAGGTGCCCACCACCACATCCAGCTAATTTTTTTGTACTTTTAGTTGAGATGGGGTTTCACCATGTTGGCCAGGCTGGTCTTGAACTCCAGACTTCAGCTGATCCTCCCGCCTTGGCCTCCCAAAATGCTGTGATTACAGGCATAAGCCATTGCACCTGGCCTATTAGCTGAATTTCTATGTTGATCTGACAGACGCATTTGTAGTAGCCACTTCTGGAGTGTGGCCTTTTAAAAATAATATTGGCTGACTATCGCTGCAGTGTGAATTATTTACTGATCATGATGACTGCTGCACCTGGTTTGTAGCTTATCCTTACCCCACACAACATAGCATTTTGTCTTGGCTACAGTTTCTTACCCTGGCTGCACATTAGAATCACCTGGAGAGCTTTAAAAAAATGCCCAAGTACCACCCAAAGAGATTCTGATTTAATGGGTCAGAGGCAAAGCCTAGGCATCAGCATATTTTAAAAGGTCCTCAGATGATTTTAAAAACTGACAATCACTGGTTTCTGCTAAAATATTTTAAAATGCATTACTGTCATGGTAACGACAATTAGCTGGAGCTAAGTCGAAGCTGCTCCATTTCAATGGGATGGTGTTCTGCAGCGGCCTTATAGGCACTTTGTGAGTTAACCCTATGATTTGCCTGTCTTTCTGGCAGCCATGGAACCCACAGCAAGTCTACTTCTAGCCTCCAGAACATGTCTATGCTGTCCTAGGTTCAGTCCCTGGGTAATCGGTCCATCCTTTACTACCCAAGCATAGAAAGAAAAGTAAAAATCAACTCAAAAATTATACTTTCGTGCAAAAGAACAGATTTTTTTACTTAAAGAAATTTGCTTAAAAGATCTTATGCTCAATAAAAGTTTGAGAGGTGCCAGGGTAGCTCTAAAGAAGATTTGCAGTTTTCTAAGTCCTTACACCTTCTCCTGAAGAAGTTATTTCCAAGTGATAGCAGTGATGTAGTGACTAGGTTTACTTCAGTTGTGGTCAATGATTAAAGAACAGGAATTTATGTAACTATATCCTGCCGTCGACTTGTCCATGCTATTTTATAAGAAAAGTTTTATTAAAAAAGAATACTGGGCCAGGCGCAGTGGCTCACGCCTGTAATCCCAGCACTTTGGGAGGCCAAGGTGGGTGGATTACAAGGTCAGAAGTTCGAGACTAGCCTGGCCAATATGGTGAAACCCAGCTCTACTAAAAATACAAAAAAAAACTACCTGGGCATGGTGTCACATGCCTGTAATCCCAGCTACTTGGGAGGTTGAGGCAGAAGAATTGCTTGAACCTGGTAGGCAGAGGTTGCAGTGAGCCAAGATTGTGCCACTGCACTCCAGCCTAGGTGACAAAGTGAGATTCTGTCTCAAAAAAAAAAAAAAAAAACTTATTATTTATCTTATTTATTTCTATTAATTATTTATATAACTCATTTCTACTAACAAAGCTCTTCCACCAAATTTGAGTAAATTATTGACAGAAAGTTGGTAACTGTTAATGAGTTATGTAGGCATATATACTACCATGTAGCTCTGCTTATTCTAAGTATTTATCTTTCCCCCTTCTTTGTTGTCCGAAGCTATTTTTTATGATTTCTCTCCCCTTATAATTTAGCTTGTATCAACTGTTAGCTAGAATAATAGTACTCTAATATCCTAGTTAGAATATGAAGGTTAGAGAGAAAGGTTTAGAATTCCTTGGATAATGATGAACTTGAATGGCCAAGTATGAGTACTTGGACAAAATTTCTAGGAGATTTCCGCATCTAGCATCAACCTTTCCCCTTCCCTCAGCCCTCTCCCAACCATCCCAACCCCCACACACCCAATGGAAAATAAATAGGCGGATAGATAGATAGATAGATAGAGAATCACTGACCATGAACCTCAGGGCTTTATTTACTAAACACCTTAGTGATTTCTGTATTGTCACTCAGCTCATTTAATGTTATATATAATGCAATCCATTTGTAGGAATTTCAGTGATCTCTCCATCACTCTCTTCTAATCATGTTTCTCAAATTTGGTTGCACACTGAATCACCTGAGGATCTTTTAAAGATGCCCAGCTCCTGAGATGCACCACAGATCAATTAAGTCAGAATCTCTGGAGGCAAGGCAAGACCCAGTAATTTTTAAAACACCCCAGATGATACCAATGGCTGAGAAGCATTGCTCTAAATTGATTAGCAAATAAACTACTTCTCATTCACTCATCAAATCCCCACAAGAAGTTTAAGGTCCAGTGAGCCTTAGACTTTATTATGCAAAAGAGTCTCCCTAGGATACACTGGCCAGATTAGCAAGTGAAAAGAGAAATTAAATTTGAATCTCAGATATCCGAATATAATATTTTAGTATAAACCTGTCCCTAAACAGCTGAGATTCAAACTTAACTGGGCATCCTGTGTTTTCTCTGACAACCTTATCCTAGATACTTTGGAACAGTGCAGATTTGGGCAGGCTCTACCCAAATCCAGTAGATCAAGAGTAGTAGGTCAAGCTTTCTGCATTTTTAAGTAGCACATCTGGTGATTTTGCTGCAGGTGATGGGCCACAGTTTTAAGAATATTGTTCCTCTTATCACTTCATTTTTCCATTAGTGGCCAGTATCTAAAATATTGAGCTTCTTAAAAGCATTGCAATAAAACATGACCTTACGTTGAGAAGCTGAATAGATCTCTTCACAAATGGTGACTCTCGTTGTTCAGTCAATCCAGGGACTAGAACTCAAGTTCACTTGCTGGATGTATAATGAATTCCTTTGACATTAGACAGCAAACATTCAGAAAGTACCTATTTACTTCTTATTCAGTCTGAGCTACATATCAAGAATGCTGAGACCTTGTTGTCAATGCCTGCAAGGATTGTGAACACTGTTAAGAGTACAGCAGAGACATGCTAACTCTCCCTAGCAAAAGTAAAGAATTTACCAGTAACACATTTTATTCTTCAAAATTCAGTCATTCGATTATTATTATTTTCATATACATTTTAATAGAAGTCTATGATGTGCCGGAGTCTGTGCTGAGTGCTGGACTCCAATGGACAAACACAATATGATCCCTGCATTAGGTCAGCGAGGCTTGAATGTTTTGGTGCTAGGATTCCTTTTATCCTCTCAAAAATTACAGAGAATGTCAAAGAATCTTTGCTTATTGTTTAAATATTTATTTATTCATTTAAAAGTATACATTTGTATAAAATAAAATAACATTTTATGAAACATTACTCATAAACAATGGCGAAAGGTCAACATTATCTTTTTCTGCAAATTTCTTTACTATCGGACTTAACAGAAGACAGGAGCAATCTTATCTCTGTTTCTACATTTAATTTGTTGGGTTATGCTGTTTTGGTTGAAGTACATGAAGAAAATCTGATCCCATAGACACGTGGTATCGTCGGGACACAGGCTGCATTAAGGGAGCATACATTGTGGCAGTGTGGTACAATGTGGTGGGCAGGACAGAGGGGAAAATCACTGATTAAATCAGTGGTCTCTATACATTTTTGATTACATATCTTTGCCAATTACATAATTTTATCAGAAATACACACATGCACACATTATTACCACTCAGTGATAATCCACCTGTTCTGAGATTCTTTGTTAATTATAGGGAGCATAAATCCTTATTTCAAATAATCTTCTTAAAAATTTTACTTTTTGTTTTCCTCTGGATCTTCACAGATATGATTTCATAATATGGCTGATAGGAGTACAAGTGTCAGTTTCATGGTTTTCTTAATGTTCACTTCTATTATTAGCATTTATGTTAATATGTAATGCCTGTTTAAGAATCTTTTTAAGATACTTGTCCATTTCATGAAGGCTACCTTGGATAATCCAGAAAGCGTAATCCATAACTCCACTCACCCAGACAACCTAATCTACAGAAAGACTGAGCTACTGAGGGCACCACTATTATTCTTGCAGCATCATGGAATCCCATTTTCCTCTGAGGACACCTTAGGAGCACAGCTGAAATATTATCTGACAAGGGAACTAAGGGAAGACCCCAAGATCAAGCAATATATTAGATATGAGTCACACTTAAGTTCTCTTCTTTTCTTTATTTTTCCTCCAAAATATAAGTTCTAATGTTTTCTTTCTACCCCACAGGTGTGGTCTGGGGCACACCTTCAGGGCAGATCGCTAGAAGAAACTGGATTGAAGCTGGTGTGATCACCACACTGGAAGATTGTAGGTGAAAGGAAGCCATCATCAGGACCACTAGGGCAATGTGGCTGCTTCAAGAATGGTTTGCTGGAGGAAGGAATATTTGCACTAAGGTTTGAAAAATAGAAAGATAGGGTGGTGGTGAGGTGGAGCATTCCAAACAAAGGGAACTTATAGATTGTGATTTTAACTGGAATAATTTTGAAATTCCCTTCACTAAAAATCTTAAATGAAAATCAGTAGCACTAATTGATTCATGACTAGGGGCCAGACCTAGCTAAATGTCATACATACCTTTGGCCATCTGTTATTCCAACAAGCCCGTAAGTTGAGCACTATACCTGAGGAAACTGAAGCTCAAAGAATGTAAGATACTCAAGGCCATGCAGCTAGTCACCAGCAAAAGTAAAGTAATAAGACTTGTGTTCTCTGTTGCTGCATAGTATTGCTGCCTTCATGGAACATATGATAGAATAGGAAAAAAAAGTCAAATGATTACAGCAATTTCAGAATGTGATTAGTGCTAATGATAGTGGCAAAATACAAACAAATTCCTAGGCAGATAGGGATGGGTCCCTGGTGAAACCCAGCTTTTGAGCTGAAGACAGTTTAAAGCCTGAAAACCAAGCTACAAATCTCAGATAAACCCGAGAAATAGATTGGGGACCTCTCTTCCCATTTGGCCCACTTTCCTCTGATTGGTCCCCAGCCTTCACCTATTTTACATGTATCTAACCTTCCCTAAATTGTTGTCTACACTGTTTTGCCCATCTTTGAATAGTGTCTATTTTTTATGTGTGCCTGTTTGCATACTCACAAACCAGTCAGTACTGACTCCCCCATTCTAAGCCCATAAAAGTCCCAGACTCAGCCACACTTGGGAGAGCTACCCAACTTTGCATAGGGGGTTATTCCTTTGGGTCCCCTCTCTGCTGAAAACTGTTCCATTGCTCAATAAAACTCTCTGCCCTGCTCACCCATTGGTTGCCAGCATAACCTCCTACTTCTAGGATGTAGTACAAGAACTTGGGACCCACCAAGTGCAGGTATAAAACATAAGGTTATAACCCTGTAGCCCTCTACCCTCCACCAGTGCTGGGAAGCTGCCCTACACAATGGTAAGCAGCAGTAGGGCTGGACCAGCACAGCAGCTGTGGACTGGGGTGAGGAAACGGGACTAAGAGAGCTGTTAACCCTCCCCCATTCACTGAGTTGCAAATGGTAGGAATGACACCCCTTGGGGCTCTGCAATTCCTGGCATCTCTGAGTTTTCAGGGGCCAATGAGTCCCTCTCATCTGGACATTGAAGTCCATCATGGGAATCACTTGTGACATGCCTAGTGCAGCTGCAAGTCCTGCACAGAGCCCATGCCTCTGCTGTTACTTTGAGCAGCCTGACCGCCACAGCAGCTGATATGCCTGGCTGTGTGCTATGGCCAGACCCCATGCTCACTGGCTCACATACCCCTTCCTGCTACAGGCTGAGCATGCAGTTATGGTGGTCATGGGATCTGGGCTAGGGTAGAAGCTGGGCTGAATGGGTAGAGTATCTTTTGCAATGAACCTGGAGCTGAGCAAGGCCCGGGCAGAGATGTCACTAGCCATGGAGGTCTCTGGCTGGTAAAGCCACACATAAAAAAATTCTGTCTCACTATGAAATGGAAAAAATGGGAAGGGATAGCAGAGGGGTGTGGGGCTATGGGAGAGTTAGCAGTAGGAAAAATACCTAAAGTAGATGATGGGGTGATGGATGCAGCAAACCACCATGGCATATGTATACCTATGTAACAAACCTGCGCATTCTGCACATGGACCCCAGAACTTAAAGTATAATAAAAAATAAGTGAATATATATATATGATGTTAAAAACATGAAATGGAAAAAATGGGCTGAGATAAAAAGTGACAGTGAAACCTAATTGAGTGGTCAATGATAGCATCTCTAAGATGACATTTAAGCTGAATTTAAAGGACTAAGAGGCTGTTGCCATGTGCAGAGAATGAAGAAAGCCCATTACAGAAAAAAATAAGGGCATATACAAAGGCCCTGCTTTGGGATAGAGTCATCCACAGAAACCCACTCCTGCCTTTGATTAGTTACATGGGAAAATGCATAGAGAAGGGGGCTGGCTGGCTGCACATGGTGGCCAGGGAGGCCAGCGATAGTTTTGTGGTTTGTATTCAGTGAGTTATGTCTCATTTGATTCTTCTTCAAGTGATTGGGGTATTAAAGCATAAACATGCCATTTGAGCCGTGACCTCTACCTTATCACCTGGAGACTTTTATTATCTTGATAAGATCACTCAGGCATGACATGTGAACAAGGTACAGCTTGGCCTACACTTAAAAGGAAAATCTGATGCAATTTCCAAGGTAAAATAGAATTGAGCAATCAATTATTAATAGGACAATATAGACATGAAAATCTCGTTATGTAAAAAAGTAGAAATATTTATTTCTAAGATATCTTTAATAATACAGCATATTATCCACTTAACATATTTTTATAGAATTATTCCTTAAAGAATCTTCAGAAATAAGTATGACTTGGCTGTGTAATCACTTATGATACAATATTAATAATCCAAAAATAAATATATTTGCATGATTACTATACTAATGTTGAATATTACAAATTTGTGCTCACAGCTAATTTTCTTAGTCTCATAGCCCTAACACTTTGTATCCGATTTCACTTAAGCAGTGTCCACTGGGAGCACAGAGTTGTAGCACCAAAGGAAATGAGATTTAGATGTGTGTAGGGTACATTGTGTTTTCCTGGTCTCTGACACTCACTTAGCAACTGATAGCATTATTGATTATAGTGATGGCATTGTTGATTTTAGGAGTCATGCTAAGCTCTCCAGGCCTCTGAAAAAGAGATCCTGTTTCACACACACAAAAAAAAGAATGATTTTTCATCATGTGGTGAGTTTGACCCTTTACCCTCTTATGGAATAAGGAGAACATGGTTGGAAATTAGCATTAGCCTGAGGCCGAATCTCAGACTTAGTACCTATTCAAGTTTTCTTATCATTTTAAGCCTGCTTGGCCTACCTTCCAGCCACACCCACCCTTGTGGGACTCTGCTTCAAACTGGGCTGCAGTACCTGTTTCAGGAATTGTATCCTGTAAACCCCAGGAACTGCCACTCCTGGGAATCCTGCATTACAACAGCCCGGCCTTTGAAGAGAGAGGTTACTACAGTGCAATCATTATGTTGAACAAGCACAACTGGAGCTATAGAATCGGAATTCAGCTCTATTCCTTTAAATGTGCTCACATTTTATTGTTCTTAAATGAAAACTCAGACAGACCCATGCCTTTTTGTGTGTGATTTTTAAGTTTTAAGTAGATCATGGTCATATGGTCTCTCAAGTCGAGTTGTCAAATCAGAAATTAGGATCTAGTTAAATATATTAATCAATGGCCAGAATTTGATTCAATATCAGATCTTTTCCCCACCTTCAGCTAATGTCAGCTTTAGGCTAAAAGTCTAAAATGGAAAAAGGGGAAAGCAATGGCCTATTTTCTATTTCTCTGCTAACTTCTCTCTGTCTTCTTCCCACTCTACTTCATTTCTTGCTAGATAGTTTCTGACCCCTCCACGAGAGACAGAAGGGCAGCACAGAGATAGGAAAATTCTAGGTGGTCCAGTGTTTTTGTAATCTGGCCTCACACTCTCTGGTGATGGCATGTGCTTAAAGTGGACTCTCTAGAGCACCTGTGTGGGCTCTTTGGTCATCCCATGCTTGGCACCTATCATCTAGACTATGATGTGAATAATGCCTCCTGGGATTCTGCAAGGCAGCACCCCTGCTTTGGAAGAAAGAAGTTATTATGGTGTAATCGGTACATTGAATAGGCAAAATTTGAGTTCGAATCACAATGCAGCGCTTGTGTTCCAACTTTCATGACATGACACGGGCAATGAGCATTTTCCTTTCCCTGGCTTCTCTCAATACCCTTCAGCTTTCGCTTCCCTGTCGGTCCTCCTCACTCAGACTTGGCTTTGGAGTGGTCTTACCAAATCCAGGAAAGCACTTTGTCTCCTGTGATTCATACCAGGGTCAAAGACATCCCTAGACATATATTGCCTCTGACAAGCCCTGCCTGGGACATCACTTCATCCTGCTGCTCTAGGCAGCTTTAGCTTGCTTGGGCTACAGTCCATCATCCTTTTGACCACAGTGAGTGACAAACAACTATATATCTGAAAGGTCCACTTGAAGGACCTCCTCACTAGGTTTGGGATTAGATTGTAGCAAATTCTGTTCTCTTTCCAGAAGACAGGGGAGTACAGGCAACAGCTCTCTCTATCACAGCACTGCTCAGTAGAAATGCAGTGTGAGCCACACAAATAATTTTAACTTTCTAGTAGCCACATTAAAAAGAAACAGGTAAAAAAGTGTTAATAACATATTTTATTTAATATGTCTGTAGATCCAAAATATTATTTCAACATGTAACCAATATATAATAAGTATTAATGAGATAATTTATTATATTTTTACCGCATAAGTCTTGGAATCCAGCATGTATTTTACAGTTAAAGCGCATCTCCATTTGTACTAGACCGATGTAGCTGGTGGCTACCATATTGGACAGTGAAATCTACTGAAAATCTCCCCTACTCTCTCCATTTTTAAAAACAGACGTTTTAAAATACAATTTACATACTGTCAAATTCTCTCATTTTAAGTGTACATTAAGTGTTTTTTAGTAAATTTGCAGAGTTGTGCCATCTTCAATTCAATTTTAGAACATTTTGATTACCCTTCAAAAATCCTTTGCGGTTGCTGTCCAATCCTACACCTAGATCCAGGCAACCACTAAACTACTTTCTGTCTCTATAGATTTGTCTTTTCTAGACGTTTCATACTTAATTGAATCATACAATATGTGATGTTTTGCTTCTTTCATTTAGCACAGTATTTTTGAGATTTATCCATGTTGTAACATGTTTCAATATTTGGCTTGCTTTTATTGCCAAATAATATTCCATTGTATGGACATACCACCATTTGCTTATTAATTTCCTGATTGATGGACATTGTAGATGTTTCCAGTTTTGGGCTACTATGAATAATGCTGCCATGAGCATTCATGTACAAGCCTGTGGGTGGAAATATAGTCTCAATTTTCTTGGTAGATGCCTTTTAGTGGAGTTGCTGAGACATCTGGTAAATTGATATTTAACTTATGAAGAAACTGCCAAATTGTTTTTCAAAGCGATTGTATCTTTTCCCTTCCCTTTCTGATTCCTTTTTATGTATCCTTGATCTTACAAGTATCTAAGAGCCAGGAAACTGGTCTTCCATGATTTCCTTTGAAAATTCTGCATGTGGAGTTCTGCATATTTCATATTGATTGTTATCACATGGTCATATCTATAGATATCAAGTCTGCAAGAGCTCCATTTTAACATCTTCTTATAGAGATTGATTCTTAGCACAAGAACCTCTTAGGAAAAGTTAAGCACATCTTAAAAATGATCTCCTATGACTTTTTAAAGGATACACACTTCAAAAGTATTGGAAAACAAGGTCTATGTGCACAGCACTTCTAACATGTGGCTCTTGCAAACAATTAATTAGTAAAAGACTCAGTCAAAGAATTTTCATTTTGTGTATAATAAAACAGGATATCCTAATAGCTCTCCGACATCCTGGGAGGGGCGTTATTTCTGAATAAGGGTCTCTAGTGAGCAGTTTAACTTTGAAAGAGACCTTGTCTCTCTCATGAGCACATCTATGACTGCTAAGTTTTAAATAAAAGTCTCCTAGATGTAGAAAGAATAAGGAGAAACACTGGACACAATTTCTTTGTAGATTAGAAGGAACTATTCTGTTGTTTCTTGTTTTTATCAGTTTAATAATCCTGTTGGGGTTTTTGAGAAAACTTGAGGCCAATGTCTTATGACTCCAGTGATTTTCCTTGGTGTTCACTGGAGGGGAATGAGAAAGACAATGTGTAGATTTAATCAGCATTTGATTTTTCCTCAATCTCTTTGCATGTAGAGAGGAGCAGCTGGTTGTAGGTAATCTTGCTCTTGGGAATTATCAAGTAAAAGAAAGAGACAAGCAACAGCTTCTACAAAGGCAGCTTTTATGAGGCTGAGCTAGAAAATCACCAGGGAAGCAGCTGGGTTCACCATTTTCATCCAAGTAATTACTGGAAGAGATAGATGGTTTTCAAGGTCGTTTGTAGAAAGGGGAACTAATGGTCAGCCCTTTCTCTGGGGGAACATTCATAAGAGAGGATAGATGAAGATGTCAATTTCCCAGCCTGTCCGAAAGAAGCAAGGGCAGTTCAGAAATGAGGGCTTTTCCTATTGGGTGAGAAAATTCGGAGTTCAAATCCTGCCTTTGGTAGCACTTAGCCGTGTGACTTTGGGCACATAGGTTAACCTCTCTAAACCTTAGTTTTCACATTTGCAACATGAAGATGATGATACCCATCTTGTAGCCACTTTGTGAGTATGAAATGAGAGTCAGGATTTATTCCCATCTCCTCTTCAGAAACTAAGTCAACTAGTTGATCTAGAAGTCTCTATCTAACAACCAGCATCTAGGACAATAGCAGTTGTCTTTTTCTTTTGAAATCATTCTCATTAAATAAATTTTGAAAATGATGCTTTCTGGTTATCAGAGACACTGTAACAAATCAGACCAAGGATATTTTAAATACCTCACCTTTAAAAAATGAATCAAAATAAATAAAGCACTTTTCAGAAACAAAACTCACTAAAGACATATTTTACTTCATAGCTGCTCCTTTGATCCAAAGCAATTAAAAAGTCACCTCAACCTAAGAATGTTACTAATCAACCTTGAGCCTCATGGCTCAAACTTGTTCTGGGAATGGCTGGTTTTGCTGTGGCTGAACTGAGGCCCTGGGGCATCTTGATTCTCTGGGCTTCTAAGAAAGGGAGGTATAAAGCTATGTGGAGGTGGTAAGGTAGTTTTGCATGCCAGCCCTTGATGGCTATTAATAGCAATACTGAGCTAAAGCTGGTTGCTATTGTAGTCCTCATAGAAAATTAAACTGTAATGTAAGCCTGTTACCCACCAGTCAAGGACCTGGCTTGACTGCTGAAGTGCTTTCTTTATGTATGGAGAGATGAGCGACTGGTATATATCTGTATCTGCCAGTTTCCTTGAATGCTCTGGTAATCGGAGTTTCAAAGAAAGTGTTCCAAACACAAATATCAAATCCCCTGGAGTATTGGTAAAATGCATATTCTTAGGCCCAACCTGTTGAATCAGTATCTGTTGTGGCCTAATAATCTGAATTTTAAACAATCTTCTAAATGAGACATTCAAACTTGAAGACAGAGAAAAACTGCATTTTCAGAGAAGCCAAAAAGACCCTGTCCTATACGTAATAGCTAGAAGTTATATTCTTCTCTATTCTCTGTACACATGTTAATTTTCCACATATTTTTCTCTACATATTCTATGTTAAGAGTTGAAAATCTTTAAAACACCAAAAAATTTTTCTGTAAACAGAGAAAGCAATCTCATGCATAGGATCTTATGGCAATTTTGCTCTCAGTGGGAAGAGAAAGATCTTTATAAAGTCATGCATCTGTGTTACTTGTTCCCTTTCCATCAAAGATGGTTACAGCCTCTTACATTGTTTTAAATATCAGAGGCATCAAAGATTACATTGACAGAAAAGTTTTGGAAGACAATTCAACTCTTTTGCCATTTCTTTCTTTCAATAGTCTTTGCTGCTCTCCTTTATTTGGTTATTAAAAGCTTTTATCTTATTGCCTTTTCTCCCATTAGAGATTGATCAATATACTTTCTAACTTCTTTTCTTTTTAGGTTTAAAATAAAAGAAATCAATTTCATTACACATATAATTGATGCTCAATATTTGGACTTCAAACTCATTTGGTTTTCTTTTCCCTCTGTGGACAAAGCTAACCCCCCCCCACCCAAGGATTTATAAATGGACCCGGCTGCAGATTGCAGGTGCAGTCATTTGCTGGAGCCCAAGTCAAGATTTACATATGCAAATGGACATAGATGTGCCCAAACTGAGTAATTGTGCATGCAAATAGGTGATTAAATAGACAATTACTAAATTTGCATGAACAAATGGGAGTTGTGCATATTCAAAAAGCAGGGGACACCTGAACATTATGCAAACAGGCAGCTTTCCTCAAAACCTGTGGAAGTCTGGTCCCTGGGGCCTCCAAGTTGCTTCAATCCCAGAGCAAGCTGGGATCTCAAGTTGCACGAGTGGAATTTACACTTTGACCTCAGCTGCCATGGTAATGACTAGATCTCTGACAAGGTCACCTCCAGGAAGTACATGGGAAAGGGTTTTGATTTCTGCCATTTCTTTCCATTTACTACAGTTAAAGCAAAAATTTAATGTAAGGATTTAAAAAATGATCAATAGTAAGAAATAAGCTTTAGTGATTTCAGTGGGATATAGTGTATGCCCACCCCTCCAAACCCAAACTTCAAAACAGGCAAAGAGAATTCAATCCAAGTTAAACAACAGTACCACAATATATGTGACTTTATGATGCTCTTTCTCAGAACTGTGCTGCCAAAAACAAGAGTAAGGCTAAATCACTCTTAGGTAGCTGTTTTTAGTTTGTCTTTGGGGTCTAGAGAAAAATACCCACTGGTTTTCATTCTTCATTTCTCCATGATTCGAAATCTCAGTTCTCTACCTACCACCTAACAGTGATAGATGGTGTTGTCAGCAGAGTACATCAATGAGAAATGATTTCACATAACCAGGGGGGCTTTTCTGACAAAAGGTTAGTAGCAATGCCTAAGCTAGCCTATCCAGAGTCAGAGATAAGCAGAATTTGAAGCAGCCAAAGAGTACTGACTGCTGAAATCCTCATATTTTTCAGGAAGATATTTCAGCCCTAGGATATTCTATCTTTTCCACATTCAGTTTTATATGAACCACTTCAAGTCTTTACAAAGTCAGAAGTGATATCACTGCAGACCATAAAATCAATTACTCAATTCAATCAATAACCCAGTTAACTGGAATAATTTCTTTACTTAGCACTTATCAGGAGGAGATTTCAAAATATTCTCATGAGGGGTCAGAAGTGAATGGAATTAGCTATGTCTACGGATGAAGTAGCCAAGTCTCCTATGCAGAATATTAGGCAGTTCAGTAAGGCATGCAGATATAGAAAAACATTAGCTGCTAATTATACAAGTCTGACAAAGGAGATAACATGGAAACCAACTTCCCCAAAAGCACCCCTTCAGTATTATCTCTACACAGGCGCATTAGAAGGTAACCAAGGATTCCTCCAGAACTCTAAGTCGTGTGTATATAGTCCATTCAGCCAGAAATGCATTTAAAAGTGGAGAAACTAGCTTCACCGGCTTAATCTCAGAAGCCAAAGAAATCCAATCTCCTCCCAAGTATAAATGGTATTGTCAGTTCTTCCCTTTTCTTGAATATCTAAAGTTTTTCACCAATTACAGAAACACCAGTGGCACAAATACTGCAATGTAATACATGTATGTATATACACTTATGTTTGCATTCATTAAAAATAGTATATACTAACAATATAATATCTCAATCACAAACCTCAGATCATCACTACATGTTTGAGTGTTCAACAAAATCTACCAAATTCTAGCCTTTCAAATTACCCCCAAGGGTTTTCTCCTCCCACGTGATCCTGCCAATATTTCACTGGTAGTAATGTCTCCCTCTGCCAGACTCCCAGATAACTTAATATATGGCCCTTTCCTTGACACTTAGCAATGATGCTTTGTATTGAAGTTAGTTAGTATTAATTAGTTTCCTCCTTATTGTAATGTAAGTTAACTAAGGGAGTTACTGTGGTCAATATGGGAGGTAAATAAGATTTAGCTTCTAAATCCAATGTCTCCAGCACCATGCCATCTTCATATGTGCTATCTTGTCCATGCTTTACAAACCTCAATTAGGTAAGTGCTATTAGCATTTTACAAATAATGAGAGGATGATTCGAGAGGTTTGGTAACAGCTCAAAGCCTGTTCCCTAGGTTCAAATCTCAGCCCTGACACTTACCAGCCATGTGATCTGGGACATGTTTCTTGAAAGTCTTGTTTTCTTCATAAAAATGAGATAAAAATTGTGCCAATTTATTGTAGCAAGTCATCTCATTATTAATGATAAGAAAGGAGGCAGTATATAAAAAGTATTTAATACAATTCTTATTGTAAGTGCTTATTGTTACTGCTTATGTTGTTGGCAGTTATGGTATCGTTTGGTATTCTAATTCGTTTTTTTAAAAACTTTGTGTTCTAACATATAGATTGCACTTAGCAGTTGGCTGAGTAATTTTTTATTGTTTTCTGGCAATGAATGAAGAAATGCACAAGGGAGTTCTAAGTATTTTCCTGGCAATTTGGTCATATTCCCTGGAACCTTGGAATACTTTATCTACAGTTGCCAAAAAACTGTTTTTGTTGTGTTGTAGATGCTGTCCCTATAGACTCCTAAAGTCTTCCGAAGTGCAGAAGCCTGGAAAGCTGTTACAAATGAGTAATCGCTATCTATCAAACCCCTCCCAGAGAACACACGTGCATTTTGTCTTTGGTCTTTAAGAGGCTCTAACACACAGCTTCTTCCACTTCCCTCTTGACATATGCCTTTTCCAGGTTTAAAGCAGAGGTTCTCAAAGTATAGTCTATGGAATCATAGGTGTCTCGTAGACCCATTCAAGGAGTTCAGGAGGTCAAAATGGCTTACTTTATGATACTAAAATGGTATTTATCCTTTTCACTCTAGTGACATAAGCCCTGATGCTAAAAATAAGTAGTGGTGGGTGGAACTGCTGTTGCTTTATCTCAAATCAAGGCAGTGCCACCCAGCTGTACCAGTAGTCATTATATACTGCACCAGGCACTCACAGGGGGCAGAAAAAGCAGTTTCAAGAATGTCCTTGAGGAATAGTATATTGTGTTGATTTTATTGAATCTTTACCTTTCAGTTCACATATTTTTAATATTGTATGTGATGAAATGGTAAGTACACGTAAGACAACTACTAAGGTGCACACAACAGTGTGATGTTTGTTGGAGGAAAAGCACTTGTGTGGTTGTTTTAGTTGCATGCTAAACTAGATACTTCCTCCATGAATACCCTTTCATTTGAAAGAGTGACTGACAGACAAACATGATTGTTCAGACTTAGGTATTTTGCAGACACTTTTCCAAAAGTGAAGTGAGCCAGTCATGTCAATAATAATAACTGATGGTATTTGTTGCCAATTTCAAAGTTAAATCTTACAAGCAAAATTTAGAATTTTGAAAAACTTGTGTCTAACACTGTGAGCTTGACAGCTTCCCAATATTTAGAAATTTTTCTAATGAGATTGGTGGTAATATTAATGAACATAATTTTTTGAGATTGCAAAATGAAACATGTCAACTTGAAAAATGGCATAACTCAGTGAACTGATATTTTCCAGATGACTGATGTGTGATGTTGCAAAATTATTCATGGCTAAAAGATTCATCCAAAGTGCAAGACAGGCTGATATATTTTAATGTTATAGAGTTCAAAATGTTTATTGATATGGGTTTTGAGTTCACACTGCAACCAACCTTTAAGAAACTACTAATCAGAGAGTTGTGGTATATTGTCAAAAAGAAATATCCACAATTATCTAGAAAGATTACTAAAATGCTCCTCCTCCTTCTAACTATGTATCTCTGTAAGGTCGACTTTATTTTTCATAGGCTTCAACCAAAACAACATATAATAGATTTATTGCAGAAGCATATATTAGAATGTATCTATCTTCTACCAAGTCAGATATTAATGAGATTTGCAAATATGTAAAATACTGCCTATCTTCACATTATGCTTTGTTTTAGAAAATAGTTATTTTTGATAAAAAATATATTTATGTTATTATGTAATAGTTTCATTATTTTTGAATTAATAAAAATATTTAAAATACTCAGTGTTAATTTCTAATACATTATATATAATAGATAATTTCCATATAATTATTTTTTGAGGTCTTTAATTTTTTTTTTCAATTTTTTTTTTAAATTTCAACAGCTTTATGGGTATAAGTTGTTTTTTGGTGACATGGGTGAGTTACACAGTAGTAAAGTCTGATATTTTAGCATACCTGTCAACTGAGTAGTATACACTGTGCCCAATATGCAGTTGTTTATTCCTCACCCTCCTCCCTGCCACCCGCTTCTGAGTCTCCAAAGTCCAATATATTACTCTGTATGCCTTTGTATACCCATAGGTTAGCTCCCACTTATAAGTGAGAATATATAGTATTTGGTTTCCCATTCCTGAATTGTGCGGCTTAGAATAATGGTCTTCAACCAAGTTGCTGCAAAATACATTACTTTGTTCTTTTTTAAAAATGTCTGAGTAGTATCCCATGGTGTATATATACCACATTTATTTTATCCCATCATCAGTTGATGGGCATTTAGGCCAGTTTCATATCTTTGCAATCATGAGTTGTGCTGC
Source organism: Sapajus apella (assembly GCF_009761245.1). NCBI lineage: Eukaryota > Metazoa > Chordata > Mammalia > Primates > Cebidae > Sapajus > Sapajus apella. The sequence continues at coordinate 14,260,511 of NW_022436958.1, forward strand.
AATAAACATGTGCAGGTTTCTTTTTTATATAATGATTTCTTTTCCTTTGGGTAGATACCTAGCAGTGGGATTGCAGCATCCAGTGGCAGATCTACTTTCAGTTCTTTGAGAAATCTCGATACTGTTTTTCATAGTGATTGTACTATTATTTTTTCATATGTTTGTTGGCCATTTGCATGTCTTCTTTTAAAAAATGTAAATTCACGTCATTTGTCTATTTTTTGATGGGATTATCTAGGTTTTGTTTTTTTTTTTCCTTGCTGATTTGTTTTCTTTGTAGATTCTGGATATTATTTCCTTTGGAAATAAAAGTTTGCAAATATTTTCTCCCATTCTGTAGGTTGTCTGTTTTACTCTGTTGACTATTTTTTCTGCCGTGCAGTAGCTTTTCAGTTTAATTAGGTCCAATTTACTTATTTTGTTTTTAGTTGAATTTGCTTTTGGGTCTTAGTCATAAATTCTTTGCCTAGGCCAATGTCCAAAAGAGCCTTTCCTAGCCTTTCTTCTGGAAGTTTTATGATTTTAGGTCTTAGATTTAAGACTTTAATCCATCTCGAGTTGATTTTTGTATATGGTGAGAGATAAGGATCTAGTTTCATTCTTCTACACGTGGCTATCCAGTTTTCCCAGCACCATTTATTGAATAGGGTGTCCTTTCCCCAAATTTATATTTTTTTATGTTTTGTTGAAGATCAGTTGATTGTAAGCATTTGGCTCTAGCTTTATTTCTGGGTTCTCTATGCTGTTCCATTAGTCTATGTATCTACTTTTATGCTGTACCATGCTGTTTCGGTTACTATAGCCTTGTAGTATAATTTGAAGTAAAAAAAAAAAAAAAATGCCTCCAGATGTGTTCTTTTTGGTTAAAATTGCTTTGGCTATTCAGGCTCTTTTTTGGTTCCACATGAACTCTAGGAATTTTTTTTCTAAATCTGTGAAAAATGATATTTAGTATTTTGATAGGAATGACATTGAGTCTGTAGATTGCTTTGGGTGCTATGATCATGTTCATGATTGATTCTTATAATCTATAACCCTGGTATGTATTCCCATTTTTTTGTGCCATCTATGATTTCTTTCAGCAATGTTTTGTAGTCCTTCTTATAGAGATCTTTCACCTCTTTGGTTAAGTATATTCCTAGATATTTTTTTTAATTATTTTTTTATTTTTACAACTGTCGTAAAAGGGATTGAGTTCTCGATTTGATTCTCAGCTTGGTTGTCATTGGTATATGGTGGTGCTACTGAGTTTCGTACATTCATCTTGTAACGTTGAACTTATTTGTCAAACCTAGGAGTCTTTTGAAGGAGTCTTTAGGGTATTCTAGGTATGCAATAATATCATTGACAAACAGAGATAGTCTGACTTCCTTTTCCCCAATTTGGATGCCCTTTATTTATTCCTCTTGCCTGATTACTCTGGTTAGGACTACCAGTGCTATGTTGAATAGAAGTAATGAAAGTGGACATCTTGTCTCATTCCAGTTCTTAGGGGAAATAATTTTAACTTTTCCCCATTCAGTATGATGTTGGCTGTGGGTTTGTGATATATAGCTTTTATTACTTTGAGGTGTGTTCCTTCTATACCTAGTCTGTTGAGCGTTTTCATAAAAAGATACTGGATTTTACTGAATGTCTTTTCTGCAGCTGTTGGGTTCAATTTACTGGTATTTTGTTGAGGATTTTTACATCTATATTCATCAGGGATATTGATCTATAGTTTTCTTTTTTTGCTTGCTTTGGTGTCAGGGTAATACTGGTTTCATGGAATGAGTTAGGGAGGATTCCCTCTTTCTCACTACTTTGGAATAGTTTCAGTAGGATTGGTATCAATCTCCTTTAAATGACTGATAGAATTCAGCTGTGAATCCATCTGGCCCTGTGCTTTTGTTTTTGTTTTTGTTTTTTCTGGGATTTTTTTTTTTATTATTACTGATTCAGTCTCATTGCTTGTTATTGAGCTACTCGTAGTTTCTGTTTCCTCCTTATTCAAGCTATAAGGGCTGTGTTTTTCTAGGAATTTACTCCTTTCCTCTAGATTTTCTAGTTTATGTGCACAGAGGTGCTTACAGTAGCCCCAAATGATCTTTTGTATTTCTGTGGTGTTGGTTGTAGTGTCCCCGTTTTCATTTCTAATTCAGCTGATTTGAACCTTTGCTTCTTTTCTTGATTATTCTAGCTAATAGTCTATCAATTTCTTTACCTTTTCAAAGAACACATTTTTCATTTCATTAGTCATTTGCATTTTAAAATCTCAATTTTATCGAGTTCTTCTCTGATATTTGTTATTTCTTTTCTTCTGCTAGCTTTGGGTTTGGTTTGTTCTTGTCTCTATAATTCTTTGAAGTGTGACATTATGTGGTCAATTTGTAATCTTACTTTGTGGCCTATCATATGATCTATCTTGGAGAATCTTCCATGTGCTGGTGAGAAGAATGAATATTCTGCAGTTCTTGGGTAGAAACTTCTGTAAATATCTGTTAGATCCACTTGTTCTAGAGTGCAGTTTAAGTCCAGTATTTGTTTACTTTCTGCCTCAATGATCTGTCTAGTGTTGTCTGTGGAGTGTCAAAGGCCTCCCACCCCCATTATTGTGTTTGTGTCTATCTCTTTACTGAAGTCTAGTAGGAATTGTTTTATGAATCTGGGAGTTCCAGAGTTAGGTGCAGATGTATTTTGGATTGTAATGTCTTCTGCAGAATTGATCCTTTTGTTATTACATAGTGATCTTCTTTTTCTTCTTTGTTTTTTTTGTTTTGTTTTGTTTTTTTTTGTTTTTGCTGTTGTTTTAAAGACTGTTTTATCTAACATAAGAATAGTAAGAATAGCTACTCCTACTTGCTTTCGGTTTCCATTTGCATGGAATATCTTTTTCCACCCCTTTATCTTGAGTCTATAAGAATCCTTTTATTTGTAAGTGTTTTTTAAGACAGCAAATATTTGGTTTGTATTTTTTCATTTATTATGCCAGTCTGTATCTTTTAAGTGGAGCAATGTAAATATTTATTTACATTAAATATTAATATTGAAATATGAGGTACTGTTTCAGTCATGATGTTGATTGTTACCTAGTTACTCTTTTTTCTTCATTATGTTATTATTTTACAGGCCCTGTGAGATTCATGCTTTCTGGTCCATATCAACCTTTTGTTTTAATATTTAGAACTCCTTTTATCATTTCTTTTTAGGGTTGGCCTAGTAGTGACAAATTACCTCAGCATTTGCTTATCTTAAAAAGACTTTATTTCTCCCTTGTTGATGAAATTTAGTTTTTCTGGATACGAAATTCTTGGTGGATGGTTATTCTGTCTAAGAAGGCTAAAGATAGGACAGAAATCCCTTCCAGCTTGTAAAAGGTTTCTGCTGAGAAGTCTGCTGCTAGGCTTACAGGTTTTCCTTTATAGAATACACCATATTTTTGTCTCACTGTTCTTAAAATTATTTCCTTCACGTTGACTCTAGACAGCCTAATGACTATATGCCTTGGAATTTTTTTTTTTTTTTTTTTTTTTTTTTTTTTTTTTTTTAAAATCTACCGGCGGCTTTTTTGGCTTAATAAATTTGGATGTCTAAATCTCTAGCAAGGCCAGGGAAGTTTTCCTCAATTATTCTCTCAAATAAATTTTCCAAACTTTTGCTTTTTCTTCTCCCTCCCAAGAAACACCAATGATTCTTAGGTTTGGCTATATTACATAATACCATATTTCTTGGGTACTTTGTACATTTATTTTAATTCTTTTTTATTTTTGTCTGATTGGGTTAATTCAAAAGCCTTGTCTTTGAGCTCTGAAATTCTTTTTTCTACTTGGTCCAGTAAACTTAAAACTTGCCACTGCATTTTGTAATTCTGTAAATGTGTCTTTTATTTCCAGAAGTTCTAATTGATTTTTCTTTAAAATATCTATCTCTTTAGAACATTTTAAATTTGCATCCTGAATTGTTTTTTAAATCTCTTTATTTTGGTTTTCATCTTTTTCTTGTATCTCTTTGAGTAACTTAATAAGCATCTTTTTGAATTCTTTACCTGGTATTCCAGACTTCTCATCATGGCTTAGCTCTATTGCTAAAGAGCTGGTATAATCTTTTTGGGGTGTTACAGAACCCTGTTTTGTCATATTGCCAGAATTATTTTTCTGGTTTCTTCTCATTTGTGTAGATTATTTCTTTTAGTTATTTTTGAATTTATTTTTGATTCAACTGTGCTTTTTAAAAATGTCCCATCTTTGAGGATGTGACTTTAATGTTTACAATTTGTTGTAACCTAATTCAGCTCTAGGTGAAGACTTTGTATGAGTTCCATGGTTATAGAGAGTCTTTGTATGATGGCTTTTCAGATGCTGGTTGTAACAGCGATATTTTCATGGTGTGAGTAGGTTCACTGTCTCCTATGAGGTTGGAATGACAAAAGTCTCTTGAAGCTTATTTTGTTTCCCAGTGGTGTGTTCTTTTTTAAAAATATTTATTTATTTTAATCACTGGATTGAACAGTCCAGCCTTCAGGCCAGTAGGAAGTATCTACAGGTAAAAACCAGTTGTGGCTAAAGCAGGCTGGTAAATGCAACACCCAATGATGGGCAGAGGTCACAGCATTGACAGAGGTAGTTGGAAGAGCTCTCAGTGAAATACACTGAGGTCTTTTCAGGGTGTAGAGAGGAAATCACCTAAGTTCCCCTGCCATGCTGTCAGAACTTCTGGGAGATGTGAGGACAGGTTACGTCACTGGATCCCTTGAAGACACTCCCCATCTCTAGCTTGGAGCGTGGCAGCCCCACTAGGAGGCTAACCCAGAAAAAGAGCAGCATTATAGTAATTTGGGCCTCATGGACTACTACTTCTAGAGGAAGGGGAAGTTCACACAATGGGACAAAAAAAATTCAGACTACAGGTCGTGAGTTCCAGAACTTTCAGCTTGTGGGAAGTTTCTTTCAGCAGAGGCACAAGTACAGTGCTGGACTTGTGCCTCTGCTGAAAGACTCTTTGTTAATTCTTTGGTTATAAACAGTCTTTGTTTGTTGGCTTTCTCAGATGCCAGTTGTAGTAGTAATGAATTGGTCACATGGAGATACTAAGGATCTCCTGGTTAGCCAGGGTGTTGCAGACAATGGTGATAGCTAAGGTTATGCACAAGTCTTCTCCTTCCTGGGGGCTATGTTACTCTGCCTGAAGATGTTGTGATGGACTATGTCAGTTGACCTCCAGCCAAGAGACGGCACTTGTAAAGGACTACCGAGCTATTCTGGTAGCAGGGGGGTTTGTGCTTGCCTTATGCTACTCAGGTTAAGTACTCTAGTTTCTCAAGTAACAAGAAAAGCCGCAGAGCTCCCAAAGATTTCTGTCCTTTGTGTTAAGCTACCAGGGCAGGTGGAGAGGCAATGCCAGGTGGGGGCTGCATCATGTAAGTCCGCACTCTGCCTCTCCACATGCAGGTGCAAGCAGTGGCCCCAGTGGGCAGTTCTCTGGCTGCTTGAGTAATGGTCCAAGGAGTCCACAGAGGGTGTGAGGACTGCAAAGTGACAGTAAGCCTCATCCAGCTCCCATGCACTAGGCAAGTTGGATCTCAAACCTACAGTGTTCCACTAACAGTGGCTAGCTAAGTTCCAGGCAGTCTGAGCTCAGAACTCAAAACTTACCCAGGCCATAAACCTTCCTTATGAAACAGAAATCACAGCTTTCAGGCCATGCCTCTCTTGGTCTGTCTGTGAAGCAGGGGCATCCAGCTCCTGTGCCCATGGCTGCAACATACTTCCCACTCACCTCTTGGTTCTGGCCAAGAGGGTTTGTCCCAACTTGAAATTACATCATGAGTCTCAGGAGGGTTTGTCCCAACTTCAAATTACATCGTGAATCTCAGGAGGGTTTGTCCCAACTTGAAATTACATCATGAACCTCAGGAGCTTCTCTCCACCTGTGACCACGAACTGAGTTGGCCAGCAGATTTTTTGAGGTCCCCTGGGAGGTAGGATCAAGAATGGTTTCCCTTCACTCCCGCTGGAGTCTGAGAGTGCTTGTAAAGCATGTCTGATGGTGCTACTTCTCATACACTCCGCACCACTCACGAAATCAACCCCAGCACTGAGATAAGGCCTTCCTCTGTGGCCTGGATTGCTAGACTCCCCAGTGGGAATGTATAACCTGGAGGCAGTTTCTCCCCTACTCACATTCTGTTTTCCTCCTGGCTCAAGGCATAGACTCAGCCTGCCACTTCTTTCAAAGGTTCTGTTATTTTTATTTTTCAGTTTTCCTGTTAATTTCCTGTGTTGCTTCTTAGAAACAAGTTTACAGCGTGAGTCTCTACAAACTATTTTGTCTTTCCAAGTGGGAGAGGCATGCTAAAAATGCCTCCAATCCACCATCTTGGAGAAAAAAAAAAAAAAAGCCCTAATCATTTTTAAAAGTGTGAATGCATCCTGAAGCCAAGAAGGTTTTGGAAACTGTCAGTTGAAAGCAACTGATGTGGACTGAATGTTTGAGTCCATCTAAAATTTCTTTGTTGAAATCCTAACCCCTAATGTAATGATATCAGGAGGTAGGGCCTTTGGGATGTGATTAGGCCATGAGGGGAGAGCCTTCATGAATGGGATTGGTGTCCTTATAAAATAGGCCTGGAGGCGCCTGATGCTTTTTCACCCTATAAGGACGGTAAGGACACAGCAAGGAGGTGTCCTGTATAAGCCAGAAAACAGGACCTCACCAGACACTGAAGTGGCCTTAATCTTGGGCTTTCTGGCCTCCAGAAGTGTGAAAAATAAATACCTGTGGTTTGTAAGCTACGCAGTTAATGATATTTTGTTACAACAGCCTGAATGCTATAACAAAATATCATTAACCATTGCTAGAAAGCAATGGTTTATAAACTTGTTTGTAACATTAAAACCTGTCCCCAAAGGAAATTTTAAATTAAAGAACAATTTATACAAAGATAAAAACCTGAGTTGCTATGGTGAGACAGAAAAACAGGACCGAAAGCCTCCCAGTTTTGCCTCTTCCTTATTCCCTTTCACTTCCTCATGAATCCCTCGCTGGAATCCCAGTTAGAAAATCTCTGTGCAGAAGCATCCGTGAACTGATGCAACAGGCAGCAGGAATACAGCATCCCAGGCCAAGTGGGAGTGAGGAATGATGTCAGGAAAACTATTAAGATGAGTGGTGAGAGAGCCACAAATCAGATGATAGACAGGATGGCCTCCCCTGTCTCCTTTTCCATTTATTCACTGGAGATTTCTTACTTAAGAACACTTGACTACTGATCTCTTAACTGTGTGTGGAATCGTAGTGAGCACACCCCAAAGTGATTAATTTGATATGAAGGAAAGGTAGTGTCTGAGAATGGGATGGAGACAGAGAAATTCCTGGCAAATTCTTTTCTTTGAATTCTCAGTGTTGGTTTTGAGCAATTGAGGTTTAATGTCTACCCAACTGTAGGACGAAATACTATTTTGAATGATCAGGGAATAGAATTGTATTCAAGAATACACAGGAGGGTGAAATAATAGCAGCTAGTCTAGGACTTAGCAGAGTGTTTTCAGGTGGCTTTGAGCTACGGACAAACAGTAGAATGTAGAGGGAGTATAACATCACTGGATAATGAATTGCAAGACTCTATCTTTAGTGCTGGCCTCTGTGCTGACACCACATCAAAACCAGTTTCTGGGCTTTTGCTTAGCTATCCGAAAAATATCTCAAATTTAATTTGACCTGGAGTTGCTATTGTGTTCCTTCTGGTTCCATGTCCTACGTCAATTATGGCATTATCATTAACTCTTTCAATAAATCTAGATCTTTTGAAGTCTCCCATGATAAGGGTTTGGAGTGAACAATTGCCACTGTGAAGCTGTTCAACGTCCAAACCTCCTTTTCCAGTTGGGAGAAGCCACCAGACTTATTGACACACATTCTTCTCCTTTCCTGAGAAAAAGACATACTCTCCCTGCACCCTGAGGCTTGGCACTCAGTTGGCTTAACATCGTTGGAACAGAGTGTTAGGGGCAATAGGTTCAGAGGGAGTCGTGCTGAGTAGCAGCAGCTACACCAGTGCATTTGAGCCACATCTTTCCTTCCAACTATGGTAAGATCCTCCTTACTCATGGCTGTCCAGAGCCTTCTTTGCCTTGCCTTGTTTGTTTTACATTTTTAAAATCTGGTCCTCAACCCTCACATTGGTTATCCAAACCAGTCTTAATAAAACTTTCCCAATAAAGTCCTTTCTACTCTCATACCCAGAGACATTTTTTCTTGCTTGCAGTATGTGTTGAAGCATGTCTTCAACTACACACTATTTTCTATTTTATTTAAAAAATGTCTCCCCTCCATACCTAATTATCTACCCTATGTTCAAGCCTTTATCATTTGGATAAGAACAATTGTGTCTTCCTGACACCAGTCTGTCCCCACTCCAATCCAATTTCTCCACTCCACATTTAATTTTTCCAAAGATTTTACCACAACATTCTCCCCTTTGTTCAATAACAAAAGCAACCAAATCTTCCTGGCATCCTTACGCTTGCAGAATAGTGTTTGACTAAATACCACTCAGGGCCTTTCAATCCACTTTCCGATATCCAGCACATAGCTCCTATGATCAGAAGCCCCAAGACCTTGCAAAACACCTGGTGTAAAGTAAAGCCCAATAAATGAATGAATGCAAGCATGCATGACTTATTTGTTACTCAGAAACCCAGTACACTAGACACGATTAAATGTATGTCATTTCCTAACATCTCTACAGAAACATTTATGTCTTTCTAAACACAGTCAGGCACTGCCTAACAAAGTCTGGGTCAATGGTGGACCACGTATATGACGGTGGTGCTGTAAGTTTATAATACTGTATCCTTACTGTACCTTTTCTTTGTTTAGATATGTTTAGATACACGAAGGCATTACAGTTGCCTACAGAATTCACTATAGTAACATGCTGTACAGGTTTGTAGCCTAGCAGTAACGGGCCATCCTCTATAACCCACATATGCAGTAGGCTACACTAGGCTTATGTGAGCACACTCTACGATGTTCAAGTAACGACAAAATCATCTAAGGATGAATTTCTCAGAATCTATCCCCATCATTAAGTAATGTGTGACAGCATATGAAAAGTATGCATAATGTCTATTTTGGGGATTCTCTGCCTCATAGGGCTCTGTTTCTATGCACGGTATATACTTATCTTGATATAGCCAATTTGATTCTGCCTGCCTTGTCCAATAATGCGTATGCTGTTTCAGAGCAAGAACCATCTGTTATTTATCCTTGTTCTCTTAATGCTTAAACACAGCATAGATGTTTGATATTTCTTTGCTCAACTTGCCTCCTAAAGAGGAAATTGTGGTATGAGAAGGGAGTGGGTAAGATATCTGCTTGACAAAAATTTTACTTCCCACAACTCATGCAAAGATGTTTTCAAAATTTCAACATTAAATATGCTCTTTGTTGACTCCTTTTTATCAACACCCTTTGCCAGATTAAGGACATCCACCTTTTGCTCTCTGTTTCTTGACAGTGGTGACCCTGAGGGCTTGACATTTGCATACCAAAAACCTCCTTGGCTTCAACATTTGCTCACATCCCTGACAACAGAGTTTCTGTGGCATGGTACTCACACTGCAAATTGCACAGACAGAATTGAAAAAAAATCTCCTATTTCTGATAATGAAGAGGGTTCTGAAAGCCTACCAAAACGTCTATAATTATCTCAAGTGAAACCTTCTTATTAAACTTTAAGCTCTTTTCATTTTGGTTATCGTCATAATTTACGTGAAATGGGTGAATGGGAACGAAGCCTGGGAAAATTATGAAGTTGTTAAGCCTGTTTATGTTCATTCAGCTCAGAGTTTGAGCTTAAGAGGTGGAGTGTGTGTAGGGGAGGCAATCAAAGCATCTGTATGAACGAAATCCAATCATTATTAACAGATGCTGTGGCTTATTTTCCTTGGGCTGAAAAAAAGAAAAGAGAAGGGCCAGTGTAGGCAATGTATTTTCTGTCTTATCTCATGGTGGACACCTTTGAAATATTTAATATGTTCATCAACATTTTTAAAAATGCAAAAGAATAAATTTTAGTTGGTTCTTTTTTTATATGAGACTAAGCTATATTAAGCAATGTAAACATTTCCGCTTTTAGGGATTGGTCTCCAGTGGTTAGTTATCAACCTCAGGTAGAGCCTTCTCTTAGGTCCAGCAGCTCCCTTTTTTAGTGGGGTCTCAGCCAGAGGCACTTTGCCATGAAGGCGGGAGAGGCGTGGACGAACAGCAGCCTTGGCATGCCTAGTGGTGATACCTGCTCATCCATCATTTCATTTAGACAAATGAAAGATTACAGCCCTATGAGAAAAGGCAGTCACAGCCACACAATGCTTTGTGCACAGAGTAAATTGCTAGTTTCCTGTGATCTCTCTGACAAGTAAATTACTGTAGAAAATAACATAGATGGGAATACAACGACAAAATGCAGAGACTTGGTCGTTCAAAGGAGTTACTGGACCTCAGATAAAACTATTTCAAGAGAACCCCAGACCTCTTTTCAATGGAAAGAGCATGTTCCCCCATCTTTCTATAGTGTATCTTGATGAGAAATAACATATGATGGGCAGGGTAAGAAGTGGAATTCTCAGTAATCAAATATCCTCTTTTTGTGATAGAAAAATATTAAAATTATGCATAAAGAAAGGAGCTTGCTTTGGGATTTTTGTGCCTGTGATCATTCAGGCTTGGCACTGGAGATCACAGTGATGTAGTCTATTATGCATAAAAGAAAGCTTCTGAGAGGTCTTTTTATATCTTAACAATTCCAATTCTTCATATTTTTTTGTATCATAAAATACAAGTTCTTATTTTTTAAAAAACAAGAAAGAAAAATCCCTCTCATTAGAACTCCCTTTGCCTATTCCAAACCTAAATTCTCAAACATTCTCTAAAGACCGTATGAATCCCTGAGGCAGAAAAAAGCTTTATTAGCAAAGTCAAGTGGAGCTGAGGAGGGAAGGGTACTAAAAGATAACAGAGATAAAAATCTAATCATAAATATCATAAATTTCTGAGCTTCAGATTCCTCAGAGGCATCTCGAAGTTGACAGACCTTCAATAAATTGTAGAGTCAAACAGGGTTTTTAGCAAGGTTCAGTGACATGAAATGGTCTGTTCAATACCTAAGATACTGCACAGTGAAGCTGACGCTAGAATCCTGATGTTGCAGGCTGTAGAGTTTTCTACTAGTAAAGTAGGGATTTCTTCCAGAATTCTTACAGCAGGCTGCTGTCACAAGGAGAGCACTTAGCAGGGAGACCTGATCCTCCAGCTCAATTGATAATTGGTTATGTGTCTTAGGCAAGAGGCATAAGCTCTTTGGACATCGTGTTGAAGATGAGGGTGTGGGATGGGATTAGGCATTCTCAAGACGCAGCACAGGAAGGATGTACTGGAATAACATACCTTCAAGACAATTGTCATAATTTTATACTTAAGACAATTTTAAAAACTCTCTTGCCTATAAAATAAAAACTACAGGGAGCAGAATACGTGAAATCGGCTAATGAAGCATATATTAAATGCAAGAAGAAATACAAGAATAAAATGCTAAAATATTTCTCAGAATGGGTAGGCTCAGTGGTCCCTAGTGACAGATGATAATTTCTTCTTGTTCATACATTGATACCTTAGTCTCTACTTCCTCATCAATGTTAGTTTGTTACTGCATGGAGTCTTCTTCCAGGGTCTTGGGAAAACTACCCTGTGAGCACAAAATCATTGACAGATTTTAAGATGCCAATAATATCACTTCTTCCATTGTATCTAAATAATATTATTTAAATTTAGTTCAACAAACATCTTTGTGCCCTTACTGTGCAAGTAAAACTTTGTTCCAGCCTTTGTGCAGGGGACAGTCAGACTATTAGAAAATGACCTTTGGGGCTACATTTAGCTTTCGGTCTTCTGTCTCTTTGTCAGCTTTATCCTAAATAAGCCCACACTCTGAGGCATTTGGAGGAATGCATATAAACATACAAAAGGAGAGAGGCTCTCTTCATTTGAAGGAGCAAGCAGAATGGACATTCCTGAAAACGTTGTATTCTTTGTGCTCTTTCCTGCAAACTGTTCATTTGAAACGCAGTGGAATCTAGAGCTAATTTTATTAAAATGAAGTTCTGCTACCTGATTTGGTTGAGTAGATATCAACACCTGATTCCAAGGTGGAGACCTGATAATTTTCATTTCCAACAAATGCCCAATTAATGCTGATATTGCTGCTGCAAGGCCACATGGAGAGCTCTAGGCAAGCAATATACAAACTGAGATGTGTGCACATGCAGGGATACACAAAAACGTTTCCAGAGGTACTCAGGAGTAGATAGAGGCATGAGAGCACTTTCCAGATCCTCAATTTCTATATTATTTTTCCTAATCAATAAAATGATCCATCTGTTAATTTAGCCGTGACTTTACACTGTCATCTCCCTTTTTGCGATTGATTTGCACAAGAGAAGCGTAACCCTCCCCATGAGGAAAAAGGTTAAAGAATTGAGTGAGAATGCTATTAAAAAATTCCTTCCATTTCTATCTACTTATTTATGTGAATAAGGCTTCTTAGTGCATCTATTTAAACAAAACAGCAGTAGCAGCAAAGCTGAAATCTGTCTTACTCTAGCAGCAAGTAACATTTATTTATAGATCTATGAACTCATTAAAAAAAAAAGGTTCACTCCTCATTAAGTAATATATTTCAGTAAAGTTTTCCTCCTTACGCCTATTTGTTCAGTATTTTCACATATTTATTGTGTTTTGAACAACCATGTATAAAAATACTTATAATAATAACTAAGCCCAGAAGAAAATAATGTTAACACGTACGGCTTGTAGTTACAGAAAATAAAAATAAAATTTTAATGTATATCAATATTATTGCAGCATATAAATAGGATAAGAGTATGAGTGAAAACTTTCAAAGATGAATGTATTAGGGTAGAATACTGAGAGAAAGGAAAACAAAATTCTCAGGTCATGGAAAATAAGACAATGTGTAATTTCACACTGTTTAAGAAGTGATTCATACAGTTTTAAAACAATAGTGGGTATCAACTCACTATAGTATTTTGGTTCTTTGCCTACATTTAAGGTTTTGTTTTAAAATATCCTTGTTTATAATATGAGAGAAATTACAGTTTTTGTTACTCCTTAAGATTTTAAAGATTATCTACTTAAAGCATGTTGTGTTACTGTTTTTATAATTATTTTCGGAGGTACTTCAACAAAAATTTGAAGACCACTGGTTGTGATGGTACTTGTAGCCAGGAGAAATTGTTTTTCTACTCAGTCAATTATCAACTGTTTATTTTATTAACTTTCAAAATGTATTACAGTCAACTCCAGGGTGGAGGCCATCAAAGACCTTCAGGGACTATGAAGTACAATTCAAAATGTGGGCTTCTCTCCTAACTCTGACATCTTAAAGCCTCCATCCACACATTTCCATTCCCTCCTCCATAGGCATTAGAGAAATGGGAGAAGAGCCAGCAGTCTTCGTTTTTTCTGATATCTCTGCCCTCTTCTATTTCCCCATGTATGATTGCTATGTGCCAGTTCAGTCAGATGCCGTCACATTACGTTTCCCCACGATTTGTGAAAACTTGCTTCTGACATTCTATTGGCTTAAAAAGCTCTCTTGATTTCCAAGTTGTGCTTGAGCATCTGACAGCATTTCTCTGGGCCTCTTTTCTTATCACTAACACCAGTTACCTACCACAGGAATCTTGCTGGGCGTACAATGTAAGGTCAGAGGTATGGGCAGCTTTACCTGGTATAATCAATTTCTAATGTAAAACATCTGGTATACATAAAAATTGTGCACAAATGAAATATCTTTCCACATATAAAGTCAATATCAAGATGGATTTGGCCTTCTTCCACTAGTTAGCAAAATTAAAACTTTCATGTTTCAAAAAAATCACTTACTATGGAAATACATTTTAATTGATAGATATGACCACGTAAAAACTTCAAAACACTCTATGTTCAAGAAATTTATTAAGAAAATAGGACCAGCCTGGGCAACAAAGCAAGACCTCATCTCTGGGCATGGCGGCTCATGCCTGTAATCCCAGCACTTCGAGAGGCTGATGCAGGCGGATCATGAGGTCAGGAGATAGAGACCATCCTGGCTAATACAATGAAACCCGATCTCTACTAAAAATACAAAAAATTAGCCAGGCATGGTGGCACATGCCTGTAGTCCCAGCTACTTGGGAGGCTGAGGCAAGAGAATCCTTGAAACCCTAGAGACCGAGGTTGCAGTGAGCCGAGATTGTGCCACTGCACTCCAGCTTGGGTGAGAGAGCAAAACTCCATCTCATAAAAAAATTTAAAAATTAAAAAAAATAGCCAGTAGTGGTGCTACATGTAGTCCCAGCTACTTGGGAGGCTGAGGTGGGAAGGTTACCTGAGCCATGGAGAAGAAAGCTGCGGTAAGCTATGGTAGCACCACTGCACTCCAGCCTGGGTGACAGAGCAAGATTTTGTCTCAAAAAAAAAAAAAAAAAAAAAAAAAAAAAAGTCGAGGGCATGGGGTAGATAAAGGATAACCTTGAAAAATACCTCATATGTATCAGAACAAAAGGTTAATTTCCTGTTATTTTTAATTCCAATATACTTTTCTTCTTTTATTGTAAATATTTCAGGTTTATTGCATGATGTTTTGACATGCGTATACATGGTGAAATGATTACTACAGTCAAGTAAATTAACATATCCATCATCTCATATCCTTTTTGTATGGTAAGAATACTGAAAGCCTACTCTCAGTAAATTACCAGTAAATGATGCAATATTATTAACGATAGTCATCATGTTATACATCAGATCTCCACAAATACATTCTACAGAACTGCAGCTTTGTGCCCTTTGAATTACCTCTTCCCATTTCCCCAGCTTGCGTGGCACCCTCTCCACCTTTCTACTCTCTATTTCTCCTATTCGAGGCATTTTTGTCTGATTTTGTTTTTAGAGTCTACATATAAGTGAAATCATACAGTACTTTATTTTCCTGTATTAGGCTTATTTCACTTAGCATAATATATTCTAGGTTCATTCATGTTGTGGCCAATGGCAGGATCTCCTATTTAAGGCTGCATAATGTTGGTGTGTGTGTGACACTACAATGTCTTTATACATCGATGAACACACTTTGATTGTTTTTATATTTTGTCTATTGTGAATAATGTTGCAATGAATGTGGGAGTGCGGATATCTTTATGTGGTAGTGATTTTATTTCCCTTGGGTGTATGCCCAGAAAAGAGATTGCTGGATCATATTATAGCTCTAGTTTTAATTTATTTAGGAGCTTCTGTACTGTTTTCCATAATGGCTACACCAATTTACCTTCCTACCAACAGTGCACAAGAGTTCTGTTTTCTCCATACCTTCATCAACATGATCATTTGTCTTTTGTTAAGAGCCATTCCAACAGATGTGAGGTGATATTTTATTCTGGTTTTGACTTTTCATTTCCTTGGTGATTAGTGATGTCACATACCTTTCCATGTATCTTTTGGCCATTTTTATGTCTTCTTTAGAGAAATGACTATTAAGCGTGTTTGCCTTTTTTTTAAATAGGGCAATTTGGTTTTGTTTTTTGTTATTTTGCTATTGAATTGTATGAGTTCCTTATATATTTTAGATATTAATCTTTTATCAAATACATGGTTTGTAAATATTTTCCCCCAATCTGTAGGCTGCTTTTTCGTTTTACTGGTTGTTTCGTTTGCTATGCAGAAGCCTCTTAGTGTGATGCTTATGTTTCTTTTTGCTTTTGTTGCCTGTACTTTTGGTGTCTTATTTCAAAAATTCATTGCCAAGATCAATGTCAAGGAGACTTTCCTATGTCTTATTCTAAAATTTATATGGTTCCAGGTCTTATGTTTAGACCTTTAATCGCTTTTGATTTGATATTTGCATATGATGTGAGACAAGTGTCCAGTTTTATTATTTTGCATGACATTATTCAGTTTTCCCACCACCATTTAGTGAAGAGACTATTCTTGCTCCATGGTGTCTTCTTGGTGCCCTTGTTCAAAATTAGCGGACTGAAAGGGTTAATTTGTTCATTGGATTTTTGAGTTATTTTACATATTCTGAATTGCAGAATATTGTAAAAATTGTCTCCCTGTCTTTGGTTTGTACTTTTATTATTTTAAGTAGTATTCTTTTGAACCACATGCATTCTTAATCTGATAAAGTCTAATATATCAGTTTATCCTTTTATGAGTCATGCTGTTAGCATCATATCTAAAAAATTTTGCTCAACCAAAGTCTACAAATATTTTCCTCTACATTTTCTTCTCTAAGTTCTGTAATTTTTTTCATTTGCACTTAGGTTTATGATCTATTTTGAGTTAAATATTGTATATGATACTAAATATATTAAAGTTTAAACATTTGTATATAACTATGTAATTGCTTGAGTATCATTGATGAAAATAACTCTCCTTTTTTCATGAGTTGCCTTGCCTTCCCACCTTTGTCAAAAATGAGTTGTCCCATATATGTGTGAAAATAGTTTTGGACTTTCTAGTTTGTTCCATTACTTTATTTGTCTGTTATTTTATACCAATATCAAACTGCCTTAATTCATTTGGTAATATGTTTTAAAATCAGATAATGTTGGTCTTTCATGTTTATTCTGTCCTTTTCATATTTTGGCTATTCTAGAGTCTTTGCATTTTCCCATGAATTTTAGAATCAGCTTGTCAATTTCTACAGAATGTCTGCTAGGATTTTGACTGGGACTCAATTGAGTCTATAAGTCATTTTAAGAAAAAATGATTGAAAAATATTGAGTATTCTGTTCCTTGAACTCAATATATCTCTCAATTCTTTAATTTTTCTCAGCAACATTTATAGTTTTCAATATAGAGGACTCGTGCCTCTTTTGTCAACTTTATTCCTTAGTATTTCATAAACTTTATGCTCTTTTAGATTATATTGTATCATTCTGCAAATGCCAATAAAAATTAAAATAAGACACCACTGCATACATACGAGTGGCTAAAATTAAAAAGAAACTATATAAATTGTTGGCAAGAATGTAAAACAACTGAAACTCTTAAACACTACTGATGAGAATATAAAATGGTACAACCTCTTTGGAAAACAATTTGGTAGTTTCTTTTTTTTGTTTGTTTGAGACAAGAGTTTAGCCCTTGTTGCTCAGGCTGGAGTGTAATGACCTATCTCAACTTAACCACAACCTCTGCCTCCCAGTTCAAGCAATTCTCCTGCCTCAGCCTCCCAAGTAGCTGGTGTTACAGGCAGGGACCACCATGCATGGCTAATTGTGTATTTTTAGTAAAGTCAGGGTTTATCTATGTTGGTCACGTTGGTCTCGAACTCTCAACCTCTGGTGATCCACCTACCTTGATCTCCCAATGTGCTGGGATTACAGGTGTCATGGTAGTTTCTTACAAAGTTAAATGTACACATATCATATGAACATTCCACTTCCACATGTTTACCCAAGAGAATTAAAAGTGTACGTCCATACAAAATCTTGAAAATCAATGTTTTTAAAAGCTTTGTAAATATCGAAAAACTGGAAACAACCCAAGTTTCTATCAACATGTAAATGGACAAACCATTTTATAGCCATACAGTAGAATACTATTAGCAATATTTAAAAAATGAAATAGTAATATATGCCAAAACATGGATGAATCTCAAAATAAATTATAAGTGAAAGAAGTTAGACAAAAAAGAGTGCCTACTATATGAGACCATTTTTTAACTAAAAGAAACTTACAGTGACTGAACATCAATCAATAGTTGTCTGGTACCATAGTTTATATTTTTGTCTTCCAAACCTCATGTTGAAATTTGATCCCCAATGTTGGAGGTAGGTCCTAATGGGAGGTGTTTGGGTCATGGGGGACAGCTCTCTCATAAATGGCTTGGTGCCATCCTCACAGTAATGCTTGAATTCTAGCTCTATTAGCTCCCTTGGGAGCTGGTTGTTGCAATGAATCTGGCACCTCCCTCCTCTCTCACCGTCTGACTTCCTTTCTCTCACCCTGTGATCTCTGCACACACACATTGGCTTTCCTTCCCCTTCTGCCATGAATGCAAGCAGCCCAAAGCCCTCACCAGAAGCAGATGCTGGTGCCATACTTCTTGTACAGCCTGCAGAACTGTAAGCCAAGTAAAAGTATTTTCTTTGCAAATTATCCAGCCTTGGGTTTTCTTTTAAAGCAATGCCAGTGGACGAAGACGCCTGGGAGCATAGCAGGGGACAAGGAGGGTAGGAGGAAGGGAGACAAAAAGGGGTAAGAAGAAATTTTTGGAGATGATGCATATATTTATTATCTTGATTGTAGTGGTGCTTTTACACATCAAAAGTACATTTTAAGCATGTTCAGTTTATTTTGTCAGTTGTAACTCAATAAAGCTCTTAAAAGAGGTTAATATTCTGAATTTATGAAGGACTTTCATAATTCATTAAGAAAAATAAGCACCATGTAGGAAAACTGGCAAAGAACATGAACAGAAAATACACAAACAAAGAAGAAAGATATAAATTGTTAATACACATTTTAATAATGCAACCTCTCATAATCAAATAGATTTAAAGTAATATATCTTTTTCTTAAAATAGAAATATTTAATATTACAGTATTTGTGTTGGAAAGAAATCCTTGCTGAAAAGGTATTCTCACACACCCTTATAAGAATGAAGCTGATACGACCTTTCCAAAGTGCACTTAGACAATATATATTAGTCAAGAATGCCATAAGCAATCAAATCCTTTGACCCCAGTGTTTTCACTCCTAGGAATACCAAAGGAAATAATCAGAAAATGCATAAAGATTAATGCAATGAATGCTCAAATACTGCAATTTCTAAACAGAATTTTGGAAATATGCTAATGTCCAAAAACAGAAGGTTGCTTAAAGAATGTAGGATATGTCTAAATGTTGAAATATTGCTTAACTCAGTAAAGATAATGTTTTCACATAATATTTAATGAGTTAAAAATACATTAAATGTAATATTTAGGATTCAGACATATGTTAGTAGTCTTGTTCCAAAACTGGTTAATATTCATAGGAAAACACAGTCACACACACACACACACACACACACACACACACACACAGAGAGAGAGACATGTACATAGGAATTATTTTATGATTAGAATTAAATCAAGTGCAAGGTCCAAACATGCTATCTTTAGCCAATGATAACAAATGACATGATTTTTTAGTATTCCTCTTTACATGTTTTCCTCTTCCCAAGTCTTTTTTAAATCATGAAATATGCGATTTTATAAAGATATAAAACATCTTATGAAGAAAGGGAGACTGTGCAAGAAATGATTTGGAATATTTCTTTTTCCCAGAGGACCAAAATAATCTCAGTAAAAAAATTAACATGCATGATTATACACAATGTCACTTCTCTCACCATCTCAGTCTTACCCCACCCTCCTGTTTCATTGTTTTCTTATGCATCTTTTCAAAGAATGTAAAACTCGATTTTGAGGTTTTCTTTAAAGGAGGCAAGTGTTTTGCTTCTATGAAAGTTAGTTTAAACCAATTGTATATAAAATAAAGGAGAAAATATTGGCAGAAAAATAAAAGTAATGGAAAAATTTGAAAGTCAGAGCCAAAAATTTCATTTTCAGGAAGTGAAGAGAGACACCTGAAGAAAGGAAGAACCCAATGACAGCAGCAGTTGCAGAAGACATTTTGATCAGAAAAGAAAATGGTATAGTCACTCATATCGTAAAGTCTTCTCCTGACTCAAGAAATGGCCCTTTCCAAGTTCTGCTTTGGTCCGCTATGATAAGAAGTACTGGCTCTGTAATTTGCAAACTTTAATTTCCCTGAGGAATAATTCTAGGTGTTTTGACAGTTCTGAAATATGTCACCCGTTAAGATTTGGTGACCTTTACCATACATCTTATTTTATGGGCAAGTTAATCAGAACATTCTGTAATTATAATTCCATACTCTCTAATTTATAGTCTTCCTTTTTTTCTTACAAAGCAGTGCAACATTCTTCTCCTTCCCCTACCCCCAGCCCCCTTATAAGATCCCGATTTTTGTGGTAGGAATTATTTATTATATCTTTGGTGTAAATGTTTAAACTTCATTTGCGTGGAGGCCTCCCTAGCACCTTCTCTAACCTGAATGAATGGCCTGAAGAGCATTTTTCTTTCAGACAAATTGTATCCTACATATTTGCTGATGTTGAACAACCTGCCACATGCTTACTTGTCAAGGCTAAGCCTTGAATTTACAAGAATTGACACAAACAACTTCAAATCTTTCTGTCTTTGATTGTTTAGTCAGACCATTTTAGCACCTTCCTGCTATGATTCCTCAAGTGCTCCTGTCACAGGTTTCAGCTCTGATGTTAAACACCTGGCATTCCTGCAGAGTTCAAGGTCTCAAATGTTCAAATGCATGGTTATGTCACTATCACATATCTACAGCACTTTCTTTCCATTTCTAAAGACAGAAGAACTCACAGTACTTCCTGTACAAATAACAAAATTATGACTACTCATTTTAGTTGTATGTATTTGAAAGTAATGCTGTAATATTATATTTTAAGTAGCTTAGGAAAGAATCTGCTACAAATATACAATATTTCTAAAAAATCTATACTTTTGAACATTTATTGGACTTTGTACTGAGTGCCCAATGCAATGGACCATAATAGGCTCACATTAAGGAATATCATTGTGAAATTTCTAACCACTGGGGACAATGTAAAGATTGCACACATTCTAAGAAACAAAAGAAGTGCTCACACACAAGGTATCAACAATTAGAATTGTTCTGAACTTATCAACAGTAACTAATAAAATCTGGAGGTCAGTGGAAGCACTTTCAAAATTCTGCTTGAAAATTCATCCAGACTATCAGTCAAGCGTGAGTATAGAACGGAGACATTTTTAGACCTTCCAGTTCTTTAATAAAATGCCATCTTTGCATGATTCCCTAGAAAAGTTTCTGAGAGTTTCTTCCACTAAACTAATGAACACAAAGATGTGGGTTCCCAGACGGCAGAGAGGCAAGAGGGTTCTAGTGATGGCAGAGGAGGGACTTCCCCAGGGCAGTTGTGCAGTAGGAGATGCCAGTTCAGACTCAAGCAGTTCAGCTGCTATCCAGAGAAATTTATTCAATAAGAACATTCATTGACCATATGATACATATAAAAATATTGAGAGATGACTTTAAAAATTGGAGAAGTTTGGGGTCTAATTACTATACAGCATACAGAAAACTAAGAAAGGCAGAACAATTATTAACTTCAGGGAAACATTTAAAAAAAAAAGTTAATCAAGGTATGCTGTATAGATCTAATTACACCAATATTGAATCTTGCTCTACCAAATTAGGAGGACAGGGAACAAGAAGAAGGCATAAGTGGCGGGGTGGGAAGGTACAAAAAAGTTACATTCTTTATAGTGAAAAATCAATAAACAAGGCTAAAGAGTAAAAATATCAAGAGATCAATAAGAAAGCAACTTAAATATATAGAGGTAATAGGGGAAAAATGGGCAAAAAGCAGTGAAAGTAGTTGCCTCTGAATATTTGATTAGGATGGCTACTTTCTTGCTATAAGCTCCCTAGAAATATTTAACTCTTTTAAATCACGTTCATCAACATTTACATAATTCTTAATAAAAACTATACAAAAGAGACTTGGTTGTGAACATTAAAAATAAAAAAGCTGTGTCTAGTTTTTGTTATTTTCTTCTTATTACTTCTATTTAGATGTAATTGTCTTGAACACCTTCTTTGTGCTTTTGGTGCACAGAGATATCGAATATAATTCCTGCTGTTGGGGGTTCATGGTCTTGCGAAGATATAGAGTATATACAATTTTTAAAATAGAAAATCATAAGTATCATGAGAAACAAACATAATGTCATGAAATTTAGAGGAAAAGCCATCATATCCAGCTGAAGGAGGTTCCTTAGAGGAGGCACCCAAGCTGTCTTCTAGCATTGGGAGGGTGTCAAGAGATACAGATCCGTGGGGAGTGGAAGAGTAAAGAAAGCTCATGATGTTTGCATGAGACCTCATGTGGTTAGTTTGTTGTAGTTCAGAGCGTAAGAGGAATTAAGCTGGGAAGGCAGGCTGCAAATGTATTCTGGAGGTTGGTTCTGCCAGCTTAGAATTTTCTGGGGCTTTAAATGCTTTTCCCATGTACTTTGACCCTTTGTTTTAGAAATGTAAGCCTGCAGAGAGAGGATGGCAGAGTCTAGCTATTGCATTATTCATAAAGCATGCTGTCTCTTAAAGTTCTCACCTTCTGAATCTTCCTATAACCCACAAGAGACTTTACTAGTCTCCCTAATTAAACTTTTATTTCCCAAAGGATTTTTTTTTTTCATGTTATAGGTATTTTTAGACAGAAAAGCTGAGCTGTATTCTTCCCTTAACTCAACCTAAGCCTTTCCCCCTCCCCCTGAAAAAAAGTTAGCAAATGCAATGAAAGTAAATACTCTTATCTTCTGGATTATTTTACATTTCTAGTGATTAATGAAGCAGTATTCATGTGTACTGGACAGGCAGTGTCAATTTATAACCTCAGGTGCACAAAAATTCCTCATATATGATAGGACAGGCTTTATTGGGGCTGGTTTTGTTTTGCTCTTCTCAATTCCCACTTTTTAATTGAGCTCTGGAATAAAAAACTGACTCTCTTATTCCAGGGAAGCACTGACCTGCATTCCTCAATTCTAGGAGTATGTCAAAAGCTAATACCCTCTTTAGGGTAGCCTGGGTTAAAGTCTTGTTACAGACAGGGAGCCTCTGGAAAACTGTAAGAGCAGCCAAGAAGAAAGTCATCAGGGAAACTTTGTATGAGCCTCCCATGGATTACTGCTCTTTGTTTTGATTTCTACCCAGTTAGGTCTCTTCACTGCTTCCTTGGCTTTTCCCTGATTCTAACCTTTGGATTGTTAACCCCCATAGACATTTCTCAGGATTGTGCTGTAAATCACAGACCCCTGGAATCTGCCCACAAAGCTTACTTCCAGATTATAGATTCAACGGGACCTCTGATATTCCAATCTATGTTAACAGTCTAGCACATCCCAGATTTTTTTTGTAGCCAATCTTTGGGCTTGCTAGAAGTAAGAACAACAGGCTGATTTAAGGGTGAAGTCTATTCAACCGGTGTACTCATTGAATAATGCCCCTCCTTCAGGGGTAGGGTCTTTTATTTTCATCACCTCCTCATTAGTTTCTATGGAGCACGACTAAATATTTGGGGGCTGGCAAACCCAAGATTTCTACTTGTTGCTGCTTGACCAGAATTTGGGGTAAGAATCTCATAGCAGCCAGAATGCCTATTATTAGAAAGTCAAAGTAACAACAGAGGCTTGTGAGGTCATGTAGAAAAAGGAAAGCTTATATACAGTTGGTAGGAGTGTAATTTAGTTCAACCATTATGGAATACAGGTGGTAATTCCTCAAAGGCCTAAAGAGAGAAACACCACTCTACCCAACAATCTCATTGCTGGGTATATATACAAAAGAATATAAATCATTCTGTTATAAAGATACATGTATACATATATTCATTGCAGCACTATTCACAATACTAAAGACAAGGAATCAACCCAAGTGCCCATCAATGATAGACTGGATAAAGAAAATGTGGTACAGATATGCAGCCATAAAAAAGAATGGGATCATGTCATTTGCAGGGACATGGATGGAGCTAGAGACTATTAACCTTAGCAAACTAATGGAGGACCAGAAAACCAAATACCACATGTTCTCACTTATAAGTGGGAGGTAAATGATAAGAACACATGGACACACAGAAGGGGACAACATACACTGGGGCCTTTTGAAGAGTGGCGGGCAGGAATAAAGAGGGGATCAGAAAAAAACAATGACTGGATACTAGGCTTAATGCCCGAGTGATGAAATAATCTGTACAACAAACCCCCATGACACACATTTACCTATGTACCAAACCTGCACATCCTGCACATGTGCCCTTGAACTTAAAATAAAAGTTAAAAAATAAAAAGAATTTCAGGTAAGAGCACTACCATTTAACCCCTGATGTAATGCTGAGGCCTCTATACAGCATCAGGGTCTTTACAAAGATGAAGGTCAGGGAGCAGAGTTGATTCAATTATGGGCTCAGATAGAGAAATCATGATGATGGCTAAAAATCTGAGTAAGTGATCCATCTAGTTAATATTTGGATCCCAAATAAAAGCAAGGTAAATTATGAAGAAAAACATAAGCAGAGAATGAGGAAAGAAGGGATGGTAACCAACCAGGTGTTAAATGTAATACCATGTTGATTTGAGACTGTATTTACAATATCTCATTGAATTTTCATGAAACTCTATAAGCAGAAAGCATAGGTAAAAACACTTCTTGAACACTGTGTTCGTCCATTTTAGTTCCAGTAGTAAGCAACACCAAAATCTCAGTTGTTTTAACAACAAACCATATGGATTGTGCTCTGGAGTTTTAGGCTGGCCCTGACTCTGCTAGGCTGTGCTGAACTCAGCTAGAATTGGATGGACTCCACGTCTTATGATTTTGGGAGCACTAACTGGGGTGTGCTTTTTATGGTGGAGGGGAGGATTTCAAGAGGAATGAGCAGAATGACATGCTACCTATAAATGTCTCTTTTTAGAACTACAACTTTCACTCATATTCTACTGTTTAAAGCAAGTCCCGTGGACAACCCACGCGAGAAGGCAATGCAATGAGGATGTTACAGTCAGCATGGATAAGTCACCTGACAATGGGCTGGTAAGCATTATCCTAATCAAGTGTTAGAGGATATTGTTGGAAGCAATAATACAGTCTATCCCAATCTCCCACCCACTCCCCTTCTTTTTAAAATTTCTCTTCACTACAATAGCATTTAGAAATAAGAGGTATAGCTGGCTTTACCGGCAAGTGAATTAAGATGTTGAAAGGTTAATTAATTTCCCCAAAGATTGGCAAGTGTCAGATGAGACTTAAACCTGATTTGTCTGAGTTTCAAATCCATATTCTCTTCCCAACACTTTTGTCTAAAAAAATCTCCAAATCTAAGATTTAAACAAATCTGAGACAACCAGAAAGAAAGTATGCATAAAGTAGAATTGTGGGAATCATTTCCTTGTAGAGTAAAAATTAATTAATTTTAATGAGTCTAAACGTTAGGAACAATTTTCCTAGACCCCTTCTTTTATGATACCACCCTTTGGAAGGATGCAGTAGGATGAGGTAATGATTAAAGTGAGTCTTTTACAAAATTGTAAAGAAAGTTCTCTTTTTATGACCTTTTGTCCTTCTGCCATTTCTTTCTTAATTCATCAGAGGCCCTGCTATCTGCCCCATATCTGGCTACACATAGCTCCTTGCTGCCATTCCTTCCTTGTGCCTGCCCTCCTGACAAATGTCCAAGTTATAGAATGTTCCTCTCTCCTGTATATCATAAAATCGCCACATTATCAGTGTTCCCATCAGAAGGCATACATTATGAAAGAGGGTTCCTGAAAATAATGTCTAGCCTCAGATATGTTTCTTATGACCATTTGACACAGGAGTCTAATGCTAAAAGAAGTAAATTTGAGTAGGCAGAACTTTTTGACAACTCTACAACCAAGCATGTATATTTCGATTAATCTGTAAGTGTAAAAAATGGTTTAATTCTTGTGAAGGGGGCAAAAGTCCTTTTTTCTCATTCATGGTCAAATGTCAAGAGGATTTTATGCTTTCTTGGAAATAGATGTGTGGTTGCCAGCTGAGATGACACTTTACGTTCTTTTCCTCTGAAATGCTTCTTATTTTTATTTTGAGAGGAAGTCCTGCTCTGCCATTCAGGTTGGAGTGCAGTGACGTGCTCTTGGCTTACTGCAACCTCCACTCCTGGGTTCAAGCGATTCTCCTGCCTCTGCCTCCAAGTAGCTGAGATTACAGGCTCCTGTTACCACGCCCGGTTAACTTTTGTATTTTAGTAGAGATGGGGTTTCACTATGTTGGACAGGATGGTCTCAAACTCCTGACTTCGAATGATCTGATCACCTCGGCCTCCCAAAGTGCTGGGATTACAGGCATGAGCCACTGCACCCACGCAAGATGCTGATTTAAAAAAATAAATAAAAAGCTTTTGATATTTTAACTTGGGAAAAACCATTCTATGCATATTGATTGGGAAGGATGGTCACCGAGAGCATTGCTGTTGTGAGGTCTGCCAAAGTATCTTCTCTAGTCATCTACTCCACTGAAAAAGAGAGTCTTCCTACTAGAAGGAGAATGGGGGGAAGAGAGTGTGATGACAGTTCTTGCCTCCATCTTTCTCTGGTTAACCTGAATGCAGTTTTTCTAACCAGTAAATTGTAAAATCGAGTTCATTATAATTTCGGAGGTCGGGCACAGTGGCTCACACCTGTAATTGCAGCACTTTGGGAGATCAAAGTGGGTAGATCATGAGGTCAGGAGTTTCAGACCAGCCTGGCCAATATGGTGAAACCCCGTCTCTACTAAAAATACAAAAAGTAGCTAGGCATGGTGGCGCATGTCTGTAGTCTCAGTTACTGGGGAGGCTGAGGTAGTAGAATCGCTTGAATCTGGGAGTAAAGGTTGCAGTGAGCCATGAGTGCACCACTCCACTCCAGCCTGGGTGACAGAGGGAAAATCCATCTTAAAAAAAAAAAAAATTGAAGAAAGAGATTAACTCACAAGGCTCTTATTTTGTGCCTGACACATAGTTGGTATTCCATACACATGTGCTGAATGAATAAATGAGTGAGTGATTGGTGAGTATTAATCAGGGCTTAAAGTCTACTGCATATATGAGAACTTTCATTTGTGTTTATTCAATAGTTGCCCATTCAGAAATATTGAAAAAATACACCTTATAAGCTTTGTGATTTACAATGGTACCTGAGCCATCATAAATGCTGTTGTCATCTGGGATATATTTATGACCATTTTCTTTAAAAGTCAGTAGTATGAGCCATGATGCTTTGCTTTTACATGCTTGTATATGCATTGCCAAAGTATTTTTATAATATTATAGAATTCTGAATAAATTATCGAGAGAGGAGCCACGATCTTTGTGAAGTGTGGAAATGAAATTTGCTCATTTAAAAAGACATGTCTAGAGTTTAAGAAATGTTTTATTGATGCAGAATACATTCATGCATGAATACACTGCAGGCATTTTAGATGGCAGCAAGTGCTTCTCTCAAGTTTTACCTTTCGACACTGTGGTTGACTGATCTTATGGTATGGCTTGGTGGGAAGGGAATACAGGTCAATAAGCGGAGGGTGGTGTGGTAGAGAGGGGACAAAGAGTGAATAAGGGGATCATAGCTAATGTCAGAATTCCTGGAATGCCTGAGATGCCTGGAGCCTTCCTGCCAGAGATTGAAATAACATAACAAAGTGACCCCAGCTCTGGAGATTCCTGCCTCATTTATTTTGCAGTGGAAGCCACAGTGAAAATTGTTCTTAGCCTCGCTTGAGCACTGACTTACCCTTAAATCGAAAGAAACCAATAACAGTTATACTTACAATCCCCAATGCCAATATATCTGAAAAAATACGTTGTGAAGGAAAAGGAAGGAGAAAGAAAAAACAGCTTTCATGAGCATAACTTATCTTTGACTGTCACAAAATCAATAGGCTTTACAGAGAAGAGGAAATTCAATAGCTCGGCATTCATAATAAAGATTGGTTTGGGTGATTTGTCTCTCTCTAATAAGGCAGGCCTTGGACCCCAGCTTCCCTTCCTTTAAAACTCAAAAGGGGTGGGGATCTCTTCATCACAGCCAAGTCTTCTTGCTTGCCTATTGTCAGGACTTTACAATGGTATTGCTTGTCTAGTGAAGCCTTGCTTCACCCAGGAGAACAGACCGCACATTGGGGTGTGGAGTAACAGATGCCCAGCTTCAAACCAGCATTCAGCCTTCCTCAGCCTGCCTGACAGCCTTTTCATGCATCATGGATTCATCTGTTTCAATAAGAAACCCAGAGCAATGCTGCAAGCATTTGTGGGGTTTTTTTGTTTGTTTGTTTTGTTTTTTGAGAGAGACTACTTTATAGAATGTGTCCAGATATTCACTCTGGAAACTGTGCCCGTTGCAGAAGAATGTGAAAAAGATGTGAGTGCCCTGGCCTGACCCAGCTCTGATCTGAGGAAGTTGATGCCCAGACACTCACTGATGTGTTCAGATCAAGAGGAGAGATAGAGCACAAGGAAGGATGAACAGGCTGCTTATCACAGGTGGTATGCCACACCCAAGGCTTGCCAACCCCAAGCCTGTACCGCGCCCAACGCAGGTCTTTGAACATGGCAAGAAATCAACAGATGTCAGCCGAATTGAGGTAAAAGTCTAGCATATATCGAGTTCCTAACATGCTATTCTCTTTACATATTAGTCCCAATCTTTGTAGCGTGCCTGGAAACGAAACTATGTATTACTATCTCTGCTGTGCCAAAAACGAAAACAAACGAACAAACAAAACACCTCAAGTTCAGAGGCTACACAATGGGCCTAAAGTCATGCAGATAGTCTGGGCTAGAAGCAGGACTCCAATCAATCCCTACCTGCCTCTGAGGTCATGTGCTTTCAACTAGTCCAGAAGCCTTCTCTTAGTGACATTATCAGACCAAGGAAGAAGCAAGCTGGGCCTAAGTTAAATGACATTGCTTGAGAGTTGTAAGCATTAGGGGCCTCCTTCTCAGACTTGAGCCTCTATAACTCTACCAGACTTGAACAACCTAGGTTTTAGTTTTGCTTCTGCCACTCACTCACTATATGATCTTATGCAAGTTGACTTTTTTGAGCCCAGGGTTCTTTTCTACAAAATGGCAGTTAAGAATCCCCATACTACCTTCTTTCTCTGTGTGGACACATGAGAAGAAGAATGTACAAGCACAGAAATTCTCACTTCACTTCACCAATATGTTCTTAGAAACAGCAACTTGAAGCAAAATGTACTGCAGGGCCTGGAATCATGTCATTTATTTCAACATTGTTTCATTATAATATTGATGAGAAAAAAAACAAAAACAAAAACATTGGTTTAGTTCTATGTTGTTTCACTTAAAGTTGCAGTAGGTGAATCCTAGGTAGTCTAGAAATGTAGGCTAACAGCAGTAGCTGGGGCAGAGTGCTGTCTGGAAACAGAGGGAAGAGCTAACCAACAGAACAATGGAGGGATAGAACAGTACCAGTAGGATGGCAGCTGTCTCTCCTTCCAAAGCTTCTCTTGAAAAAGCAGAAAATAAACAATAGTAAGTCAATAAGTAACCACAGCATATTTGCTCAGCATTCACCTTTTGTCAATCTGTGAGCCACCTGCAGTATGGATTGAAGGACTGGAGGGTAGGGCCACCACTGAGAAATAAGGTGATGGAATCTGCCAAGCATGGCAATAGAGGGGACATTTACATTCCTGCCTAGGGAGAGACACCACCTACCCTCCCTAGGCAGGAACCCCTCTCCTGACTAATCCCACCTGCATTCCAAGAGTGATTCTGGCCCAGTGCTGCCACGGGACAAGAAGGTTGGCTCTCTTCCACAGGATAGGCAGCTGGCAGATGAGCTGAGAGAGGTTTAAGGGAGAAGATGAAACCAGCGTGCAGAGCCTGGAAACAGCTGTTCGTTACTTGAAACATGATGAGTGAAAGAGCATGGAGCAAATGCCAGAGTCAACCTGTTCCCGCACATGTTTGAAAACCTTAGGGCCTAAACATGGACATAGTTAGGGAAGAAAAAATGAAGATACGCCTGCATTAAGACCATCAATGCTGTTACATATGTTGTGTGTGTTAGGACTGGGTTTACTGTGAATGACAGAAAATTAAAAATGGCTTAAGTATGATAGAAGTATATTTCCATCATACATGCACGCACATGGTCTGAAGATGGAGACTGAGAGAATGGCATCAAGAAGTCATCAGGGACTGGCTCCTTCTCTCATGCTGTTTCACCATCCTGCTTTCATTTAGCCTGTGACACTTATCTAATGGTCCACAATAAAGACTCAAACTCTAACCACCATACCTGAATTCCAGCCAGCAGAAAAGAGGAAGGGAGAAAGATACAATTCTGTGTGTCCTTTAGTGAACTTCTCAAGAGTCTCACATGAGACTTCTAAGAGCTCAATGGCCAAAACCTATGGCCTGATGCAGCTGTGAGGGTCATTCTTGGACTATTCTTACCTAAAATGTATCTGATCTGCTTTAAAGAAGAAAGGATGGATACTAGGAGACCATGTGCAGTAGTGTTACACAATCGTAATTAAAAATAATGCCAAAGTGGCCAGGTGTGGTGGCTCACGCCTGTAATCCCAGCACTTTGGGAGGCCAAGGCAGGTGGATTACCTGAGATCAGGAGTTCGAGACCAGCCTGGCTAACATGGTGAAACCTTGTTTCTACTAAAAATTAAAAAAAAAAAAAATAGCTGGACACAGTGGCGCGCGCCTGTAATCCCAGCTACTCTGGAGGCTAAGGCAAGAGAATCACTTGAACCCTGGAGGCAGAGGTTGCAGTGAGCCAAGCTCATGCCATTGCGCTCCAGCTTGAGCAACAAGAGCAAAGCCCTATCTCAAAAAAATAAATAAATAAAAAGAATGCCAAAGTTTCTTCACCATAACCCTTAGAAGAGGCTAGCAGAAAAGACCAATGACTCTTTTCTACCATAACCAGATGACTGACAATCAGCACAGAGATACTACCCAATGGGTTGAACGTTGATACAATCCACTGACTGAATTTACTTCAGAAGGTTAAAATAAAACTTCTAAGGAAAGCAGAAAAAGAAAGGAAGAAAAAGAACCCCAAAGAGCAAAAGGAAAAAAATAGTTCTGAGAGGGAAAAATTAATACAACTGGACAATTGATTGGATGTGGGAGTTTTAGTACTGGAAGTAGCCTGACAGACATACACAGAGGTCCCTGGAAATCAGTTCTTGGTGTCCCTTTAAAAACACAACCCTACACACACATACATACACCTACACAAATATCCCCCTCATACTCATATTGTTGCATGCCCACATGCTGATGCCAGGGATGTCTAACTGGGACTTGGTCACAGCTACCTCTTAGGAAATACTGCCATTTCACAAAAGATGATTTCTATAAATGCAGCTTTCTTAGCACCATATTATTCCTTTGATCACCAACAATCATGAACATGTAAAATATATATTATCTGTGATTTTGCTTAAAAGAGCAAAACACACTGAATGTAGAATAAGTGTTTTTCTCTTCTATATTCTGTTACTGAAGGTGGTGGGTGGCAATAAATTATTTTGACCCTGGCTGGGCACGGTGGCTCACGCCTGTAATCCCAGCACTTTGGGAGGCCGAGGCGGGCGGATCATGAGGTTAAGAAATCAAGACCATGGTGAAACCCCGTCTCTACTAAAAAATACAAAAATTATCTGGGTGTGGTGGCACATGCCTGTGGTCCCAGCTATTTGGGAGGCTGAGGCAGGAGAATTGCTTGAAACCAGGAGGCGGAGGTTGCAGTGAGCCGAGATCGCGCCACTGTACTCAAGCCTGGAGCCTGGGGACAGAGCAAGATTCTGTCTCAAAAAAAAAATTTTTTTTTCACCCTTGCTTAAAAAGGGATTGGGGAATTTGTGACAGCCTTTTCACAGATCTGGTGAACCAGCTAATCAAATTGCCAGTGAACTTGTTGCTGCACAAAGGAAAAAGTGTATTTTTGTTTTTCAGATAAGTAAGTTCTGCAAAGTGGATTAAGTTAGTGGATGAAATATGATTTAAATACTCATTACATGAAAAGCTCAAAAACCTTTGGATTTTATTATAAACGCAGAGCCAATGAGAAGGCCTAATGTCTTTTAGGAAAAGTAAATTTAACTGCTTATTTTAATTACAAATAGTGATGAATTAGCAAAAAAAAACAAACCCTATTTTTTTCTTGAAAGAAATGCTGAATCTTAGTGAACTAATAATTTAAAAATTGCCGACACAAAAGAAATATAATATATGGTAATGTTCACCAAATATTAAATTTGTTTCTCTGCATTCCTCAGTCTTCTTGCTATTAGGCATGTGTTTGACTAGTTTTGCCTAATAAAATGTAAATAGATGCAACTTAATACTTGCAGGCTCATGCAGTAAAAAGTGCATGGGCAATTTTCTGATTTCTCTCCTTTCCCCTGTTATTGTGACTGAGAGGTCTTATATTACAGATATTAGAACTACAAAATGTTGCACCCGACTTTCTGAGTGATTCTTTCGTTTTTATTTATTTATTTATTTATTTAGAGGCTGAGTCTCACTCTGTCACCCAGGCTAGAGGGCAGTGGGGCTATCTTGGCTCACTGCAACCTCTGCCTCCCTGGGTTCAAGCAATTCTCTTGCCTCAGCCACCCGAGTAGCTGAGATTACAGGTGCCCACCACCACACTCAGCTAATTTTTATATTTTTAGTAGAGACAGGGTTTCACCATGTTGGCCAAGCTGGCCTCTAACTTCTGAGCTTAAGGGATCTTCCTACCTCAGCCTCCCAAGTTGTTGGGATTACAGGCATGAACCACCACACCCAGCCCTTTCTGAGTAATCCTATGGAGCAGGACTCTGATGGACCAATGTGGAATATGTAGCAGGAAGAATAAATTAACTTACATTTTTGATAATAAATTAACTATTAATAAATTATAAATAAAATAAATAATCAATAAATTATTGATTATAATAAATTAATAATTTAATAATAATAAATAAGTTAATTTAATAATAAATTAACCCTGATAAGATTGTCTGCTACCACAGCACAGTTTAGCCAATTCTGATTAAAATAAAGATTAAGTAATCAAATATCTGGGGGAGAGCCAAACTCTGAAATTAGAAATGAAACAAATACAAAATCCTCAAAATCTCATGTTCTAAGTAGGAATTTTCCTTTAATTAGGTAAAATTATTGCTAAAATGTTCTGTCTAGCCTTAACTCAAGCTGTTTTATCTAACTGCCAAAAAATGTTTCTCCTTAAATAGCTCTGGATTATTTGCATGTCAACCAAGCCTACAAAATGGTTTTTGTTTATATGTGTGTGTGTGTATATATATATATATATACACACACACACATATATATATATATATAATTTTTGATTGGGCTACTTTACCCTTAAGTTGAATACGATTTTAGTGTAGATTCCTCTCTTGGATGGCTGATTTGTTAGTTCTCTGATAGAAAATTCAACCTCTGCAGGCCAAATCTTTGATAAAGGAAATTAGAAAGAATACATTTCATAGATTCTGCCAAATTGCAAAATCTACTCTGACCATGTACTGAAAAATCCTCAACTAGGACACAAACTACAAAATGTTAACAAGACAAATTAGGAACTAAGAATAGTAGTGAATTGGCTGCTTGAAATAATGAATTGATGAGGCCTGTGTCGAACTGCTGAGAAGGGCTTTTATTGTAATTAGCCTAAGGCATTTGGCGTCAACCCTAAGCACCTGAGGGTGTTCTCTAATTTCCTCCGCTTTCAGAGCCCAGAGACTTGAAGTTACCATCTAGGAAAAAGGTAACATTTACTGAGTATCTACAGTGAGCTAAATCAGGAGTTTCCAAGCCTCAGGCCACAGACCAGTAGGAACTAGACCACATAGCAGGAGGTGAGCAGCCTCAGAGCCGAGAAGCTTCGTCTGTATTTACAGCTGCCCCCTATTGCTCAAATTACCTTCCGCGCTCCACCTCCTGTCAGATCAGTGGAGGCATTCGATTCTCACAGGAGTACAAACTCTACTGTGAACTGTTCAGGTACGTGAGGGATCTAGCATGTGTAAGCTGCTTAAGAATCTAATGCCTGATGATCTGAGGTGGAATGGTTTCATCCCGACCCTAACCCCTGTTGGTGGAAAGGGGTCTGGATTCAGAGCCCAAGAGAGAGCTCTTGGATCTCACACGTAAAAGAATCCAGGGCAAGTCCGTAAAGTGAGAGTGAGTTTATTGGGAAAGTAAAGGAATAAAAGAATGGCTACTCTACAGACAT
This sequence comes from Sapajus apella, assembly GCF_009761245.1. Classification (NCBI taxonomy): domain Eukaryota; kingdom Metazoa; phylum Chordata; class Mammalia; order Primates; family Cebidae; genus Sapajus; species Sapajus apella. The sequence continues at coordinate 14,294,519 of NW_022436958.1, forward strand.
AGCCGCCCTGAGGGCTGCTAGTTGCCCATTTTTATGGTTATTTCTTGATTATATGCAAAACAAAGTGGTGGATTATTCATGCCTCGCCCTTGTAGACCTTATAGGGTAACTTCCTGAGGTTGCCATGGCATTTGTAAACTGTCAGGCGCTGGGGAAAGTATAGCAGTGAGGATAACCAGAGATCACTGTCAAGGCCATCTTGGTTTTGGCAGGATTTGGCTGGCTTCTTTACTGCAACCTGCTTTATCAGCAAGGTCTTTATGACCTGTATCTTGTGCCAACCTCCTGTCTCATCCTGCGACTTAGAATGCCTTAACAGTGTGGGAATGCAGCCCAGTGAGTCTTAGCCTTATTTTACCCAGCCCCTATTCAAGATGGAGTTGCTGTGGTTCACATGCCTCTGACACCCAGCCCTATTCCTGTGCCAAAAAGGTTAGGGACCACTGTGCAAAATGCTTCACTATACATTTTTTAAAGTAGATTTCCATTTTACAGAAAAGGCAGCTGAGGCTGCAAGGAGTACTTGTGAGTAGTATTTCAAGAGACAGGGTCGGGATTAAACCTGGGTCCAGGCCTTCCCATCGTCTTATGTGACAACACTGACCAGCATATAAATGAGTCCATATAGCTGTGCTCATCTCAATGGAAATCTTCTGGCAGAAGGTTCTAATAAAATTTGATGTGTTTTTAATCAAAATATCGGAGTGTGTATAGATGCATAATGTCACAGTTTCAATATGAAAAATGTACAGATTTTGGTGAAATTTTACTTTGGAATGGAAGAAGCAGTAAGGCAGCTCCAGGAGACAAGGTTTATCACATTAAATTCATGCTGCAGAATCAATAAGGAGGATGCTGGTGGAAGAATGCTAAAAGTTATAATTAAAACTAGCATTGACACCTTGCTGGTGAGGACTCAGCACAGTGGAAAACATTTCTTTGTTCTGCTCTCAATGCAGATTTTGCTTCTGAATAATGCAATTAAAATTTGTTTAGAATTTTGCCTCTATTTTAAAAAAATGTATCAAGGAAAAGAACATAGACAAGAATCTAAGGCATAGTACCTTGATCTGATTCTTTTTCTTTTTAATTAGAATTTGAAAATAATAGTTTTTTTCAAATACATTCTTGATAAATAATCCTTCTGGTCATTGCAAATCCCCTTTCTTGGATATATTATATGTATTTAGTCAGTGGATTTGTGCCTATTGTATGTGAGCAATAGTCATCTCATCTTTACCTTGATTCTTACATTATGCAAACATGTAGAGACTTAAATCTTCCACTGAGAGGCTGGGGACAGGGGTAAACTGAGAAAATTAAAACAGGAAAGATGATCTTTCTGCTGTTTCTGTAACTATGCCAGCTGTTTGTGTGGTTTTTAAGCATAGACAACTGGTATACCAACTCTACATGGGCTGTAAGCTTCCTGAAAAGAGATTCTGGTCCCTTCAGCCCTGGGGGCTTGCAGAAGAGGATGCTGCTAAGGGAGTTTGTTCTCTGAGACTGAGAGAAGCATCTTTCATTCACTTCTAGTGCTGTACAAATAGTATCATTTTTCCATTGTGTGCTAACTCTTAAAAGGTTTGGAAACAGTGACTTAGAAGATGCAATTTTTGATCTGTTTTCTTAACAATTAAATTGCTAAAATTAATTTAACTTTCTAAATGCAGGATGATAATGTTTTCATGTGAATAAACTTGACTTTACTTAATAAATTTCGTCTGTAAAAGTATAGTTCAGTGAGACCTGAAAAGGGAACATAACTGAAAGGAAGTGACACCTTGCCTGAATCTCAGTAGGTAGCCAAGATATATTACCTTTCTGTCTTCTTTCCCTCCAAATCCTAATTTGTATCTCTGCTAAATGCTCACTAGTTTAAGTACTTTGAGGTCAGGCACCTTTTAAATTTACCCCAGTATCTACAGAGCCTGGAAAACTATATGATGCATTAAATGTTTCTTAAATGAAAGACATTCATTTCCTTATTTAAGAATTTTTATATGCGTTTTTACATTTTAATTTTTTTAATTTTTAATTCCAACTCCCTAAGAATTAGGGGACTACAGATGAAACTTTCAGTTTTGAATCTCACTGCATTCTTTCTTGTTACATCATTCACTGTGATTTCCCACCTCATTGAAATCATTCTCCAATTTCTCTTGGGGAATCACAAAAATATTGCCTTTATGTTCTGACTCTAAATTCTTCTGCATAATACGGTTTTGATGGATTAATAAAGGTTAAAATGGTGTCTTCTTTTATGTGTTTACTTAAAATGTTCAGTCTCAAGTTACTTAAGACTGCTATAACCTGAAGTAAGAACTAGCTATTCAGAAGGGGGAAAAAAAAAAAAAAAAACAGTAGTTATTAATCCAAAGCTTACATGTGCAAATCTGTCAAGGAGGTTTATTTTTGTCATCGTGTTCTCTTTTTTGCTTTGTTTATGTTATATCATAAGGGAGCTGGAAATGAAATTTCCCAGTTACCTAGGAAAGCAAAGATTAACAAAATGATTATAGTTTTTCTAGTTTTTCAGAATATATTACAGTAGATCTTTTCTTGTTTTGGGGTTTGTTTTTAATCTTCCTCTCTTTCTATATTAACATTGTAAGCTATGATTTTCTAGCCATTTTCAGGGAATGGCAGTTTTCTTTCTTTTTTTGGAAAATAATAAAATTAGGTCAAAACCTTTGTTTCAAAGCAAAGCAGGGCTATGGTCTTGTACCTACCTTTATTCTGGGAAAAGTAAAACAAACCAAACATTTTTTCCTGTTACCCCCAGTCTTGTCGCTGAAATGTTTGTACAGTAGCTGATCTCTGTTAGGCCCCCTCTTGCCCTGAATAAAACTTCTATTTATAATGTCTATACATAATCCCAAAATGAAGGGAAAGGGAGAAGAAAATGCATAGAGCTTTGTTTAGTCATTAGAATCAGAACCCAAAAGTGAGCTGGTCAACCAGAAGAACGGGCAGTAGGTAGGGCTGGTGAGTGTATTGCTCTCAGTATAAAGATAGCCTGTTTTCTGTTTATGCCAAGAGGTAGCCCTCAATCCACTCACAGCCCTATTTAGCAGGAGCGAACTGTCAATCACTATTGCTGAGCAGCTAGGAAAGTGTTTTAGGGTGGTCGGCTATTCCAGCTTCATCAGACAGTGAATAAGGCTGAATGCAGGCATTTTCAAAGGCTTGTTGTAAAACTGAGGCCCATTGAAGAGAATAAACAGGTAACATCAGGGAGTTTTCAGCTCATGAAACCGGATTAGGCCATCTTAGGTGTGCATTCTGATCGCCTCCTAACTGCTCATCTTCCTGACACCAGCCTGCTCTCTATACTGTCTTCCACACTGACCTATTAAAAGCACAAGTCTGATGATGAAGTCTCAAAGACAAAGTCCCAAACTCTACTGTACACCATAAACTATTTCTTATAAGATTTCTCCCTGCCTATGTCTTGACCATTATCTCCTCCTACCACTCATTATTGCTTTAGCAATATCAAACTCTTTATAATTCTTTCAAGTTTGACACCTGTGTTTTTATTTTCTGGAAAGCCATTTGTCCTTCTGTGTTCCCAGGAGCCAGTCACTTCCTTCTTTGTGCTATCTTTGCACTTTGTGCATATATTTTTAATTGTATCTGTCACAGTATATCAAGTTATTTATTGACAAGCCTCTGTTGTACTGCAAACTGCCACATATAGCCATGTGAGATTTTTCCTGTCACAACTACAGAGAACTCTATTCACTTCGTAGGATGTATCACTTGTCAATGTGACAGGTCTGCCTTTGCTAGTAGTTTTAATAATAATAGCTGCTACTTATTGGACACGGTCCAAGGTCATCTCATTTTATCTGCACAATAAAATGATGATGTGAGCACCATTCCTACCACTAGTTTATTGATGAGGAAACTGAAGAGTGTAAAGCATAAGTGGCCTGAGGTCCCATTGCAGATTGTGACTGCTTCAAAAGCAAGATCTGAGTCCAATTCTTCCACTATCTCTGGCGCCTAGCATAGTGTCTAGAATACAGGGTCAACCGAATACATGTTGACATGAGTGAATAAATGAATAAATGGGAAACCTAAAAGAGAAGGTGGTAACTCTCTTCAGCTACTGGAAGGGCTTCATGGAAACCAAGACTCCTTTGGTCACATGAAAACCTGGAACGTTAATTAGTTTAGGCAAAAGGGAAGTTGTAAACTCAAAGAATTTGAATACTGTAACTAGGTCCTGGAATGAGAGCAAATTCTCTGCCATTTCTTCAACAGTTATGTGTTGAGCACCTACCCAATATCAGGCCCCAGGGAGTTTGGGATACATCAGATCCCTGCCATCCTGGAGCTTATATTCTGGCAGAGGGAGACAAGTAATAAAAACAGACAAAACAATTCAGGTCTGTAGCACATTAAGGCAATATGTGCTGCTGGGAAGAGGAAACTTAGAGAAGAGCAAAGGTGACGGAGAGTAAGACTGTGGTGGTCAGCGGGAAATTTGGGAAGGAAACACGGAAAATTGAGCAAGTACTTAGAAGGGATGAAAAGTAGCCAGGGGAATATCAAGGGAAGAGCAACCTTGGCACAAAGAGTATCACAGGAATAGTCCCTAAATTAAGAGAGTGCCTGGAATTCCAAGAGACAGAGAGGAGGTAATTTATATAAAGTGGGGTTACCAGATAAATACAGGATTCCCGTTGAATTTCCATTGTGAGGTGTCACTGTTACAGTTGATAGTAAAGTATCTGTGGTAATATAAAATTACAAGTATTGCATGGAACATGGTTACACTTAAAAATTATTCATTTTTAAAATCTGATACTCACATGTAATTAAGTGTCCTGTACTTGTATTGCTCAATCTGGCAGCCCCAATCTGGATCAGAGTGAGAACAGAGGAGAGGTCTGTGTCTTGAGTCTCTGACTCTCTCTGCCCTTAGCCGTTATTTTCCCACACACCAGTTCATCTTCCTCCACATGGAGGGAAACTTCAGGGCTGCAGAGCTGAATCCCACAAACATTTCCATCAAAGAAGTCTAATTCACATGCAGGGGAGGACTCTGAGTGACACAATATGAGGCAGGGCCATTGTGGTAAACAGGACTAGGTACTGTGAGAGACTTAGCTTGGAACAATCACATCAGATGGGGGCAGCTCCCAAAGGACCCACATGACTGTGGCTGAGAGAAGAAAAGCATGTAGAGGGAGGTGGGCAGACACAGGATTTCCACACTTACACACCTTGTCAGCTCCATGGTAGTAACTGCCTAACCGGAATAGGGGCAACCATGGCATTTAAATAAAATCCACGGTGAATCTTCCAAATTCAAAGGTTAAAATGGATTTGAAATATATTGCCTACCTATTTTTATTTGTTGGCTTAAAGTGTCATCTCTCAAATTTTTATATCACTAATTAAGCCAATATTGTTCATAATTGTTTTAACATATACCAAGTGTCTTCAGGAAGAGATGTTCTACAAGCATCCTTGGTAATGAATGGGTAGAGCTTCCTAAGGCTGATAATTTCTCACAATAATCCTCCATTGTGATAGTCTGCATGTTGCTGATTACAATTAAGCATCCTATCTTGACTTTTGCACCGCTTGGATGGACATAAATGTTCTAGCATAGAATTACAACCCCACCTGGATTACAGAAGTTGGAATCATGCTATAATAAAAAAAAATAATGTTTGTATGCCCTCAAGGGCCTGCACACCTGCAGTTTTCTGTCTCTCTCTCAAAAGCTTTGATATACTGGTGACAGAATTCAAGCAATTTATCACCAGATTTTGCAATACATCTTGCCTGATAACTGTAATTATGAGGTGTCACCACTATAGCTGGCTGTCGGGGTGCTGAGGTGGAGAAGTCTCTGCGATGAAAGAAATTTACAAGCAAACGTGGGAGAGAGAGTATTTTCCTGGCAGGATAAGAAAAGGATGTGTGAGTTCTGGTGTTTAGGGTTGTGGGAGACTGGCTCCACACAGCTGGATAGAAATTGTGCCCAGGGGTCACAGCCAAAACCCATCAGAAACCACACATTATAGTTTGAAATGCCCTCTCTGTGCTCCCTGTGGAGTCAGGGCGTCCTCATTTCATACATCATTTATTCATCCCATGGAGAGATTTCACAAAGGAATGGTCTGGAATAGTTACCAAGCTACTTGTGACACTAGTGTGTGTGGGCCCTCCATTTGGGGGACCCCATCTCAACCACTTGGGTTTTGTACCACCCCTTCTTTCAAAATGAACCAACTTTCTTGTTAATGTGTCTGTGAAATGAGCCTTTACGTTTCTCTGGAGACCTGCTCACCAGACGTACCGAGAGTCATGTTTTTATTTGGTAATGTTGCTAGAATCACATTGACTGGAGGAGAATTGTGCTGGTCCTCTCTTGTCATAACAGATAAACACATGCTGACACGCAGCAAAGAAGAAAACCATTTGCCAGCTTTGTCAGTGTAATAGCTTCCTGAGCACTTTCGCAGGCCCTTCTTAATGACTCCAGCCACGCATGGAATATTCCTCGAAGATGTGCTTATCAAAAATGCTAAAATCTGTTGTGATACTTCATCGATGATATCACTCATCATCCGATCCTCAAGTGATCCTCGAGGTGTCACTGGGTGTTTCCAGGCAGGTGACAGAAAAGGCTCAGATGAAATGATCTGCTTATACCCTTTATTCTGAAACACCAACATGCTGCCCAGTTATTTCAAGAGGAGGGAAATGCCAAATAAACTACCCAAGGGCTCTATAAAGGTTAAGATGTGAGATTTGTTGGTCTTGGGCATTAGGAGATACCAGCATCATTTTCCTTTTTTCATTCTATTTAAGCATGACTCTTTGGAGCACCTGCTGTGTGCCAGGCACTGTGTGGGCACTGGGAAAAGATAGCTCCTATAGCCTCCCATTATGGTCTGGAGGGTAGGGGAGGGAGCAAAACTTTTCAACCTGTAGTGGTTTAACAAGTCCCTGCGAAGACTTTCTTCCCTGATGCTAGACCCGTTTTGAAGAGAATTTTTTTTCTTTCCCAAGCCCCCAAAACATCTGACCCGCAGGGGGACAACGCTGAGCTGCCTTGCCCTTGAGCTCTCTGTTTCTGCGCTCACTAAAGATAACCCGAGGCAGGAGGGGCCCGGGACACTTTCCCAGGGTAGATTTGTTCTCTTTGTCCCTTAGCCAAGGCGCCGTTATGGAGAGAAGAGGGTGGCTGTTCGGTTTGTTTGTAGGAATCCCTCCCCTCCCCGTCCTTTGTTGTCTGTCAACTCAAACTCCTACCAGGACACATTGGGAGAAAATCTGTCACCATGAAAGGCTTCAGCTGCCTCGCAGCGCCGCGTCGTGCTGCCAACTCTCCCGGCCTGGGCACTGGCATGAACGCTGTGCTGCCATTTAGAGGAAAATGAAAGGGCGGAATGAATAGACTTAAGCCCTTTGACGTTTCTTTTGCAAGTACACCCCACCTCTAGGCACTTCCAAAATGGTCTCCTCAGGTTTTCCTCGCCTCCTTTTCTAGTAGGAAGACAATGGCCGAGAGAAGAAACTGCTGCTGAAACTTTGCAGGCTTCAGGACTGGATTTTCTATACAAATCCAGAATGCTGCTTCACAACGGAACAGGGAAATTTCCTCCTTTCACAATATTAATATATGTAGGGCCCGCCCCAGTTTCCTTCCCCTGACTTAGTTTGAATTGCCTTATACTCACTTAATGAAATGCAGTTTTCATTTTCATCGTAAAGATCTTTGTGAGTTTAGGGGAAACAGGCAGAGGAGGTGGACTTGTCTATGCCAGGATTTCCTGACGCGGGGGTGAAGCGTTTGTGGGTTCCTAGAGCTCCTGCGTGGAAAGACAGGGAGAGAGGTTTTCCTTGTGTGCCTGAATGTTGCAGAGTCTCTTTCTTCAGCCTTTTCAGTGGGCTGCTGATTTTCAGTTCACTCCCCTCTTCTCCCTTCTGGAGTAAGGCATTGCCACTGGGCCCAAAAGAAACTATTTGTTATTCAGGTCTTTTTGGATCAAAACACAGATCATCATTTAGCTACAGCTTTAGACACTGCTTGTGTTAAAGAGAAAGAGAGGAATAAAGGATAAATTAGGGAGACAAGCATAAAATAACCCAAGCTTAATGAAATGTTGTTGGCGCTATGGATCACCTTTCATTTCCTCATAAGGTACACCTGTACCACTGCTGCAGGAAAGAGATTTTTAAAAATAAATAACCTTCATTCTTTTTATTATTGCACGGTTTCAGTTCTTTTATTTCCTCTGACTTACCAAGTCTTTTTATTACTGTGTTCTCATGTCACTTCCTCTAATATTCATGTTACTAAGCACTTCTTGGTAACCATAGCTTTGTTTATGATGAAAAATAATCTGGAAGGGCAGAGCAGAAAAGAGTGCAAGGGTATCGTCGAAGTACTCCTTTGAAACTCTTCAAGAAACCCCCATAGCCCCTTTAGCCGCCACTTTTTTAATACGCCACACTCCCCACTTACCCCGTCTAACTGATGGACTCAAACTTGAACGCATCCTTCAGTGCCCAGCAAGAAATGACCCTCCTCTGCCAAACTTTGTGCGATTTTGCAGACACATGTTCCTACTTCCTGAGCTCCCACAGCATCCTGTGTAAGTATATTGTGGATGTTGTCTTATACATCTCTCTCCGCAGTTAGATCAGCAACTCCTGAAGAACAGGAATGATGGTGTCTTTCATCTTCAGAGCTGTGGTGCCTAGCACACAGTAGGGAGTCAGCGAGTATTTCCAGATATGTTAAAATAGACTTTTTCCCACCTCTTTCTCACTCTTCCATTTGCTTGCATTTATGCCAATTGATCCAGAACATTTCCTTTATCTTCACCTTGGCCCACTGAGATAATGATGCCTCTTTGAGAGTTTGGGGATAAGAATAGTAAACAGGCTGTATGTGAGTGTGTTGGGTGTTTTTACAGTGTGTATGTAGATGGTAGTGTCTTTACTGTTTTGTAAATTAGATGTTCAGAAGCGTATTCCTAGCTCAGAATCAGAATGGCAGACTCATATTGTCCTTAGGCAATTTACTTAATGAATGTGTTGACACTCTTTTTTCTCCTGTGTGAAATTCGGGGATTGAACAAACGTCTCCCTAATGTCTCTTTTAGATCTAGAATGCTCATTGAGGATTAGCTTCATTGTGTGGGGCAGGTAAAGTTGGGCTGGGAAACAGAAGTAAAATAACATAGGCCCATCGAACCATCATGTACTTCAAGAAGCAAAATCCCATAAAGGGCCATTTTGATGAGTACTCATGGCCGCCAGCTGCGACTCCAGCCACAGTGACAGTGGTTGAGGGATAAATTGCCCTCCTCATTAAGAAGCTGAGTTGAGAAATGTACTGGGGTGAAGTCAGGGACAGAACACAGAGCACTGACAATCTTCTCTTTTACTAACTGTAAATCATTTCTTTCCTTCACTTATGTTACCTAATGTGATAACATGATAGAGTCTACCTTTAAAAACCAATTTATTGAGTTTGTTTCCATTAATTAATATTTGGCAGAATATAATAAACAATTTTTTTCTTGGTGTTGGTATTTTGGTGGATATCTTCTATTAGATTGGTGCAATTCCTTTTATATCATAAAATATTATATCAATTTACTTTTATGTAATAAAAGGCACCCAAGAAGAAATAAAGTGGTAGTATATAGTCACAGCAAGGCTTAATATTTTTCTGATTTAGTTGTACAGACTTGTTCCAAGCTAGGTTTTTCAAAACCTAACCATATATAAAATGTCTAATATAATACTATTAACCTGTAACATAAGTGATAGAAAGATTATTATTATAATTATACTTTTAAAAAAGATTTATCAGTGAATATATAGTTAGACATGTACCAGGTCCAAAAAGGAATAAAGATCTTGAGATATTTCCAGTGATGTTGTGCTTATAAGTAAATTTGTTATGGCTTTTGCAGCTTTCTTTGTTTGTTTGTTTATTTGTTTTGCTTGTTCCTTGCTTTCATTTTCTGAATAGCTGCCTGCCAGAACATTAAAAACCAGAACAGAGACATGTTAATATAAACATACGTTTCTTTTTATATATATTAAATATTTCACGTTTGCAATAAGATGCCATTTGGGATATTTCAGTTTTGCTCTAATGTTTTGAGACTCCATTTGGAAGATTTTGGTAATAGAGGTGGCTTATCTATCCTGCTGTTTTGTGTCTAAATGCTACATGACTGGCTAACAAAAACATGCAAATTTTATTTAAATGTGCTTGACCTTGGCAAATTCATATATATTTGTTGTTGTGGCTTTGCCCTTTGTCAACTGTAGCTGTACCTCTCTTTCTCTCCTTTTTTTTTTTTTTTTTAACACCCTGAACAAAAGCTGCACTCATGCTACTTTGGACTCACTGCCAAATTCATTTTCTTTCTGTCAAGTTATGATGTTTTAAATTCTGAAGAGATTCCTTTAAGGATGAAAATTTACATGTACAGCGTAGTCTATTTTTAAGAAAATAATTTACTAAACAACAAAAGTGTGGAGATTACGTATTATTACTTTATTCTATATTTATGACTCCTCTTCTTACTCCCCTCTGTCCTCCCTTTATTCCTTTCCCTTTCAAGCACTCCATCAGTTCCTCCCTCCCCGGCTTTCTGGACCCCATTTGCTATCAAGCATAGCAGCTTCTATGATGCATTCTATGATGAAGTGACATGGGATAATGACCGGCCTAAGTTACAGCCTGCTCCATGCTGGCCTCAGGAAGCAAACCTCAGTATTTACCTAAAACTCCACCAGTAGGAGAAAACTGACTTGGGATTAATTACAAATAAAGAACATTTTTCTTTCCAAAGTAGCAAATATTTTTGTCTGTGGTTGCATGTGTATATGATTTCAAAGCCACTGTTGCTTTACAAATGTCAAAATTTTTGTTCTGTTCCTTGTTTGTAGAGAAAAAAGAAAAAAGCATTAGGATCTGCATACAGCAGTTAGGAGCCTGGTAATGACTTTCCTCCATAGCTGGCTTGTCTCAAGAATGCTCAATAAGAAGACAAAGAAGCAGCACCAGGATTGGGAAGACCAGACAAACTTAAGTGAAATTGTCAACCCCCCAGGGAGGCATTAATAGTTTATTGGGTATGGAAGATGCATAGCAAAGTAAAGGAAGAAGGCTAGTAACCTTTAACATTAAGAAAAAATAACTATTATTATGACCAGTGTAGCATGAAGCACAAACAGAGTATTCTCTGGGCAGCAAAACATAACGTGTAGCCCACCAGAGAAATTAATAAAATGAAAGCACCATTTCTTGCAGATGGATATGTAGGAGAATAATGGTGCAGGGCTGTGCTAAGCTGTCATGCATCAGATACTACATCTGTTATGGAAATCAGGGGAAGTGGGGGCCTTTTGTTCATGCAAGAGCCCTCCCAATAGGGATTTGGCTGGAGTAGATTTTCTTGTTATTAAACATGATTTCTAGCTAGTCGAGAGCAGATGCTTCTGCAGCATTTGGAACTAATAACCAACCTTCAAGTGTATGCCACCCCTTCAAGAGGCTGGTACTGCCGGAGACACCAATTTCAGCTCAAAGATAATGTGTTCAGTTCAGTTTCTGCTTTGCACATGAATGACACTGACACCAGATGAGCCTTCTGGCCTGGAGTTTGCTGGAGACAGTAAAACAATGACACTGGCCCTAAAGAGATCACATTGTAATGATTCCTATTTTTACCTCAGTGCAAAGGTTAATGCTTTCCAGGTATACTTGAGAGGGACAATTCAGAGTCAAGTCAGCAATGTGTGGGACTTTAGTTGGAGAGCAGGGAATGGGGGTAGAGGGAAACATGCAGACTCATACTGAACTTAGCAGGTACTCCCAGCCCATACCCTTCCCAGGCTCTGACCTCTGAGCTAGCACTTTTGTTAAATAATTCATGAGTCCACAGGTCACCACCTAATTCACTAAAGAAAAGCATGTCTTCTTGATAAAGCACCCAAATTAAACTGCTCCACATCTTACTCTTGAGTTTCAAAACTTCTGTCAGAATGCAGCACATTAATTTTACAAATAAAAAAAACCCACAAAGCTTAGGCATTCATTCTCTCCTAACCATTATAAATGGTTGTTTCCAGATAAGAAATAAGCAGTTTAATCAGTCTTTGCAGTTATAAATAAAACTTAATTTAAAGAAGCATTATGTTGAAACTTGAAATCAACACCTAAAAGATTTCTAAAATGCGAAGACTAGGGACAACAAAGTATTTTTACATTTGATAGGTGTTCCTAGTTATCGTTTTAACATAAAGTTAAAGGTGTAAGTAGAGATATAGACATAGATTTAGTTATAGATAGTGCTTTTACCATTCACCTCAGAATGTTTTCCATTTCAAAACTGTCCAACTGTCCTGTAGTTAGAGCTTACTGCCCTAGAAACTAGACAGTAATTCTGGGATGGAACCTGTGCCAACTGTGACATAGCTTGAAATGGAAGCACACCAGGCATTTCTAACACAGAAGCTATAGTTTGTATTTTGTTGTTGTAATTTTGTCCAAGTTGTAAATGCTGTGTCTTGAACTTGCCTAACTCTTTGTTACAGCTTGAAACACTCTTTCCAGGGATGTGAATGTTGGCTGTCTCCTAATTTTTCACCTATGGTTCTGTGTGGCCTGCCTCAACCTGTTGAGTTCCTGATTGCCTCATAGGATTTCCTCTTTGAAACAGATTTAGCTCGATATACGACTAAAAACTCACCTCAGGGCTCTGTCCAGAGCTCTTTCAGGTGAATTGAATGCAATCAAAATATTTTGTTGATGGATTAAATCTGCTCTTGGGAAATTTGCTTACCCATTCATAGGTAAGCCATTTGTAACAATGCCTTTCAATGTCACTACATAAACAGGTACTGAATAAACCAAGAATGTAATAACAACAATAATTTTCATTAGTAAGTTGCTTTCAGTTTATCATGTGCTTTCGAATGTCTGATGGAATTTAATCTGATCTTATTAATCAGGGAAGACAATAGGTGAATATTATTATCTGCATTTTACAATTAAAAAACAGGACCTGAGGCAGGTCATGGGGCAGACTGGCTATCACACAGCTAGAAAGTGCTGAAACTGAACTTCTGACACAGAAAAAAAATTCATTCAAAAAATTTTTTAAATGTTTCGTATCATGTTACTTTGAAAGTCCAATTGATTATTTTTCTGAAATCATAGTTAGAATTCTTGTTAAAATATTCAAGACAAATAAGACTCACCAGCACTTTTGAAACTAACCACGTCTTTCTATAACTGCTGTGTTTTTGCCATATTTTTTTGGCATGTATGAAGGCATACTCAATGTAAGAAAGCTTTTAAAGGACATGTAAACCTGAACATTCCAGATACTTGTGATACATAAAAACGTGGCAGGTATATATATATATATATTTGTATTATTATTTTTCACAAACAGAGTTGTTAACCCTATTGCCCTGGCCAAATTCCAGATAATGGATTACAATTTGCCTTGTTAAAATTCATTCCCTGCTGCTTTAATTAGATATGGTCTTTTCCCCTCCCCTCGGCACAGTCTACAGAACTGTTCTGTCCTGTCAACCAGCTGCTGTCACTCCCTCTAGGAGGATAAAGTGATTCTTCTAACATCAAGAGACAAAGCAATGGCCACAAAATTTCATTTCAGAACAATATGTGTATTTTAATAATGATGATTAATATATTTTTAAAAATTAAACCACAGAATGAAAAAGAAGCTTTTAAGATTATCCCTTTAAGCCAGATCATGGAGGGGCCACATCCCCAGGAAACCAGAACACCAAATTAATTTAGCCAACTTTGCTTTTAAATCCACCCAATTCTGCCCCCATCAAAGTCAAACCAATTGTTTTTTGTATACAAGTCTGCTAATTTGATTAGCTGTCATATATACATAGCAAGAAAGATCAGCATAGTCCTAATTATTACCATGAGAGTAAATAATTTGAAATTCTCTGCTAACATCCTAAATTTGATAAGCAAGCATTTATTTAACTATATGAAACCCATATAAACCAAGAACCAAGAAAACAGAGAAAGAATTAAAAAGAAAAGAAATGTTCCATACTTTGCCAGTGGATCTCTGATGAAAATGAAATATTCACAATGTACTGCTGTAAAACAGTTTTCATGGGATTATGTGGGAAAGTCTATATCCCATATGGTGTTTCCAGGCTGCCGTCCCAGAGAGCTGCCATAAGGTGAAAGCTAGCTTGACAGTGGCAGTGCCCATCTGCATCTGGAGGTGCCGCTGCCACCCACAGAGCAGATCTCCATATCTGGACATGTCTCAAAAGCTGGACATTCTTCCCTGAGCCCACACAACGACTATCCTTTGCTTTGCTGTTGAAGTTGCAATGTCAGACTCTACCTCACAGTTCCATCAATTCCTGTCTCCCCTGCTGCAAAAAAGAAATCCCACTTTGGATTTCTTCGGTCATACATACATGTCTCTGGATTCCTGGTATTCATAGTAACCCTCACAATTCACACACTTCTCTTTCTCTGTTTCACGTGAGCCATTTCTCTCTTGCATTCCTCAGGAACCACAGGGGTAAAATTTGAGAGTGGCAGTTACCATTCGTTAGGAACTTTATATGCTCATTCAGAAATCAGAAGTTGGCACATTTGCTTAAGTCCATTGAGTTTAAATGCTAAACATTAAAAACTTGGTATGTTTATGGCATCTCACATGGAGCCTATCCTGGCTGCTTTGTGTTCGGGAAGGTTATCATTAAATGAAAGGGGCACACCCATTGTGGGGCAATGCAGATGGTGGGGATTGTGAGAAGCTGGAGGGCTCATTCCCAAATGAAAATGGCAGCTTCTACTCAGTACTTATTTAATTTGTATATTACAGTAACTAATATAAAATTTAAGTAATTTCATCAAAATCAAGCTAAGTATAAGTATGGCCTCCAACATGTGTGACGTTTATGTCCTCAAAAGAAGGGTTAGACGTTATGTTGATGTTAAATTAAGCTCAATAAAAGAGCAAGCTAGAGAAGAGTCTGACTTCTTCAAAGATGGAAAATTGGTTTACCCAGTCATCCAACGTAAGTAGGAAGTCCCCGCAGTAGAAGTCCTATGAAGGGGATTGAGTCATCATATGAAGGACAAATTAGATTACTTCTGAATCTAAGACAGGATTCTAAGACTAGGGACTTTTCCAACCAGATCAAGATCCTTTTCTCTTCATCATTGTTAAATTAATCCTCTCTGAAAGACGTTTTTCATAGTGTCTGATGAAGCAGAAATATGTAAAATGAGACTGAGACTCATGATTTTATCAAATAAATGACTAATGAATTATAAAAATAAAGAATAAAAATCAATAAAAACAATTGTTACTGGTAACACCAGAGTGGCTGTCAGGAGACCTGATTCCTTGGCTCTTGACTCACCATATATGTGTTCTGGGACAAGCCATTTAATGTTTCTTGGTATGTTTCAGGTTTTGTAATATAAAGTAGTCAAACTATATCAATCTAATCATAGGACGAGATTAGCAACAGAGTCATTCTTCAAATTCTACTGCAGAAACCACTAAATTATATAGGGTTTGACATCTTGTTGAAATTATCTCTAAGTTCTTTCCTACTATTGAAATTCAAAACTTGATTTATTATTCATTGAATTTTACTTACAGTGAAAATAAAGTGATTTTTCCTTCAAAATAAATTGCCGTAACTTTATTATCAATATTCACAATCACCTTGAAAGTGCCCATTGTATATTGAAAGATTATCTTTGTCTTCAAGAGCTAATAATATATTTATGAAGAGGAGATTTTTTATTAAGTGAAACCAACTTCAATTACAAACCAACTAATAATATGATAAATAAACTACTATAGTTACAATTTGCATAACTTTTCAAATTGTAATTAAATTATAATTATAGTTATATAACTAACATGGCTAATCCAGTATAAATGAGGTCAACATTATAGGCCAAATGACACTGGGTGAAATTCCCAATGCCACAATCTCCGCAGATTATTTCTGGGAATCCCCAAGTTACTTCAGTTTTGCTCACAGAAAGGTCTGTCTGCTAGAGTCAACTCTTACTGCCATGATTTCTCTCTGTGGCTACAACTTCTTCTGCTAATGTTACTGTTCTCCGAAGTGTCATGTGGGGCATATTCATTAGCCTATCACTGATGCTATTCAGGAGATGGCCTGCATTTTAATGTTCCAAAAAGTATTCCGTGAGTCACAGCAGTTTAGTGGTTGTGGAAATGAGGAAAGAAGCCTCCTCTTTCCAGGAACATGCCACATCTACTTTAGTTGATCTTCAAAGTAACGCTACATTTCAAGAGACCCGAAATGACTCTTAACAGCTGGCACTGAGGTTCTCCACTCTTGATCTTCTGATATAAACCCATAGGCTCAGTTCAACCCCTTATAAGTAATATAACACCTGCATGTAAGTAAATAATGCTTTCATAGATTTCCCCATATAATGAGTGGTCACTTACTAATATGGTTTTGGCTGGGTCCCCACCCAAATTTCATTTGGAATTATAACTTCTACAATTGCCATGTGTCATGGGAGGAATCTGGTGGGAGGTGATTGAATTATGGGTGCGGGTCTTTCCTCCGCTGTTCTCATAGTGAATAAGCTCACAAACTGTGATGGTTTTAAAAGCAGGAGTTTCCTGGCACAAGCTCTCTTTTGTCTTATCTGCTACCATGTGAGACCATGCCTTTCACTTTCCACCATGATTGTGAGGCCTCCCCAGCTATGTGGAACTGTAAGTCTAATAAACCTTTCTTTTATAAATTGCCCAGTCTCAGGTATGTCTTTATCAGCAGTGTGAAAATGGACTAATACAGTAAATTGGTACCAGTAGAGTAGGGCATTACTGAAAAGATACCCGAAAATGTGGAAGCAACTTTGGAACTGGGTAACAGGCAGAGGCTGGAACAGTTTGGAGGGCTCAGAAGAAGACAGGAAAATGTGGGTAAGTTTGGAACTTCCTAGAGACTTGTTGAATAGCTTTGACCAAAATGCTGACAGTGATATGAACAGTAAGGTCCAGGCTGAGGGGGTCTCAGACGGAGATGAGGAACTTATTGGGAACTGGAGCAAAGGTGACTCTTGTCATGTTTTAGCAAAGAGACTAATAGCATTTTGCCCCTGCCCTAAAGATTTGTGGAACTTTGAACTTGAGAGAAATAGTTTAAGGTATATGGCAGAAGAAATTTCTAAGCAGCGAAGTGGTCAAGCGGTGACTTGGGTGCTATTAAAGGCATTCAGTTTTAAAAGGGAAACAGAGTATAAAAGTTGGGAAAAATTGCAGCTTGACAATGTGATAGAAAAGCAAATCCCATTTTCTGAGGAGAAATTCAAGCTGGCTGCAGAAATTTGCTTAAGTAACAAGAAGCTGAATATTAATCCCCAAAACAATAGAGAAAATGTTTCCAGGGCATGTCAGAGGTCTTCAACGCAGCCCCTTCCATTACAGGCCCAGAGGCCTAGGAAGGAAATGTGGTTTTGTGGGGCAGGCCCAGGGTCCCTGTGCTGTGTGCAGCCTAGGAACTTGGTGCCCTGCATGCCAGCTGCTCCAGCTGCGGCTGAAAGGTGCAAACATACAGCTTGGCTGTGGCTTCAGAGGGTGCAAGCCCCAAGCCTTGGAAACTTCCACGTGTTGCTGAGCCTGCAAATGCATAAAAGTCAAGAACTGAGGTCTGGGAACCTTCACCTAGGTTTCAGAGGATGTATGGAAATGCCTGGATGTCCAGGCAGAAGTTTGCTGCAGGAGCAGGGCACTCATGAAGAACCTCTGCTAGGATCGTGCAGAAGGAAAATGTGGAATGGGAGCCTCCATGCAGAGTTCACACTGGGGCACTGTCTATTGGAGCTATTAGAAAATGGCCACCTTCCTTCAGACCCCAGAATGGTAGATCCACTGACAGCTTACAATGTGCACCTGGAAAAGCCACAGACACCCAACACTAGCCTATAAAAGCAGCCAGGAGGGAGGCTGGACCCTGCAAAGCCACAGGGGTGGGGCTGCCCATGACCGTGAGAGTCCACCATAAGCTTGACTCACATCCGAGACATAGAGTCAAAGGAGATCATTTTGGGTCTTTAGATTTGACTGCCCTCTTGGATTTCAGACTTGCATGGGGCCTGTAGTTCCTTTGTTTTGGCCTATTTCTCACATTTGGAATGTCTGTATTTACCAAATGCCTGTACCCTCAGTATCTAGAAAATAGCTTAATTTGTTTTGATGTTACAGGCTCATAGGTGGAAGGAACTTGCCTTGTCTCAGATGAGACATTGGACTGTGGACTTTTGAGTTAATGCTGAAATGAGTTGAGACTTTAGGGGAGTGTTGGGAAGGCATGCTTGGTTTTGAAATGTGAAGACATGAGATTTGGGAGGGGCCAGGAGCAGAATGATATGATTTGGCTGTGTCCCCACCCAAATCTCATCTTGTATTGCACTCACATAGTTCTCATATGTTGGGAGGAACTCAGTGGGAGGTGATTGAATTATGGGGGTGGGTCTTCCCTGCACGGTTCCTGTGATAGTAAATGAGTCTCATCACATCTGATGGTTTTAAAAATGGGATTTTCCTTGCACAAGCTCTCTCTTCTCTTGTCTGCTCCCATGTGAGATGACCTTTCACCTTCTACCATAATTGTGAGGCCTCCCCAGTCATGTGGAACTGTAAGTCCAATAAACCTTTCTTTTATAAATTGCCCAGAGTCAGATATGTCTTTATCAATAGCATGAAAATGGACTAATACACCTACTTTGTTTGTGTCATTAAATGTGCATTTTGGAGAGTTTCTTAAATTTATTATCCAGGATAGGCTAGGTTATGAAAGGGTGACAAATAATCCCCACATCAGAGGAAGGTGTGGGTATTGACACTGGAGAAGTTAAAAAAGAAAATGGAAAAGAGATGGAATATAAGTTGGACTTTGAAGAAAAGACATTAGATTTTTGAAAAATGGATGAGAAACACCTGGCGAAATCAAAACATGGAAACCCAAGAGCAAAAGTGGACATCAGGAAGTGTGTGGGGAACAGTGGGTAGACCAGTTTGCATCATCAGCAGGTGTGTACTGCAGTAATCAGTGGCATAAGGGTGGAGTGGTTTGGGAACAGATTATAGAAGGCCAAGACAAAGAACCTGGTCTTTGTTCTACAAAAAATAAGGAGTCTGTAAAGGTTTTGAGAGACAAGGTGGTGATTGCAGTGTAAGAAGATAAATCTGTTTGTGGAGAAGTTGATGGATTAGAATAAGAAAGACTGACAGGGAGAAAGTAATTAGTCCACTGTTACAGTCAAGGCAAGGATGGTGACAGCAGGAATGGTGGGAAAAAACAACTGGGGAAAACATGGCAGAGGAAATGTTAATAGGAGTGGGTGGATGAATAAAGGAAAGGAGAAAGGGAGAATAATGAGCTCTGTGCCTACTTATTAATACTGGCAGAATTGGTAAAGTGTGTGTGTGTGTTTGTGTGTGTGTGTGTGAGAGAGAGAGAGACAGAGAGACAGAGGGAAAGAGAGAGACAGGGAAAAAAAAAGAATGGCCACATCAGGCTCTTACTTGATTCAGTTTTCTTTTTTTTTTCCATTTTTTTTTTTTTTTTTTTTGAGATGGAGTCTCACACTGTCACCCCAGCTGGAGTGCAATGGTGAGATCTTTGCTCATTGCAGTGTCCACCTCCCAGGTTCAAGTGATTCTCCCACCTCCGCCTCCCAAGTAGTTGGGACTACAGGTGTCTACCACCACACCCAGCTAAGTTTTTGTATTTTTAGTAGAGACAGTGATGCACTATGTTGGCCAAGCTGGTCTCAAACTACTGACCTTTTGATCCGCCAGCCTCGGCCTCCCAAAATGCTAAGATTACAGGCGTGAGCCACAGCGCCCAGCCAGTTTTCTTTCTTTAAATGTCTGCAGAGGCTCCTAAAAATCTTTCCTTTTGATTTAGTTGTGTAAATTAACTTGGCTTTAGGTGTTATTAAAAGAGATTCAGTGTCCAATAAATTGGGTAGTGTTATGATGAGAAGTGCTATTTCTAAAATAAATCATAATTTTGCTTGTTAAATAGTTTATGGCTGAACCAGTGGGACCACTTTGTGATGTCAATGTTTTACACTTAAAAATTGTTCTCCTAGGCTTTTCGGTTCAGATTGCCCTCACAATATTAACTAGATTTGGCTTTTCAGTTATTTGGCACCATCACCATCTCCTTTATCAGCTCAAATCATAGCTCAGGATATTTTATTTTCCACACCCCTTTGTTCACCCTTGTCCAGTTATGCCTCAAGTTTTGCTATTTTGCCTGCTAACATATTTCCAGCAACATGATACTAATATTTGCAAATGTTTTCTTTCAATGTATTTAAAGGTTTCACTCATGGCATTTTTCCAACTGACAGATTCTGAGTATCCCCATGGCCGGCCATCTGTAATTTCTCCAAGTGATCAAGGAAGAAGAATGGACTCTGCTTTCTGTACTCCCTCCTCTGTGGCTGGCAGTTTAGACTTATAATGGGTATTACTGTTACAGGATTCACAAATATGTGTTGATTCCCTCTCTATCTCCCTTTCTTTAGGAGCTGCCCACAGTCTGTGCTGCTAACCACACAACACAACACAAGACGTTTGCATTTTATACCCAAAGACTTGAGCATTTTCACAGTGATGGACAGCGTTATCAGGTTATCCAAAACATCTTTAGTTGTAACTTTATTAAAACCATCATTGCATCCAAGTCAATTATGAGTAAGAAAGTAGATAATTTTCAGAAAAAAATGGTGTTTTAAAAAATTTCAATATTTTTGATTTAGGAATATATTGTTTAATATGCATCTGTCACTGAAAGTCAGCACCCAATTAGTTGTAACCACAAGCTAAACTAAAATATACTAATGATGATATTATGCTGATATAAGAATATACTACTCATCAGTGTCATCCAGGTAAATAAATGACTGTTCACCAGGAATAGAGTCATATTTGGCCTAGCTCCAGTAACTGCACTCCTAACCACCACTTTTGGGCTTACTTGCTTGTAAGATGTCAAAGCACTCTACAACCTTCATAAAACAGGGTGGTATCGTTGTAATAATAGATAAATAGTCCATTAGAATAGAAAATAGATTCCAAAAAGTCATCTATAACCATGAGAAAATTTGGTAGATGATGATGATAAGGAAAAGGTCAATTATTCAATAAATAAGGCTTAGAAAATAGAACGATTTGGGAGGGAAATTGAGATCTGATTTCAAACAACATACAAAGATAATTTTTGAATAAATTAGAAAGTCAAATGTAGGCCAGGTGCAGTGGCTCACGCCTGTAATCCCAGCACTTTGGGAGGCTGAGGCGGGTGGATCATGAGGTCAGGAGTTCAAGACCAGTCTCGCCGAGATGGTGAAACCCTGTCTACTAAAAATGCAAAAATATTAGCCAGGTATGATGGCTGGTGCCGTTAAGTCCAGCTACTTGGGAGGCTGAAGCAGATAATTGCTTGAACCCGGGAGGTGGAGGTTGCAGTGAGCCAAAATCCTGCCACTGCACTCCAGCCTAGGTGACAAAGCAAGACTCTGTCTCAAAAAAAAAAAGAAAAGAAAAGAAGAAAAAGAAAGCCAAATGTAAGAAATAAAACTATAAAAAGCGGTAAAAATAGTGTGGAATTATTGAAATATGATGGTACTTTCATCTATATTTTATAAAATATCATTGAAGTGTTAAAAATAAGGTTTATCTATGTGTGCCAATATAGAAAGACATTTGTATTAAGTTAAAAAAATAATGTCCCTATAAACATAATGATACAATTTCCTCATGGAATATATTTATGTATGTGTGTACAAACAAACACATATACACTCATACATTCCTATGTGTTTACACACGCATACAAGGGAAAAAAAGAAAACAGATAATTCTCAGTGTTGACAGAAGCCTGATAAGAAAGGGTTTGTGGATAATTCTTATACTATATCTTTTTCTTCTATACTTTACTATATCACCTATACTATGTATTTTTATTTTATAAAACTAAACAGTCATCATTACTTTTGAGATAAAAGAATATTTACGCCATCCCTTCAAATAAAAATAATATTTGACATTGTTTCATGCTGATGAAATGAGACAAAAACTTTGTCAATAACTTCCAAAAGTCCTTTTGTGCCATGAAGTGGGCTATCCTCTCTCCCTTAGACTTGAGCAATCGCATCCTAATTCATCTCCTGCCTGCAGTCTTGTGCTCATTCCCTCCAATCTGTCTCCACATGGAAGACGTGGACATGAAGTTCTCCAGCCCCCAGCTGTGTCTGCTCAGATGTCACTTTCTCTGCAGATTCCCCTATCTAAATTGGTGTACTCTCTTAGAGCACCCTGCACTTTTTATCACATACCACACTTTATACTTGCAATTTTTTGCATTTATTTATTTAATACCTTCTTCACTATTCTGTAAGTGAAGGGCAGGGATAGGGTCTCTTTTCTTCCCTGTGGAAGCACCATCATTTAACACAGTGCCTGCCATGCGGTGGTTAAGTGGTTAAAAATTGAATGGGTGAATGAGTGAATTGCACAATAAAACAAATATGAATTAGATGAATATATGAATTGTTCAAGACAGAAGCCACCAATTACAAAGTATATGAATTAAAGAGAAAATAGGAACCATAAATATTTTTTGATTACAACCAGAAGGAAATTTAAGCACAGGTACCCTGAGAAAAACTGGACAATGAATGAAACCTATATCCTGATTTTCTTAGAATCTTTTTGAACAAGAACCATGTCAGGAAGTGCTAAGTGACGAAGGTCAGACTTGTTATTTACAAAGCTGCCTACATTTTCCAGCTGTATTTCAGGTCAGGACTGGCAAGATAACAAGATACTCAGGAGAGTTCTTCTTTGATTCTGGAAATGAATGTTCTAAAAGAAACATATTGGTGAAAGACACAGCCCTCAGACCCTGGAAGGAGCCTAATGCAGGGCTGGCCTGAGGGAGGGAAAAAATCAATAACTTCAACAGTGAATGAGACCAGCTTCTTTCTAACTAATGCTGGCAAAGGGGGAGCCCTCTAGGGCACTGATATTGGCATTGTCTCCATCAATTTCCTCTGGCTCTGCTTGATAGCAGCTAACAGCAGGGTTTGGGGATGCAGTGGGGTTAGCTGAGCCAGGGAGGGGCAACCAGGGAATCCCAGCTGGCTTACCAAGATGATCTCCTTCTGCTTAATTCCCTCCTCTCAGCCACTGGAAGCCCGTGGGACATCTACCAGGCAAGAGCCTGACCTTGGGAGCATTAATTATATTCCTCAATTGAAATTAGGGCTCTAGTCACAAGCTTTCTCTTCAACAGCCATTGTATTCTGACACATAATGGAAAAGAAATTTTAAAAATTTTCAAAATTAGGGTTTTATCATTGAGGCAGGCAACTCTCAAACAGGAAAAGAACTCCTAGGCATCATCTTTCTCCATCCAATTGACTAATGGTAGACGAAGGTTTTAAACCCAAACTTTTTTCTTATCACAATGGTCTGTGCTTCTTCCAAGGAAAAGAAAATGGTTTCCCATGACAGTATCCATTAATCAAAATCAATAGCGATAAAAGCAATTTTTTGTTTTTGAGTTAAGGGAGGGGAAACCATCTGGAAAGAGAAACCTGACTCCTCAGAAAGGAAACACCCTCAGCCTTGCATCCAAACTAAATTATCCCATCACCAGAAAAGCAAGGTCTTTTTTAAAAAACAATAATATCATATAACCCTTTACCCACTGCTATAGTCTTACCATTTGCTTGTTTTCTTTCATTTTGTTTTTTAATATAAGCAATTACTTTAGATTCCAGGATCTCCTTTCTAACTTTAATTATGACATCATTCTAAAATTGTACAGTTGAGAAGAGTTGATCCTCTCCTCTTGGCCCACCTCTTCTAAATAAAAAATCTTCATAACCATGCCTCTCTCATCACTCTGTAATGACTACTTAGTCACAATTTAGAGTGTAATTAACTTGTAATATTTACTGGTTTACTTATGGATTTTAGTATTTATTTAGTATATGCTACAGACAACCTAAAACTATAGAAAATTAACTTACAGTAAGTTTGATTATAACTTCATAGTACTTAAAGATAATTTAGGTTGGGAGGAAATACTATTAAGGATGTAAGAAAGGAAACTGCCCTATTTTTGCATTTTCTAGCATGTAATAGGAAATACGAAGGTCCAATTACAAATCAACCTTCTCTCATTTTCCTATTTATATAGCAGAAAATATTATTATTCATGCAACTTCAGTGTAGTTCTATGCCAGCACTTCTATTGGGTTCTTCTGATTTACTGCAGCCACCTGGAGAGTAAAACTAAGAAGTCAACCTGGTTCCAGTCCCAGTCACAGACATCTGCCTCCGCCAAGCTGAGATTCCTTGAGCTGAAGATTTGCCTGTGATTGTTGCCGATGACAAGGAAATTTGAGCTCTATCTGGCTTAAAGGAAGGAATTGAAAAAAAAGCTATTCAGCTAACTTCAGTCATTTCTCATTCTCTCATGACTATCCAAAGTAGTATTTTTAAAATATAGAACATAAGCTCTCATGGCCAAGGAAGAAGGCAGTGCTGAAACTGCTTGAGGATTAATTGGGTCAGGGTTTAAATATCACCTTTAACAAAATATCAGCTGTGTTAACTTGCATGAGATATTTCTCTTTGAGCCTCAGTTTCCCCATTTGAAACCTAATTTAAAACATTGAAGTAAATGTATGTAAAGCAGGTCAAATGTAATAAATGTTCAATGTTTGGTTGGTTGGTTGTTTTTGAGACAGAGTCTCCCTTTGTTTCCCAGGTTGGAGTGCTGTGGCGTGATTTTGGCTCACTGCAGCCTCTGCTTCCCGTGTTCAAGTGATTCTCTTGCCTCAGCCTTCCGGGTAGCTGGGACTACAGGCACATGCCACCATGCCCAGCTAATTTTTTGTATTTTAAATAGATACTGTGTTTCACTGTGTTAGCCAAGATGGTCTCAATCTCCTGACCTCGTGATCCACCTGCCTCGGCCTCCTGTGCTGGGATTATGGGCGTGAGCCACCGTGCCCAGCCCAATGTTTGCTATTTTTAATGTATTTGATTTTTTTTTTTTCTTGAGACAGATTCTCACTGTGTTACCCAGGCTGGAGTGCAATGATGCGATCTCGGTTCACTACAACCTCCATTTCCCATGTTCAAATGATTTTCCTGCCTCAGCCTCCTGAGTAGCTGAGATTACAGGCATCTGCCATCATGCCCAGTGAATTTTTGTATTTATAGTAGAGATGGGGTTTCACCGTATTGGTCAGGCTCATTAAAAAGTATATGCATAAAAGAGAAAATAGGAACCATAAATATTTTTTGCATACAACCAGAAGGAAATTTAAGCACAGGTACCCTGAGAAAAACTGGGCAATGAATGAAGCCTATATCCTGATTTTCTTAGAATCTTTTTGAACAAGAACCATGGCAGGAAGTGCTAAGTGATGAAAGTCAGACTTGTTATTTACAAAGCTGCCTGCATTTTCCAGCTGACCTCAGGTGATCCACCCATCTTGGCCTCCCAAAGTACTGGGATTGCATGCATGAGCCACCGTGCCCAGGCTGTATTTGATTTTTATTACACTGAAAAGTACGATGAAAAATAGAAATGGAATAGTTTCTAATAACTATAATTCAATAAACCATTTTTCTTTTCTTGTGAATGTACGCCATGTTGGTCAATATTAGACATTAAATGGAAGCATCAGTATGTATTTTCTAAGGCAGTTGTGGTTGTCTGGCAATGAGTAGCTTAAATATTTTTTCCAAATACAGTCATGTGCCACATAACAATGTTTCAGTCAACGATGGACCCAATCTTGTGGTTCCACAAGATTATAATGGAGCTGAAAATTTTCTATCACTTATTAGTGATGTCATAGCTATTACAATGTCATAGCACAAAGCATTCTGGTTTCTAGGTTTAGTTACACAAATACTTACTATGTTACAGTCGCCTACAATACTCAGGACGCTAACATGCTGTACATGTTTGCAGCCTAGGAACAACAGGCTATGCCACATTGTCTAGGTGTGTAGTACACTCTACCATCTAGGTTTGTGCAAGTACACTGTATGATATTCACACAACAATGGAATCACCTAAGGATGCATTTCTCAGAACATGTCCCCATGATAAAACAACACATATCTGAGAACTAATCTTGTGATACTCTGTGTTGTAGAATTTGAAGAAGTTTTGTGTTCGTAAGCTAAATAAAACGGGCAAGACTTGCATCTTAGGAAAGATCTAGTCTTGCCTGTGAGTTCTTCTTCTACCTATCTCTGTGAGATAGATGGCTATCCATACAAACGCCTTCAGAATCTCATTCATTTGTCCATATGTTCATGCATGCTTCCATTCAGCAAATACTTATACTTTCAGGGGAGAAAAGATCCTCAACCTGCCTGATTTACAAGTTGTGTAAAAAACTTAAGAGAAATAATATCTAAGGGTAATTGTCTCCCTATAGTTTCAAACATTAGCATTTTTAATTGTACAATAGTATTCATTTTAAAAAGTCACTCAGTCTCTCCCTCCAAACATAGCTGCTGTTAACAGTGATTAATAACAACCGTAGACTTCGACTGTGAAAGTTTCTCAGTTTTGTCTGTGGATAGTGGCTCTTTAATGCCTTCAGTTTAGGTATTAATTCCATCCTATATTTTTTAGTATCCTTGCATTATTTTCTTATTCAGTCTCTTTCACTTTAGTTAGATGCCTTTTTGTCTCCACTTGTTTTGTTTTAATAAGTCACTTCTTGCTTTGTAGAAGGCATGTTTTCTTGTCATTTTGTTAGATTGCCAGATGTTTACTGAAGGTTTTTTTTCTAAGTCTATAAGCGATCATTTTCAGAGTCCAGAGTGTCCACCACTACACTACGGAAATTTGCACTCGAGCGATTGTTTTCAAAGGCAAGCTTTTATTCTTAAACTTCTTGTTGCTATCTACCTGCTTTTCCTTAGGAGGTATTTTTCCCCTCCCCAGCCTCCAGTTTTCTCTCCATATTTATCCTAGCCCCAGGTGAAATCTGCGCAGTTACACCGTCAACAGCCCGTACCTCTCTCCTCTGTCTTCTCAGTTATTCCCTGGGTGGCAAGGCCTTTGTCTGTATGCGGAGAGATGTTGACAGTGAGGATGATCTACCATGGGAAAGTAACCAGGGATAGATAGCAAGTGTCCAGTTCTTCACTCTGACAGGTTCTAGCTCTTGTAGTCATGAAAACATGTTAGGGAAATTGTGAAGTATTTCCCTGCTTTTTTCAGGTGACTCCTTTTGTAGGAAATAAAACTGTGATGAACCAAGAATATGCTATAATGATTAGGAGTAGAGATTTTCTTGGTTTAAATGTCAACACCACCATTTGCTAGCTGTATGCAAATCAATTTAACTTCTCTGTGCCTCTGTTTCCCTCAACTGAAAATGTTATTAGTTATAGTAAATATTTTGTTGGTTTTCTGTGCAGATTCAATGATTAGCCAAGTAAACTCCTTAGAATACTGCCAGGTATATAGTAAGTACTATGTAACCGTTTACTGTGAGTTGTAGCCTGGGAAGATTTTTCTCTCAATCTATCTCCTTTATAATTATTGTCAATTATCTATAATCTTAGTAGTGAGTCATTTTTCAGTTATGGTTTTGATGCTATAAGATTTCAGTTTCTTCTTTGTCTCCCAAGTACTTTAGGGAAAGATATTGAGAAGTTTGGAAATGAACTTCAGACCTCCTTGGAATAAGCTGGACCACCAATAAACTGTGGACCTGAGTTGTAATTTCTAAACACTCTACAGAATTGTTTTCATTAAGTAAGTTCTGTAGTACTAAGTGATGCAGAAAGCCCGCAATTACTTTTGCACCCACCTAATAACTCAATGACCTTTAAAATGAAAGCTGAACTCTACAGGTTATAAAACCAAATATCACAATTTAAAACTTTAGAGGTATTTCATACTAAAGAAAATATTTTTTAAATAAGTACCAGGTAGGGAGTTCCAAAAAAAAACAAACACTGAAACAGACTTGATTTTTTGACAAAAAATATGTGAGTTTTGTACACCAAAAAATTCTCTAATTCTCTGTGGACACCAACTGGTCTCCTACAATTTAACTCAACTCTGACAGTAACTACCAGAATTGCACAGACACCCACAAGTTAAGAGCTCTGTCCTGCCGGGTGCAGTGGCTCATGCCTGTAATGCCGGCACTTTGGGAGGCTGAGGTGGGTGGATCACAAGGTCAGGAATTCAAGACCAGCCCACCCAATATGGTGAAACCCTGTCCCTACTACATATACAAAAATCAGCTGGGTACGGTGGTACATGCCTGTAATCCTAGCTACTCAGAAGGCTGAGGAAGGAGACTCACTTGAGCCCGGGTGGCAGAGGTTTCAGTGAGCCAAGATCGCACCACTGTACTCCAGCCTGGGTGACAGAGTGAGACTCCATTAAAAAAAAAAAAAAAAAAAAAAAAAAAAGAGCTCTGTCCCATGAAATTGCCCCCCCTCCAACTTCAGACCCTAGTCACAAGTTCCAGGTCATGACCTGCGCTTCTAACCAACTAGCTACAAATCAGATGTACCCATACCACCTCCACAGGTTTGATAATTTGCTAGAATGGTTCCCAGAACTCAGAAAAGTATTTTACTTGCTATTACCACTGTATTATAAAGAATGCAACTCAGGAAGAGCCAAGTGGGAGTGCTGCATAAGGCAAGGTGTGAGGATGGTGGCTCCAGCAGCTTCCACGCCCTCTCCAGGTGCACCACCGTCCCAGCACCGTGATGTGTTTACCAGTCTAGAAGTTCTCCAAAGCCTGTTGTTTAGGGTTTTATGGAGACTTCATTTCATAAATGTAATTGATGAAAGGTCAATGGTGATTGAGTCAATCTCTAGTCCCTCCTCTTTCTGGAGGTCAGGGAGTGGGTCTGCAAGTTCCACTGCTTCCGTCCCACGGTTGATTCCTCTGGCAACCAGCCTTCATGCTCCCAGAGCCACCTCAGCTTAAACTCTGGTGTGGTTGAAATGGGTTTATTATGAGTAACAAATATGCTGCTCTCATTCCTACCACTCAGGAGATTCCAAGGATTTTAGAAGCTCTGTGCCAGGAACTGGGGCAGAGACTATCTATCTATCTATATATATTCATATTACATCACAGGAGTATATACTGTATTATTGGATAAAGGAACAACATCAAAATGTGCTTTGGTGAAACACATTTCTAGACAACCTGGAACCAAACTTCAAATCCTGCCAGCCTGGCTCCTCCTGTTTAATATGACTCAAATGGGCTCCTGGTTTTTCAGAGAAAATTATAAAGGCAAAGATTATACTTGTTTGGGGAACACTTGAACAAGTAAGAATTCTGTTTTGCCTTTTATTCTCTTTAGTTTGCACAAGCTTACGTAAAATGATCAAAAGAAAAATAATATAAATGAAAAATGACCTCTGACCACAACTATCAATAAATGTATTTTTAAATTCATGCTTTTATTTTAGAGTTTCTAACATTGTTCTTGTTGAAGTTGCAACAAGAAGACATTAATAAATGTGTAATAAAAACATGGAAAGCAATTTGCAGCAATATTAAACCATGAAGGAATTCAATAAACAAGCAGACACATCCTGCTTGATTTGTGTCCACCAAAGTGGACACACTAATTTTTATATCTCATCCTTTGAATTCAACTTTTAAATTTCACGTCCTTTCTATATGTACAAAGTTGCAATGTGAATTGTGATTAAAATGACCTAGAATTATAAAAAATTACTATCAAAGAAGCAGTTGGACTTTTCAATTAATTTTTACTGCCCTAAACTAATGACTTGCACTAACATTACAGTTGTATCTTAAACAGTGTCAACAATTTAAATGAGCCAGATAATTGATTGAACATGAATTAATATAGGTTGAAAAACTAACAGGGAAATAAATTATTTCCACAGTAGTAGCATTTTATTTAAGCTATATGATAATTATCTCAACTCTAACTAGGGCAGATTTAGTGTGCTACCAGAACAATTTGATGCAAGACATTTAGGAAGCAACAGTGTCTATGTGCTAACTCTGACAGATCTACCTAATGCATAGCAAAATAAGTTTGGTTATTGTCTAAGTTATACAGTCTAATATGGAGAAAGAAACTGAGAAATATTTTAATTAACCAGAAAATTGACAAATCTCTGCTTGATTGTGGCTGTGTAGAGGAAAGATCAACAGCATCTCTGAGCAGAGTTTTGTTTTTAGAGGTATACTTTTGGAGTCTCTGATAAGTATCAGTCTTAGTGGTGAACACTGAATGTGGGTGTCTATGTGTATGTTTTCTTTTAAGTGTAAAATATAAATATTGTACTGAAAATGAAGGAGAGAGGACCACACATGTGAATAAAAGAAACTTCAGAGGCTAAAATAAAACTAATTGTGTACTTAGAATTCTTTCTGGCAATATGCTCTTTGAAGAGGATAATGGCAAAGTCAGAAACTTTCATGTCTAAGAAGCTACAAGGATAATCATGTCTTCAGCAAAAAGGCATGCAAAAAACTGTCCTACAAGTTTCGCTTCTAAATCAGTGGAAGAGCAGGTTTTTTTGTTCCAGAGGTTACCCATACAGGAAACATTTGTGTTTCTGAAGATGAAAGCTTGTCAGAGGTTCTGGGAGCTAGCCAAAACCGACAAACTTCTCTGACAGAATGTGATGGATGATTTAAAAGGTATGTAAAGAATAGAGATACAATCTGAGGGTTAGCCAATTGATCTTTAAAGAAATATTTTAAAGAAAGAAAACAAGCCTTTAAAGAAGGATTTAAAATATATATTAAAATGTATAGAACATTCTAATATCTAAGAATAAAAGAATTTTTCAGTAGTATTTGCTATTTACCTAATCAGAGAGCAATAAGAATCATTCAAAAATGTTATTATCTTTAAAGTGATAGTTTAAAATAAAAAGTGAGAAATTTTAAACTCAAATCTGGAGTTACAAATGTCTGGAGCATTTTGTATAGGCTAGAGTCCCAGTAGTCATTTATACTGCTTACACATATACTTTAGAGATTGTGTTGCATAACTCCTGTTAGAAACAGAAATTCCAATTTTGTTTCACAATTTTATAAAATCCCATTTTTAAATTTTGTGAAAACAAATTTTTTACCATGTCATAATTTTACAAAATTTCATTTCTATAAATTTTGTAAAAAAAAGAAAAAAAAGAAATTTTGTTCCAGTATTTTATAATTGTACAAAATTTTATTTCTAAAAGTTAGTCTTAACAGTTTAAAACACAAAGCAATTGATGTTTATGATTCCTTTTCTTTCTCTTCATTTGTTATGTCTTTAAATATCCCAACCCTTTGAGTAGCCATTTCTGTAATAAAGCACCCATTTCACAGGACTGCCTGTTCTAAAATGTATCCCTCTTCCTTTGCTTTACAAACAACCTGACCTTTTTTTTGTGTTGTGGTGGCGAAATATACATAACATACAATTTACCCTTTCAGCCATTTTTAAACATACAATTCAGTGGTTCACAGTGTTGTGCAATCATCACCACTATTCACTTCTAGAACTCTTAGGTCATCCCAAACAGAAACTCTCTACCCGTTAAACAATAACTCCCAATTTCCCACAGCCCCTGGTAACTCTAGTCTACTTTCTGTCTCTATGAATTTAACTATTCTAGGTCCTTCATACAATTAACATCATATAGTGTTTGTCCCTTATGCGCCTTTACTTCAGTTAGCATAAAGTTTTCAAGATTCATATTGTAGCATGTACCAAATTTAATTTCTTTTAGGGCTCAATAATATTCCATTACATGTATATATTTTCTCTTTCTGTTCATCTGTTGATGGATATTTGGGTTCTTTTTGGCTATGGTGAGTAATGTTGCTATAAACGTTGATGTAAAAGTATCTGTTTGAATCTCTGCTTTCAACTTTTTAAGGTATATTACTAGAAGTAGAATTGCTGGATCACGTGATAATTCTTTCTGTAGCTTTGTGAGGAAGCACTGATTATCTTCCACAGTGTCTATGCCATTTTACATTCCCACCACCAGCAAGATGGCACAACATCCTAATTTCTCACCAACACGTGCGATTTTCCTTTGTTCTTGTTCTTTCTTTTTTTGTTTCCTTCTTTCCTTATCTCTTTCTTTTCTCCTCTTCCTCCTCCTTCTCTTTCACCTCCTTTTTTTCCCTCCTTCTTCTCTTCCTCCTTCTCCTCCCTCTCCTCCTTCTTCTATTTTTAAATAATTGCCAACCTAATGAGTATAAAGTGCAATTTCGTTGTGGTTTTGATTTATATTTCCCTAATAGCTGGTGACGTTGAACATATTTTTATGTGCTACTGGACATTTGTGTATCTTCTTTGGAGAAATGTCTGTTTAAATCATTAGCACATTTTTGAATTGGGTTATCTGTTATTTTGTTGTTGACTTCTAAGTTGTTTTTTCTTTTTTAATTTGGAGAAATATTTTTTTATAAGATATATGCTTTGCAAAATTTTTCCCCCACTCTGTGAGTTGTCTTTTCACTCTCTTGATAGCATCCTTTGATGCTAAAAAGTTTTAAATTTTGATTAAAGTTCAATTTATTTATTGTTTTCTTACTTGTGTTTATACTTTTGTATTCAAGAAATCATTGGCAATATCAATGTCATGAATATTTTCCCCTAGGCTTTTTCTAAGGATTTTATAGTTTCACCCTTCCATAAAGTTGTTGACCCTTTTGAGTAACTCTTACATGTAACATAAAGTAAAGGTTCAATTTCTTTATTTTACAGGTGAATATTTAGTTGTCCTAGTGCCATACGTTGAAAACACTGTCTTTTCCCTACTGAATGGTGTTGGCACTATTATCAAAAATTGATTGGCCACAAGGGCCTTTTGTCTGAGTTCTCTATTCTGTTTCATTTGTCTGTATGTCTGAGCTTATGCCAGCACCAGACTGTTTTGGTTATTGTAGTTTCGCAGTGAGTTTTTAGATCAGGAAGTATGAGTCCTCAAACTTTGTTCTTGTTTTTTTCCCAAGATTGTTTTGACTACTTATTGTTCCTTGATATTCCAAATGAATTTTAGGATGGATTTTTGTATTTCTGCAAAAAAGAGCATGGGGGCTTTGTTAGAGATCTAATTGAATCTGAAGATTGCTTTACATGAAATGTTCATCTTAACAATGTTTTCTTCCAATCCATAAGCATATGCATATTTTCATTTACTTATTCTTTAGTTTATTACAGCAATTTTTATAGTTTTCTGAAGGTGAAAACTAGCCTTTCACCTTCTTGAGTGAAAATTTCAATATTAAATGTATTTCTAAATATTTTATTATTTTTGACAATATTGCAAATGGTATTGTTAATTTCACTTTTGGATTTTTCATTGCAAGTCAATAGAAAGGCAACTTGTTTTGTGTGTTGTTTTTGTACCTTGCAACTTTACTGATTTTGTTTATGAGCTCTAAGAGTTTGTGTGTGTATGTGTGGTAATCTTCAGGATTTTGTGCATATAAGACTATATCGTCTGTGAACAGAGATAATTTTAATTCTTTTTTTTTTACAGTTTGAATGTCTTTTATTTCTTTTTCTTGCCTAATTATTCTGGCAAGAACTTTCAATACTATATTGAATAGGAATGGCAGCAGTGGGGGCTTTTGTGTTGTTTCTTTTCTTAGGGAAAAAGCTTGTCTTTCACCATTGAGTATGATGTTAATTGTGACAACCCCACCTTTGACTAATATTTTAATTACTAGACTCTACTAAAAAACTGATAAATCAATCTGACCTAAATCAAACAGGTGATAATGGTTTTTTATGTCACTTTTCCAATGAGAAAGAGAAAGTGGTCTTTGATATCCAGGAACTGGCCTGGCACTCATTGCCAGATCGTGGTGTTCGGTCCAACATACCAGTTCTGTAGAACATCAACATCAGATGATTATGAGAGATCAGGGCAAAAACAAGACTGCTCCATAATCATGCCTGAACACTAACAACATCAACATCTTCCAGATCATAAATTATCAAACACTGTCTGCTCAGCTAATGTAAATGACTATAGTTTATTTACCAGTGACAGCTTCTGTGCCTCTCCATTTTTCCTTTGTGTCTACTTAAAATTTATTAAAATAACAAATCACAGAGTTACCCAGCTTTCTGGTAGCGTTCAATCCAGAGTGAACCCCCTCTTCCTTCAACACTTCTCCAAATCACCTAATACAAGCTTAAATCCTACAATTGGTCATTCCCAACACCTTCTCTTTAAATTACCCTATGGTTCTTTCATTGCAATGAGAAACGAACTCAACTTTGTTTGATTAGAGGTGTGTTTCTGATGTTCCTTTTGAGCAGATTGAAACTGGATAACAAGCTCTAGTAGTACAAAGCAAGTTCTAGTAGTATAAAATTTAAAGTAGTAATTAAAGATAAGGATTTTCAAATAATCAGTGGGTAATACTGAGACCCTGTTGGTGAGGCCAGTTTTCCCTCCAGAAGGACTAGAACACTGGTTGAGCTTTTACATCCATTTTACTTCATTCAACCAGTAAGTCATTCTATCATACATTCATTCATTAAACAAATATTTACTGAGTATATAAAATGTGCCAAGCATTGTGTTAGGATTGGAAAACCCAAAAAAAAAAAAAAAAAAACCCAACTTCTTGCGCTTATTGATCCTACAGGTGAAGCTGGACATTAATTAGCTAATTATCTGCAGAGGCAAAGATTGAAGAGGACTTTTGCCTTATATACTGGGATATTTCCTCTGCCACTGTGACAGTAAAACTGCTCTAATCAGATGTTTATTTCTGTTTTTAGCCACTTAGTCAACCCACAGGAAACAAACAGATAGTTTATATAATATT
This sequence comes from Sapajus apella, assembly GCF_009761245.1. Taxonomy (NCBI): domain Eukaryota; kingdom Metazoa; phylum Chordata; class Mammalia; order Primates; family Cebidae; genus Sapajus; species Sapajus apella. The sequence goes on from NW_022436958.1 coordinate 14,329,482, forward strand.
GTATCAAAGGATCTAAGAGAAAAATAATTATTGTAACTGAGATCCTGGAATAAACATTAATCATTAAGTATAATTTAAGGTACAATTTTGGAAGCCTTTTCTGATTTGATTATCAAAGCTTAATACCAAGAGCTTAAGTAATTTTCTTTACTGGAGAAAAGCAAGATGGATCTCTTATTCATATTAGTTCTAAAAAATATGGAGTAAGACAAAAATTAGTCTAGGTTACAACCATAACATTTTTTCAGTGCTTTTATTTGGTGAATTCCTAGACACTCAGCTGAAGAGGTAATAATGTTATTTTCCTTTGGGGACAATAGGAGAAATTTCTCAGCCAAGATATGGTATTGCCAAGAGATCAGACACTGAGCTAAGCATGCGCTATGGCATGTCTTTTAACCTTTTTTCATGAATGTATTCATTCATTCATTTATTCAACCAAAATTTTTTGAGCACCCACTAGGGTCCAGGTGGGTGCTCAATAAATTTTGGGCTGGGACACACATTAATCAAAGAATCACAAATAGGCCAGCTCCAGTGGCTCATGCCTGTAATCCCAGCACTTTGGGAAACCCTGGAGGGCTGATCATTTGAAGCCAGGAGACCAGACTGGCCAACATGTCAAAACCCTATGTCTTCTAAAAACACAAAAATTAGCAAGGGACTGGTGATGTATGCCTGTAATCCCAGCTACTCAGGAGGCTGAGGCAGGAGAATTGCTTGAACCTGGGAGGCAGAAGTTAAGTGAGCCAAGATCGTGCCACTGCACTCTAGCCTGGGTAACAGAGACTCTGTCTCAAATAAAAAAGTGCAAATATAAATTTAAAGTTACAGCTGTGATAAGTACTAAGAAGGAAGGGCATAAGGTGCTCTGAGAGTGTCTAATGGGGAAAGTGACATTGTTAGACAGGTTAAGAAGAGTTTTCCTGGGATGATGCTAATCATGCTAAGATTAAAAAGAGGTTACTCTGTTCATAGCAAATGTACGTGATGTTATCGTATCCACCTCTAGAAGAGAGAAATGCATCTCAGGTATTTATAGAAATGGAGGAGTGGGTGAGCCAAGATTTAACCTGTCTGTGATTTTTACGATCCAGTGTGTATCCATCAAATTGTGTGACTGTGCATCCTTCAATTAGCATGTTCTTCTCTGCTAGAATTTTGTGTACACATCTGTTTTCCCAATTAGACAGAAATGTCCTAAAGAGCAGGAACTGTATTTTATGTAACATAGTTCCAGATACATAAGTGTAATTCTCTAAAAGTTGACCAGATGATAAATTATCAACATATTCAGCACAAGTTAGTTCGCTTTAAAAGATCCTTTTTTAGAGGAAGGTGATTTGAATAATCTTTGTATTGTAAAACAAAATGTCCATGAAATTTTGAACTGACTCTGTTTCTTTTCTTTTCATTGAATTACAGAGGTATTTATGCATATTCATTCTATTGAAACTAGTGCTGCATTTAAAGTTGCATTATTCTTTTAAAATAGCCTCTGTGGCCCATAGTAATATGAAAGCTCCTCTCCTTGTTTGATTAACTAGAAAAATCAAAGGAAAATTGTGATTTATTTTAAAGCAATACAGATCTGTGTGATATGGACCTTGATTCCCTTTATTTTCCTGTCCTCATTTTCTTTATTTATTTATTTTATTATCTTGTTTTGTATATTTCTTACAAGTCACCTTTAATTCTTCTTGGAATGTGGCAAGACATAAATAAATACATAATATTTTTGAAGACCTCACAGACTAATGGAGATTTAAGGAACTAAACTTCCATAAGACTATTCCCATTATTATTCTTCCATGGGTTTATTTTCATTTTAATCTCTTTATTTGGAAAAAACTTAAGGAAAGCCCTTCAAAATAAAAATAATGGGAAAGAGGAGCTGAAAGGGATGTCTGGAGACAGAGATATAGCAGCAAGTAAGTCAGTGTCTTCATGATGGTGATGATGGTGGAGGTGATGGTGATGAAGGGGGTTTATGGGATCATTGTGTGGGTACATTCTGTAGGAGCTTTGTACCAACAATAAATGGTTCTGTCATCTAGTTGATTCACTGCCAAGTGCCAAAATAGAATGGATAAATAAAGGTAATAAAAAATAAAGTATATGAGTCGTAAGGCAGGTGAATAAGCAAAGTAAAATGTGAAAAAAGAGACAAAGCTGAAATCTAGACAGGAAGGAGGAAGAGAGGATGGGCCTTGCATGCTGATGTTTTAGGCGACTTTGTTGTCTATGTCCCATTTTCCTAAAACAATAATACATTCATTAATTTTCTACATAATTAATTTATTTCTAGAGCAGATGCCTGCAGAGCAAGCTTTGTGGCTAGGCTTTCTTTATCTTAAAAGTCCACTGGCATCTCAGTCATTCCATAAATAACAGTTTAATAAGAGGCCAGACCTTATTTTCTCTGAAATCTCTAGGCACTTTTAAATCTTAAACTGAGCATCACCAGTTTTCAAAACTGTTAATCCAGTCTCATAGTTGAGATACATAATTAAGTTTTCTAAAGTCAAACAGCACCTAGAAAAAACCTGATCTAAGAAGGTTAGTTTCTAAGTCAGACGCAAGATTTTGGGAGAACTCAGCCATTACAGGAAGATTCTAAACAAAAAGCTATTAATTCAGAATCAGAGTTCAGTCCTCCTGGTTTAAGCAGAGAAAAGAGCTTGAGTTTCCCTCTTGACTAATTTCACTGCCTAGTGTTCTACATAGATATATGGGGAAAAAAGGAAAAATCAAGACTTTCTTCAGTGGTATTTTATATTAATGTGTGAACAAACAATCCTCATGCCATGAAAGATTTGTCTTGATTCTTTAAAAAGCCCATATAGAACCATTCCCTTAAAGAAGAAATGCCAGCTAATGGTTTCCATCAAATCACATTGTTCATAAAAGCAGAAAGGACAAGGAGGTAGAAGAGAAAAGATGGGTAAATCAACTCAGGGAAATTTCTCTGCATTATTCATTCATCAACCAACAAACTAGTATTTAGTGAACATGTCTGACAGATGCTACTGAGGAATATAAAAAAGAATCTGATCCAGTAACGTGAAGTAAGGGCACAGTTCTCACTCTTGAGCACTCTCAATCAATGCTCTCTGCCTTAATTTTAGTAACGATCTTAATAATGACCTAAATCCCTTGTAAGCTGCCTCATATATTACTTATATCCTTGGGAGAGGCATGATTTTTGCCTCTTTGTTACTCTTTGCTTTGGTGGCCATGAGAAGCGAGGGCTGGAAAACTTCCTAATTCCTTTCCATCTCTAAAATGCTATTTTATGTTATACTACAATGTAATTTAAATCGATTCTTGTTCACATAGAGCATAAGTACATGCACCCATTTTTTATTTTCTTCAAATGTACTTCTTTGATAAAAGATACTTTGTATAAAGAAGACCTATGTTTTCAGTGTATTATGATTTTTTATTGTTTATTTAGCTAATATATATTGATTAAGCATTACCCAATACACTTGATTCTGTGGTCAGTGCTGGAATATAACATAGACTTGCAATTTAGTGGGTTTTCTTTTTTGCTTTTTTGTTTTTGTTTTTGAGACAGAGTCTCACTCAGTCACCTAGACTGGAGTGAAATGGCGTGAACATGGCTTACTGCGGCCTCAACCCCCTGTGCTCAAGTGATCCTTTCACCTCAGCCACCTATATAGTTGGGACTACAGGCACATGTTGCCATGCCAAGCTGATTTTTAAAATTACCCTTTTACTTATTTATTTTGAGACAGACTCTCACTCTGTAATCCAGGCTAGAGTGCAGTGGCTCAATCTTGGCTCACTGCAAGCTTCACCTCCTGGGTTCAAGCGATTTTCCTGCATCAGCCTCAAGTATCTGGGATGACAGGCACATGCCACCACATCCAGCTAATTGTTTGTGTTTTTAGTAGAGATGAGGTTTCACCATGTTGGCCAAGCTGGTCTTGAACTCCCGACCTCAAGTGAAAGTGATAAACCCACCCTGACTCTCCCAAAGATCTGAGATTACCCGTGTGAGCCCCTATACCCAACCTTTTTTTTTTGTAGACACAAGGACTCATTATGTTGCCTAGGCTGGTCTCAAACTCCTGGGCTCAAGTGATCCTCCCATCTCAGCCTCCCAAAGTGTTGAGATTATAGGTGTGAGCCACTGTGCCCAGCCGTAGTGGTCTTTTTTTGTTTCTTTGTGTTGTTTTGTTTTTTGAAACGGTCTCTCTCTGCCACCCAGGCTGGATTGCAGTGGCACAATCTTGGCTCTCTGCAACTTCCATTTCCCAGGTTTAAACAATTCTCATGCCTCGGCCTCCTGAGTAGCTGGAACTATAGGCACAGGCCATCATGCCTGGCTAGCTTTTTTATTTTTAGTAGAGGTAGATTTCACCATGTTGGTCAGGCTGGTCTCAAACTCCTGACCTCAAGTGATCTGCCTGCCTTGGCCTCCCAAAGTGCTAGGATTACAGGCATGAGCCACCGCACCTAACCATGTAGTGGCCTTTATTACAGCAATACCAGTGACAAATTTTTCAAGGCCTAACAAGGAACTTGGATTTTGAGAGCCATGTTCTCGAGAATTTAGTTTTAACCTTTTTTGGAAAACATTGTTAATTTCTTCAATTCTGTAAAAACAACAATTAGAAAAACCATGATCTTCATTTAGACTCAACATTACACTAACGTACTATGAGGAAAATGTTATAAAACAGAGAGACATAAAACTATGGTGGGTTAAACATAGTAAGAGAAGCAGCTACTTTGGGTTAAAAGAACATTGACTATGAGACAGTGAGAAAAAAGCAGGGTGGATAAAAAATTATAGATATGCTAGCCGGAAAAAAAGTCACTACTGTATAATTATCTGTTACTTAAGGATGTGGTCCCTGTGGTTTTGGGTAGACTTGTTTGAGGCATGTTTGTCTGTAGGGTTGGCTGAGGTTGCAGGCAGGGATGAAAGGATAAAGAAAGATAAATCTCTTTAGGAGCAAACACAGAAGAAACTATTGTGAAGTCTTCCAGCTCCTGAACACTCTCATCTTTCTGCTGGATATCTTGTGGGCAGCTGTAGAAGTGATATACATTTCTGAAGAAGCAAGCAAACAAACAAACTACGTAAAAAAAAAGTCCTGATGGTATATTCCCATGAAAAAAAATGGGAGAATTTGCCTAGCAAAGGATACGGCTTTACCCAAGAGCTGCAAGAAACCTTGCTTTGGGAAGGCTTCAACTTCACCTCTGGACAGGTGAAAGTCTGTTTTTGAGTGCTAACACTTCCCTTAATGTCCTTGCTGCCATTTAATATTTTCCACTGGCAAGTTCTCCTTTGCAGAAAATTATATTTTAATTGCTTTTCTATTAGCCTCAATTATTTATTTCCTAACCACTCTCTCATAGTGGAATAATGGCAATATTGCAATAAAACAGAATTGCATGAGCCACCTTTGCAAGACAAGTCTTGCTACTGCCCTTTCCCATTCTGAAATCATGTGGATTAACTGAAAGCCATCATGAGGATACTTCTCATTTTTTAAATATTCTCATGTGCCTTGAGCTTGTTCTGTAATGAGATCTACTCTGGGTCTTTCTACTCCCTCTTTTGTTTGAGAGGCCTGATTCCAGTGTGTTACACGTTGCCCTGAAATGTCCCTCTGAAAATTTAGTGCAAGTTGAGGTCTGGCTTTCCTGAAAGACTTTTTTTCTTACCATTATCTCACACTCCAAGGTTGAATGTATTTTCTTAGACATCATTGCTTATTTTTTCATGTATTCACTTGGGGTCATATTAAAAATACCTTAGCTTCTTTACTTATTTTCTCAAATGTAGCTAATTATTCTATTTTTACAGTTTTTTAATACTCCCCCCACCCAACCCAATCCTACATTCGACTAGCACTGGCTTTCCACCCCTTGGCTTTAGATGAGTGATGAGCATAGCCATGGCTTACCTCCCCGACTCTGCTGGAGTGGGCTAGAACTGATGGGAAAAAAGACAGGGTTATATTAGTTTTGCTGTTTGTTTAGTAAACACATATTTATTAAAGGCCTAGTATGTACCAGAAACCAGGCCAGATAGTTGGTTATAATGAGGAATAAGGCATGTATGTCTCCCTTATGCTGCAATGTGCCCTATGGTATGAAAAGTCCAATAGATCCAGATCACAGGAAGATCTAACACGATTTGTAGAGTCAGTGGGAAAATATCTGAATTTATGATATCTAAGTTAAAATATGAAGAATCAGAATGAGTTTTTCAGGCAGCCATGGCCAACTATGAGAAGAGAGAAGAGTGTTTCTGGCAGAAGAAACAGCATGTGTGAAAGTCAAAAGCGAGAGAACCCAGAGGCTAGGTTCCACTTTATCTTTGCTTTATTAATTTTCATGCAAGCTAAGGAATGTGGAATAGTATACATTAATACCTTACTGTTTTATTTGGGAGGGAAATTTTTACCATAAGTATTCTATTAGTCTGTTCTCGTGCTGCTGTAAAGAACTGCCCAAGACTGGGTAATTTATAAAGGAAAGAGGTTTAATTGACTCACAGTTCCTCAGGGATAGGGAGGCCTCAGGGAACTTATAATCACAGTGGAAGAGGAAGTAAACATCCTTCTTCAAATGGCAGAAGAAGTGCAAAGCAAAAGGGGGGAAAGGCCCTTCTGAAACCATCAGATATTGTGAGAATTCACTATCACAAGAACAACAGAGTGTAGCCACCCCATGATTAAATTACCTCCTATCTGGTCCCTCCCATGACACATGGGGAGTACGCGCATTACAATTCAAGGTGAGATTTGGATGGGGGCAAAGAGCAAAACCATATTATATATGTAGTATTATATAAATAATTGCTTTATCAATTGCCTGTAAGATTTGAGATCAGATTGTGACTCATTTGTAGGTTCCATTTGGAGGGAGTAGTGGTCCATGGACCGTGAAAGTTAGAGATTTAGGAGAATTTAAAGAAACGTTTTAAAGGCTAGAGCAAAGACCACAGGGAGAGGGAGGAAAAGGAAGAACGTGGTAAGAGATGAGGCTTGGCTGGTGAACAAGGAGCAGCTGGGGCTGGGCCTCATGAACCATGCAAATAGGTTTGAACATGATTATGAGTAATGGAAAGCCACAAGTTTAAGCCAATTTCTGTTGTTCAATCTGGAAAAGTAGCAGGGGTTGTACCTCTTTCATCCTTTCTTCTCTTAGCAAGAACTTTTCTTTAAATTAAACTGGAAATAACAGCAATACAAATGAATCGAAATGATATTCTTTCCTTACTCAGTATTCCAGAAAATAGCCCTGCGATGGCTAATACTGAGTGTCAACTTGGTTGGATTGAAGGATACAAAGTATTAATCCTGGGTGTGTCTTTGTGGGTGTTGCAAAAAGAGATTAACATTTGAGTCAGTGGGCTGGGGAAGGTAGATCCACCCTAAATCTGGTGGGCACAATCTAATCAGCTGCCAGCAAATATAAAGTAAGCAGAAAAACGTGAAAAAGAGGCACTGGCCTGGTCTCCCAGCCTATATCTTTCTCCTGTGCTAGATGCTTTCTGACTTTGAACATCAGACTCCAAGTTCCTCAGTTTTGGGACTCAGGCTGGTTCTCCTTGCTCCTCATCTTGCAGACAGCTTATTATGTGTGATTGTGTAAGTTAATACTTAATAAACTCCACATATGTGTGTATGCATATATATATATATATACATCCTATTAGTTCTGTCCCTCCAAGAGAACCCTAATACAAGCCTCATTGATAATTCTAGATTGTTTTGTTAATTAAAACAAAACCATATTTAAATTATCATCAAAAAGATTTTATCAGTATCTAGTTGTGGGCAGCACTTAAGGGAATAAGACATACAAAAATTATAACCATCTGGGGTCTACTGTCTAAAAACTTATCATTTATGGCCAGGTGCAGCGGCTCATGTCTGTAATCTCAGCACTTTGGGAGGCTGAGGTGGGCAGATCACAAGGTCAAGACATAGACACCATCCTGGCCAATACGGTGAAACCTTGTCTTACTAGAAATACAAAAAATTAGCTGGGCATGGTGGCACATGCCTGTAGTCCCAGCTACTCAAGAGGCTGAGGCAGGAGGATCACTTGAACCCAGGAGGCGGAGGTTGCAGTGAGCCGAGATCATGCCACTGCACTCCAGCCTGGCGACAGAGTGAGACTCCGTCTAAAACAAACAAACAAACAAACAAACAAACAAAAAACCTAATCATTTACTATTCTGCCTGTGTCTTCCCCAAACTGACATCACTCCTCTGTCTTTCCTCAATCTGTTTTGTCTCATTAGGGAAATGGAAGTTCAACCCAATTTTTCTCTTGAGTGATGTGAAGAGATGGCAAGGAAGGTGTTGTAATACTCTAGCCAGAAAGCTATTTTCTTTCCACTTTGGAGGAAGGACCTCAGAGAATGACAGAATTAGCCACGATATGAAAGGAACAACTGACAGGTTTTGATTTCTCTTGGCTGACAGCTTCATTTTAGGACTTTGTTTGCCAATCACACCCAGACCTATGTAGCTGGAAGACTTTCAGTAAATCTGAATGTCTCTTTAAGAGACAAGGCAGTCTATTCCTTTTTTTCCAGATACCCATTTATCTAAAATTAAGTCAGCATTAAAGGGATTTCCTACCATTTTCTATCTAAAGCTGCAGAGAGGATGACTAGCTACTACCCGAAGTGGGTTTAACAAATCCTGGGGTAAGCATTAGGAAAGTCCTCCATCAAAAACCAGCTTGGTATGAAACGTGAGGAAAGACATCAATTCACATGGTCCCTCATTACCATATTAAGAATTTCTATTTGAATTTCTGAATTCTGTTCCTTCAGACAGCTCTGTTCCTTAGAATTCTGTTCCTTAGAATAGCAGGTGTTACTGCTATTATGCTCTTGAGGTTAATTGGTCCTATCATATACATAAATACACACACACACACACACACACACACACGCATCCACGTTTCTTCCTTACCAACACACGCTCACACTATAGTGTTTGTGCCTTTATTGAGAAAAGACATTACTCCTTTTATCATTGATTATGAAAAGTAATATCCTCCTGCTTCCGCACATGGCATTAGGAGAACACCTGAACCTTCTCCCTTTGAATCTCTGGAATAATGTGAATTTGCATTTGGAGGACAAAGAAACACATGTTTTTCATCAGCAGAACTGGACTATTAATTATTCTCCATAGAATAATAGAGGGGAACAAAATCAATCAAGTGCAATCTGATCTCATTTTATTTGTTCTTTAATCCTTCTAAGAATCTGTCTTTGACATTTAGGACATGAGCAGAGAACAGCCACAATAATAACAGAGGGAGGAGAGCACTGTCGGTTCATACTCCCCCAACATTTCTTATCACTCTGAATTGTGATTTTATCTATTTGTATTTGTCTTTCTTATCCTAGGGAGGGATCCATAGGACAAGGACAGGGTCTAATTCGTTTCTCTGTATGCCCAGCACAGAACACAGTATCTGACACATAAAAAATACTCAGAGAGTATTTGTTGGCTAATTAAATGACTGGGTCTGCAAATGCAAAAGCCATCACTCAAACAACTATTTCCATTGTATTATTTTCTACTCTTAGAAAAATTCCACTGCACCTGCCAGCAATTCCACATCTAGATTTGGAGGAAAGCACATATTCTAATCCCATCAAATGGCAAACACATAGTGCCTGGGCCTCCCCAAGCATTAGCTGCTCGTTGGCCAGGGTCTGGGAGAATGGAGAGTGAGAATCTGAAGGCCTGTTCTTAGTCTCTGCCATTAGCTTAGCAACCCTGGGCAAGTCCCTGAATGTAACCAAACTTCCATGTTCTTCTTTGTAAAAACTTCCAAGTTCTTCTTTGTAAGGTGTTTGACACGGAAATATTTGATCTGAGGACTATAGATTCATGGATGAATATCAAGGGAAGTCTGTGAACTTCCTGAAATTGTGTGTAAAATGTTATGGCTATCTGAGTCATATGTATTTTTGCATTTTTAAGGGAAAAGGGGTTTATAGCTGTCATTAAGTTTTTTAAAGGAAACTAACTTTTAAAAACAAGAGGATAAGAAGCTCCTGAATAGCCAATTTTGATATCTCTTTTTCCTATAAAATTTCTACACTTCTAAGAAAACTTCTAAAACTGCTTTAGCCCACAATATATGTTTTTTTTTTTCTTTTTTTTTTTCTGATTGTCCGTTCTGATCAGTCACCACGTCATGATACTTTAAACATTTATGCAAGGCCAGGGCAAACTTCATTTACCTTAGCTGCATCTGGAGCTAGGTCTTTGACTTCTCCAAACAGTAATTACTGTAGTCATGTCCATAGTAAATGTTGGATGAAAATTTTCATAGATTCATTTTATCCCATAACACTGACTCTTTTCCCTCCAATATTCAATGCCTTTCAGGACCAGGACTATAATTATCATCTATCTCAAAGGTGCTCAGGAGGCAGGTATTAGAGGGAATATTTACTATGAATGTTCTCATAAAAGGCCAACAGGGTGAGGTGATTGTCCAGGAGTTTGAGGACACTAAGTGGGTCATTTCTGATCTACCCAGGAATGACAGGGAGGCCATTCATGAAAGGAGTGCCCATGGTCTGTGACAGCAGCTCCATGAGTAAAAACCATTGCCTCACAATTTAAAGATGCCAGAAGCAAGAGGTGAAGAAAGAAAATAGTTTTACTTGTATACTTGTATTTGTTTCCTTTTGTTCTTGTAACGGATTACCATGAATATAGTGAATTAAAACAATACAGATTAATTATCTTTCAGTTCTTGAGGCCAGAAATCTAAACTAGGTTCATAGGACTGCAACTCTTCTGGAGGCCCTGGGGGAGAATTCCTTTCCTTGACCTCTCCACCTTCCACAGGCCAACTGTATCCTTTGGCTCACGGCCCCCCTTCTTCTATCTTCAAAGCCAGTAGCATAAGTGGCATGGTGGCTCACACCTGTAATTCCAGCATTTTGAGAGATGGAGGTAAGGGGATCATTTGAAGCCAGAAGTTTGAGAGCAGCCTGGATAACATAGCAAGACATCATCTTGTCAAAAATAAATAAATAAATAAAAATCAGCCAGTTATGGTGACATATACCTGTGGCCTCAACTATTCAGAAGGCTGAAGCAGGAGTGTCACTTGAGCTCAGGAGTTCAAGGCTGCAGTGAGCTGTGATCATACCACTGCACTCTAGCCTGAGTGACAGAGAGTGAGACCCTGTCTCAAAAAAAAAAAAAAAAAGTCAGCAGCATAGCATCTTCAAATCTCTCTCTGTCCTTCTGCCTACCCTCTGCCATCTCTGTCATCACATTGTCACTGTCTGACTCTGACTCTGACTCCTCCTACATAATTGTTGTAAAGATCTGTGATTACAAGGGGCCTATCTGGATAATCCAGAATAATCTTTCCATCACAAGATGTTTAATTTGATCACATCTGCAAAGTCCTTTTTGCTAAATAAGGCAATATTCAAAGTTTCTGGGATTAAAAAATGGACATGCTTGGGAAGTCATTTTGCAGCCCACCACAATACCTTATGTTTGCTTGCATCTATTTATTTATATGCCATCATTTTGTAGAAAGAGTCAAAATTATGGAAATTATGTTCAGGAAAGGAAGAAACAGAAAGGGAATTTATGTAGCCAAGTATATGAACAAGTGGTAATAAAAGAGGGAAGAACCATGTGCCCAGAGCTGAGAGGAACCTGAAGTTTTAAGCAAGTTATCAATTGCCTCTGGGAGACATAAAGAATGAAGGAGACTCCTCTCACTAGCAGTTGATCATCTTCCACTTCTAAACGTGGAAGACTGAAAAAATTAGGAGCATTTAAAAACAATAATAATAGTAATATAATACTATTTTATATGTTATAATATTATAATATAATAGCTGTGCATTGTAGCTAAATAAAATGTTTTGTAACATTCTCATATGCTGATATCTTAGTCAATTTGTGCTACTGCAACATAGCATCTGAGACCGGGTAATTTATAAGGAATGGAAATTACTTATCACAGTTCTGGAGACTGAGAAGCCCAAGATCAAGACACCAGAATCCAATACGGTAAGTATCTTCTCACTGTGTCCTCACATGGCAGAGTCAGATGGGCAGGCAGGGGACCAATGCTGTGTCCTCACGTGGCAGAAGAGCAGAGAGAACAAACCCACCTCCACAAGCCCATTTTTATGTTGGCATTAGTCCAATTCATGAAAACAGGGCCCTCACAACCTAAACACCTCTAAAAAGGCCCCACTTCCAAACACCACCCACCACCCCATCACCCCATCACTGGGGATCAAGTTTCCAAGACATGAATGTTGGGAGACACATTTAGACCACAGCAGCTCATATTTTTCTGGGGCAGAAATGCTTTCTGTGCAGAGGATGCAAAGTATAGAGTGGCAGGGAGGACACAAGTATACACCGGAAGAGAGCCACATGAACACAAACCTTTCCTGTTTGCTTTTGCCTCCTGCTTAGGGCAATTCCAGGCCTAATAAGCTTCTTGGGGGCTGTTGAAATAATTCTGAAACCTCTGCTTAATCCAGAGTGATAGCAGTAATTCAAGTCAATCCTAAGAGCTTCTTTGCTTCTAATAGTTCAAGCCATTCAGTAATTCATTAACCTACTACCAACTATATAGTCAGTTATGACTTTGTGTTGGTGAATTAATTATAGTTCTTTTCTTGTGGAGCTAAGAGTTAGGGTGTTTCAAGACACCCTAAAGATTCCACTGTCTGGGAAGGAGGGGACCTAGATGTCCATACTCACCAATTTGGGAAAATGACCAAAAACACCCAAAGCTTTTGAGCTTTTGGTTAATGTTAAAAAGACAGTAAAGTTATATTTACGTGATTGCCTCTGGCCTTCTTTTCACAGAATATGTTTGAAGAAAGGTGAACAAATGATTAGAAATGATCACTTGGCTCTGTTGGACAATGAATGGATGAAGGGCAGGGGCTGAACAGGGTAGGCAGCAGGTAAGCAAAAGCAATGAAACGAATTTCTTTCCCAGCTGTGTACAACGGCACTTCAAGGAAACATCATGCAATCCTGAACGCTGGTTGCATGTAACACCTCTCTCAGCTCTGGTGACAGTTAAATCACCCTAATGACCAACAGTTGAATGAAAACCACTGCATGGTTTCAGCTGAGTCAAGTTTCCATGTTCTTCCCTGTTCTCTGGAACTGTGTCAGTCCTCTGTGAAGAAAAGTAACTCATACCTACCTATTAGTCCATTTTCACACTGCTATACAGAACTTCCCTGAGATTGAGTAATTTATAAAGCAAAGAGGTTTAATTGACTTACAGTTCCCTCTGGCTGGGGAGGCCTCAGGAAATATACAACCATAGCCGAAGCATCTTCTTCACAAGGTGGCTAGAGAAAGAAGAGCAGGGGAAACCGCCACTTATAAAACCATCAGATCTTGTGAGAACTCACTGCTATCACAAGAACATCAGGGGGGAAACTGCCTCATGATTCAATCACCTCCCTCTCTCCACACATGGGATTACAAGACCCTCCCTTGACATGTGGGAATTACAAATTGAGATGAGATTTGATGGGGACACAGGACCAAACCATATCAGCCACTCTTCAATACTTTAACCAGCAATTTTGTGGTATACTTTGGAGAAACTAAATGTGAATGGAAAACCTCCCCTCCCCCTTACAACTGATTTCCTCAAAATAAGGAATCTGCAATCAAAAGACTATGACTAATGTAGCAGACCATCTTTCATCAGCATTTATACTATCAGTTTTATATCTTGCCCACAAAAAAAATAAGACACAACTCAGTAGCTGCTCTGCAACCACAGTGTCAAATCTTTTTCTCTTCTGCAGCTGACTCCTTTTAATGCTGGCATCTACAGCATCCATTTCAGGCTGAAGCACTTTAGAACTTTTGCTGTGGAACTTCTTCATTCGACCACAATTCAAGAATCTCTGGATTGTGACAGACCATGTGTGTCAACCATCTGGGTCCTTTCATTGTCCCCTCACAATGATCTTGCCACCCAAGAAGTAGAGTAAACACAGAGGTGAAGGCAGAGCGGGTTACAGGAGATGGAGGAGTCATGGGATTCAGGAAAAGGTCAGAATCAAAGAAGGATAAGGGAAGTGCAGGGGGTACCGGGCGGTGTGGCTACACTGGGGCTCAGACTGTAGCTGTATGGCCATGGAGTTTAGCTTTCATATGCCTGGGGCACCATGCCACACACGTGAAGAATTTGTCTGTGCCAAGATTGTGTTGTGTTAGAGAGCTTGGGATTGCAGAGCAGACTGCCTTGCTTGAGTTCCAATCTTCATTCTCCCATATGACCTTGGAGAAGATACCTGTCTTCTCATCTACAAAATTGGGAACTTGATGATACTTAACTTACTGCACGTGTTTGTAGTGGGGAATATGTGAGTTATGTGAATCACTTAAAACAGCTCCTGGCACATAATTTGTGTAATTTCAGTGTTACCTGTTACTTTGACAGTGGGGTTGACCATATACTGACCTAATTTCCATTATTGTGGAATGTCTTTTTAAAAATTTAGTCATTTTGTAGGGATTCACCGTCAGTACTTCAGTGTTCATGGAGGAAAATCATTATAGATCCCTTAAAAAGAAACAAAGCCCAAAAGTAAAGTCCCGAAGAGTGAATTAGCTTTGCCGTTTCTGCAAGTTTTTATTCTGGGGTTCACTAGAATTTGTTCCCTGTGTTTCCAGTGGGGAAGAGACATAGAGCCTGAGATTTATTGCTAGCAAACACTTTTTAAGAGGTCTTTGGACTACCAAAAATATGTATTTTCAACATTAGATTAATAATGGGTTCTCTATATTTAACCAAAATGCTTACTTTGTCTTTCTGTCACCTCATAAGATTTAATTTTATTTTTATAATTGAATTCTATATCATTTACTTCAAACATCATTTTAATTTCTCTTTTTTAATATGGTCAGCAATTGAAGATATCACAGCAGAAGGAGGATACAAATCTGTAGTAATGTCAGCATATTTTAAAACAAAGAGATGACTGTTCAAGAGCTGCTCCTGCCCAATTGTGGAGGAACATTTTCTCCTACTGGACGTCTAACCTGCCACAAAATGTATGCTCATTGTGTAAACACTGTAATGATGACTGGCCACCTTGTAATTCACATTACTTTGCTACAATCACCATAAATAGAACACGGGCATTAAGATGCACTCGAAATTTCCTGCTGCACTGATAGCATTGCATATGTGCTGTAACATATGTGGCTATTGCATTCACTTGCCTGGCTATGTACTGAAACATTTAGTACCTACACTTTCTATGATTCTGTTAAGGGTCCATGGTAATGACAACCAGATCTGTGCACTATGGTTCAGTTGTGACTGTGTCCCACTACTACATTATAAATTCCCCACATCAGATTGCATTTCATTCATGATTATGTGCCAAACTTAGAAAAACTGACTCCTCTTAATGCTGGCATCTACAGCATCCATTTCAGGCTGAAGCATTTTAGAACGATTGCTGTGGAACCTCTTAGTTTCAGAGCAATTCAAGAATCTCTAGATTGTGACACGCCATGTGTGTCAACCATCATGGGTCCTTTCATTGTCCCCTCGCAGTGATCTCACCACCCAAGAAGTAGAGCAAACAGATAGATGAAGGCAGAGGGGAAAATAGGAGATGGAGGAGTCATAGGATTCAGGAAATGTAGTAAGCACTCAATAAATATTTGGTGAATAGAAAAATGATAAAAACTCTGAGGTTAAAACAGAAAAATGGTGTCAAAATAATCCAGCAGAAAAAAGATAAGCAGATTTAAGAGCTTCAGGAGAGTTAGAAGATGAGGTCATTTAAAAAAATTATTTCTAGTAAAAATAACTCCCTGGATTACTTCTAAGTTTGCACTTAAGACACACTCCCTGTAAGACTACAATCTTCTAAGAAATTATTCCTGTAAAAGATTAACAGAAGTGAGAGAGACACAGTGTAATTCTTACTGAGTTTTAAAAACACCTTTTAGTATTTAAAAAGTCATTAACCATGATCATTAATCAATAGAAAGGAATGTTCACAGAATGCTTAGAAGAAATGTTTGCTAAAGCAAGAAGTCAGAGAAAAGGAAGACATCCGTGCCCTAGGCTGAAGACAAACGTTTTTCTTTTGCTTCAATAAATTAAAGCTGCTAGAAAAGAACAATTGACCAGAGGGGAACATTACTGTACAGCATATAAAATACTGCCAAGTTCAGCAAAACTTTATTTTTTTTTCCATGCCAGTGATTGTTGAGAAATAGTTTCTTGCAAGCCTGTCTTAGACATTATGCTCAGAATCCAAGAATTTGGAAAGTACTTTTATTTCCTTTACTATTTGATGAGAGCAAGAATGAATTACAGACATTGTCAGTAAATCTCTGTGCTTTAAAAAATTGTTTATAAGGCCATTTCATAATGTCAGTGCGCTTTAATTTGTTCACTCATGCTAGATCCCCTGCTTCCCCCTTTGCTCTGGGCTTCTGAGAATTATTTCCAAGCAAGTAACTATACCTTCAAAATTCCCAAAGCCATTCAGAAAAAAAGAAACCATAAGGATGCACTTGTTATATGAAGTGACTTAGCTGTGTAGAAAGAAGCACTAAGTTTTAAAATCCCACGTGGAGTATCTTTGGACACTTATGGAAAACTTATTTGTATTTTAGCAGAAGACTGAGAATCAACTGGATTTATGGGGAGATAGTCCTCTATTTTGAGCTATTCCATGCTTACTGTACATCTCTGAGGTCAGTGGGGAAACTTGTATTATGTTGTACTGTGTTATTTAAAGATGCTATTACCATATGCGAGACAATTTTTGTTTTGCGTTTTTTTAATCCTTCCCCTAATTTTTGCAAAAGCTGGGTGCTGGGTCAGCTACACAATTAACCACTGTGAACATGGATATGCCTTTCAAGGTGGATGGACTGGGTTAAGGACCAAGGCTCAGGAGCTCACAGGGCAGAGAAGCAAACTAAGCTCATATTAGCATTAAATCTGTGATTTGAGACTGCATCATATTACTTCATTCTTAAAGACTTTTAGGATTTCCATATTTTATATAAGTTAACCTTAGGCAGTATCATGGCTCTTTTTTGTATATGATCAAATCACTTAATCTAATTATGCCCCTTTTTTTCTTGTAATTTATAAAAGCATCATGAAAATATTTTATATATGCAGATTTATCTGTTACTACTCTGAAGAATCTAAAAATTCCAAAGCCTTCTAGTTCAGGAAATGTTAGGCCAGATTCTGTAATCACCTCTATTAAAGAACAAAGCTAAAGAGCTAAATCAGGAAGTAGATAATAAAAGGCAGATCACATTTAGACAAAGACATGGTTACTTTTTTATTTGAGGAAAAAAAAAGTATGTTTTAATAAATACTGCGGAAACATTGACCAAACAAACATACAAAGTGACTTCAACAGTTTAAAAAATGCAACAAAAGTTCTGCTTTATAACAGTTATAACTTATTTTCTTTTTACAATATTTAAATACAGAAAGCACTTGCCAGCTATTTTGTAATACTGCCCAAAGCATAATGCTGCATCAATCAAAGCATATTATGTTGGGAAAATGTCTATATTTTATGGGAAATGACTGGAATGGTATTTTCTTGCAGAGACAAAACAAAGTGCTTGTAAGACATAGAACTGAGTGTTGTAATTACTTTAATCTCCTCTCCTGCCACAATTTAAGGGGAGCACAGCTTCACACTTCAAAAATGAAGCATTATCATTGGAAAGAAAGCTCGTTTTCAACAAGCGCCAACAATAAACAGGTCAGATCTGGTTTCTTCTCTGAAAGAATCTCTAAAAGGAACTGGTCAAAAATATCTGTAAACTATTTTAAATGCTTATTATTTTATGTAACAACAGCGAATAAGTGCTGAACATGGAGCTGGGCTGCATCTGTTCAGTGAGGTTTAGCAATCACGCTCTAGAAATGCCCTAGTGTTGTGTCAGGACTGAAACTCTGTTATATAAACTTCCACTAGGGATTCTCTAAAGCTTGGGTAAGTGGGTTCTTCTCTTATCAATGTTCATTTAATGAAAGTGATATAAACCAACAGATCATCAGATGCTGCCAGTTTCGGAGGTTCAACCCAAAATAATCGTCCTTTTGCTTTGTGTTTTTGGTAACTTAGTTCCAGACAGCTTTACTCACAACTGTGCTTTCTGCTACTTTTCTTTCCTTCACTCATTACCTCTTCCGCTGAAAATAGTAACTACATTTTTTCTTTCCTTGGATCATTCTATGACGTCAAACCAAGACACCTTTTGACTTTGCATTTTTATCAACGATGGCAAAAAATCACACAACTTCTTTTCTAAACAGCGCACAAAAATATTACATTGAGCAATTTACCACTTTTTAATGACAATCACAATGAAGAACAGAACCATCAGACTGAATAAAAATTGACGCTTTATTTTTCCTATTTGATCTATGCGATGTTTGTAGTGTTGATCTATAAATCTTGCAAGATTGCAAAAGCTTTCCTTAGAACCATCCTACTCAGCTATCTTCAGGAAGGCAAGATTTCAAAGCCTCATAAAGTTTTCCTCTGGATATCCCCATGGGTCCTGATACAATTTCCATTTTAATGATGAGCTAGAAAGAAATTAGATCACATCCTCTAGAAAACTAAATGCTAAGGTCACAGTGCCAGTTCCCGGTGAGGATGGTATATTAACATATACTTTTTGTAAAGGAGATTAAAACATTTAAAAATTAAATCAAAGTAGAGATCCATGAATAGATTGTAACAAAAGCAAAAAACAAAACAAAAACAAAAATGCAAGCACCATTCAGAGTGTGATTTTTCTTCTTGGAGGTACTCGCATCCCCCCTCATCTTCCTCTAGCTCATTTGTATCTCTCACTTTTTGGCATATTTTTCAAGTCACGCTTCAGAACTCTTCCGTGTATTCACTTCTCACCACTTGGTCTACATGCCGAACCTAAGGACAGGATTCCAAAAAGATGTGCATCCTTTCAAACGCCTCCTAAGCCTCTGGTATACATGACTTTGGCTATGCACTTCATTTAGACTTCACCTTTTTGTTTGCTGTTGTTTTTTACACTAGATTCCTTTGTCCTCATTAAAGATAATGAAAGATTCACATCACAGTGCAGCTCTTCGCTTTGTCCTTTCGTAAGTCCGTAGCAACTGCCGAGAGTTCTGGTCTGCTAGGCATGTGTGAAATCCGCTTTGTGGCTCTCTGTGATTTGTTCCGCTTAACGTTTTTATTTGTCTTATTAACACATGCCAAGGTGGCAACGTGAAAAATGTCTCTGACACTATTTTCTGACTGTAAAGCTGAGCATTCGATATAAGTAGCAGCTCCAATCTGTTTGGCCATATTCGCCCCCTGTGAAGCAAAAGAAGGGATTTTAATCAGCAATAAGACTCTGGGGGAAAGTTAGCTAGTATCTTCTAATACCACAAAATAATACTGCATTGCAAAATGTCTGCTAATATGTTAACTGAATTTTCCAAGTGTCATTGCAAAAAAAAAAAGTTGTTAAAATTTGAACTGCCTTATTTATTACTTCATAAATATTTGCAGTCAAGAGTCAATCCTAAGATGTCCAACTGTCATGGCTCATTAAAGGTGTTAAAGCTCTGCATAGATGCTAAAGGCTGATCTTAATAGATGAGGACCTTGGTTATTAAACACTTAATATGAGGTGATTCAAAGAAGTGGAGAGTGGAGCTAAGGAGGTGATTCATCTTCACTATCAACTGCAACCAAGAGTTAACTGGTTACTCAGGCTTTCCAGGGTCACAGCAAGCATGGAATGACCCAGAGAATCTTAATGTAATAAGTTAGCTGAAGGTCATGAACATAAGCTCTGCATTTTCCACATAGCTCTGGCCGAGGCAAGGTGGCCTCTAGAGTCTGTTCCAGCACCTCATGGGGCACTCCATTTCTCTTTTCTTGAGGGTAAATGGCATTCAAGACTAGTGACTAGGTTGGACCAAAAATGGGGCAATGAATGACATTTAAAATCAATTTTGAAATGTATGTGATTGTGTCCTACTTAGGGCCAAAATAATTTGAGGAAAGGAATAATACTATTGTGACATCTGTTACTTTAGTGTGAACAATACCACCAATATACACAATAATAAGCATGTGCAAATCAACCAAAACTACTTATTTAAAAAAACAAATTTTTGTTAATGAGAAATGGAAGACTAAGAAGACTGCAGTATTTAAAATGATGATTCTTAATGAAATTCTGGTATTTCAACATGAACTCTCTTTAGAATCTTATTGTAGGTTTTAAGAGAATGAGCTTTCGAAACTGATTCTCATTTCTAAATACTTGGGGGAAATGCCTATAGAAATGAAGACTCTGAAAGATGGTGTTATGGAGTGTTCCACTTTACTGCTGCTGACTGTAAAATCAGATTACCTCTCTTAAAGCGTATTACTGATTTTGACCACATTCTCTCTTAAACCTATTTAACTTTAAACCTACTGGGAGTTACAGAATATACTAGGTTAGCATATCAACTGTTTATGTACTCAAATATCATGTAATTACACTAATAAATGACAGCATTTTAAATTTCACAACTGACCACTGGCCGAGCCTTGAGAAAAGCAGCTACTTTTTATGTAATTTATTATGCGTGATATAGTCCATTTCTTTCACTCTTTCTAAAACCTACTTTTTTTTTTGCACATGGGCTACATACATACCTGGTCGTAGGACACCGGCGTCTGCCTGTGATTGGAGAGCTCTACTAATGTACTAACATCTGTCCGCAGATCAGACTTGCAGCCCACCAAGAGCATTTTTGTATTTGGACAAAATTCCTGGATTTCACCTTTCCACTATGAGAAAAAAACAAAACAAAAAGATTAAAAAGGAAGAAAGTTGTGGTATCCATGTCATGAAAACCATTTCTCCACTGTGGAGAAAGACACTTTAAAAAGATGTTAAGAAAAGAGTATCCCTTGAGACAAAGAAGCAAACTCTGCATTCATCTTCTGAATAGATGAAGTTTTACTACTTTTTAAGTGTTAGAGAATGATTATGTATATTATGATCAATTCTCCCTCTCTGTGACTCATCTGTTGCTACTGAAAGAGACTTAGTAGATGTTGTCCAAAGGCAGCTTCAATAATTTCTTAATTATTGGTGTGTCTCAGAAAGATAAATGTGTCTTAAGAATACTTGTAATCCTAAAGAGTGAACACATTTTCTGATATATGGATCTGATCCTCCTTAACTAGAAGGCTGGGGATAAGGCAGAGGCCATGCTAGCGCAAGTACGCATTCCCTGATCCCGTCAAGAAACACTGAAGCACACCACCATGAGCTGAGGCTCTATTTAAGTACCTGACATAGTTAATAAAACAGAACATCCTGCCTTGAAGGAGCATCTAGTCACGTGGTTGCATCAACACAGACCATGACATTTGCAAAGGAACACCTCTTGGGTGATCAGGAAGGCGTCTGGTCCTGTAGCTCATATGCCTTTCAGTTACATTTTTAAATCACATAAACTGTTAAATATTTCAAGCTAGTCCAATTTGTCTGGTTGTTTCATGATCCAACAAGAATTATTAGAACCTTCAGCAATGCCTGGCTGGGAATTCCCACTGTCCTCTTTAAGAACAAGTGAGTGGCTTTTTGTGGCTTCATTTCCTCAGGCTTGAGCTCTGCAACAGCATGGAGTCAAGGGTTCAGGGCAGTCAGAGGAGAAACCTGGCTTCCTGAGGGCAGAGCCTAGAGAGGCTGAGATGGGGAAGTGGTCCCTAATTCTTCCCACCCACAGTCACAAATACGTAAAGTGTTCTACTAACTACTGTGGCAGTGACAATGATGATTAAGATATAGCTGTGTCTTCTAGAAAAAATTCACAGAATAGTGGGGGTGATGAAGTCATGTATTAAGTATAACACTAGATAAGAGGGACATCCTGCAAGAATACCTTAAAAGATCACTAGAGGAGACATCTCCAAACCTAGAACTATACTTTGGGCAATGAGCTCTAGTGTAAATTACACCAGTGGATTCAAAGAAGGAACATACTTTCCATAAGAGACCATTTTGTGTACTCCTTCCTTCCTTTCTTCCTTCCTTCCTTCCTTCCTTCCTTCCTTCCTTCCTTCCTTCCCTCCCTCCCTCCCTCCCTTACTTCCTTCCTTCCTTCCCTCCTTCCTTCCTTCCTTCCTCCCTCCCTCTTTCCCTCCCTCCCTCCCTTCTTCTATTCCTTTCAGAATTATGGAATTATGTAGGAACACCTACCACATGCTAGGTGGCACTGGCATTAGAAGTGGAAGGTAAATTGGAAAGAAAAAATCCTTCCTACTTCAAGTCATTCTAACCTCCTCTTTGATAGTGAAGGACTTAAAGGGTTCCATTAATCAAGACAAACCACAGGGGTTATCATGAGCCTTAAACCTCACAGGAATGTAAAACATATTCATTAATATCTATAAGGCCGAAGTCACTATTCATTTGGTCTTAGAAGACAAAAGCAAAATAAAACAGAAGAAAGGTTTTTCATCATAAATTATGCATAGCCCGATACTACATCAAGTAAAATCTCCAGTAAATAAGCAAACTCTTTTATCTCCAGACAGAACTAGACACGTCGTTATGTTGCTCTTCAGCTGTGTAATGACTTTGGCCTCCCTCTGCATGTCTAGCAATTGTTTACAAGCATTAAAGACAGGAAAGGTGTATTCCTGCCTGAATTTGACAAGCATTAGCATTATTTGTGTTAGATATGTTTTACTCAAAATTGAATGGAGCTAAAAAGAGAAAAAGAGCCTTTGATCTATTAAGAAAGTCATACTTCATTGAACTGTTTGTAATATTTAGTAGAGACAGAAGGATGATTATACTTCACATCTTGATTTCACAATAACACACAAGCCAAGCAATCAAACATAATAGGGGAATGTAAACTAATAAAAACACACAAAATACAAACAAATTCCAATAAAAATTGAAACCACAAAAACAAAACCAACCCAGCCAACCGCGTGAGTGTTTGTTTTTCTCAATCCCTACCATACTCAGACTGGGCTGCATGGGTCACCCCTCAGCTGACACTGCCTTGCTCAGCCACATCCAGTGTCTAAGCCAGTGAGTGGAGGAGAGGGAGTGCTCCACCAAGGGTTTGACTCTGAAACCCCACAGCTCACAGGCCAGGGCTGAGAAAATAGCGAGGGATGAATAAATGCTGGTCGAGGGACTAGTATGGCGTGTGCCTTCTACAACTACCTGGTGGCTGAGTCCCGGCTGCTGGAGGTCAAGAAATGTCCCTTCCTCCCACTGGCCTCCCTAGTTCCTGTGACCTGTCCTGTAATAGGTCTTCTTCATCTTGATCCCCACCCTGGTTCCTTTAATCCATAGCTTCCTTAGTTAGGTTCCTTCTTTATCGATGGAACCTGACTTACCTTTGCCTACATAAACTGTGTGTATGTTATAATTTAAAACATGTTCAAAAGCACTGCTTCTATATTACTAGAAAGATACCTGATCATCAGACAATTTACATTATCTGATGTCTGAGGACACATCCCTATTCCTCCTATACTAGTTCTATTTCTGTTTCTAATAAGTGACACCGTAACTAAAACACAGCTTCTTTATTAAAATAGCCATTATTACATTCCTTTCACTATCTGAATTGAGGTCAAATGTAAATCTGTAAACTAAGGTGCAATCTGTTGAGTCACTGAAAGAAGGAAGGAAGACATGACTATGACAGTAATCAAATATAACTGTTTGTAGCTGTGCCATTTCCACGCAAAGAACAAACATGCAGGCCCTTAAAGGGTATTTTGTTTCAGAGCTTCATAAAATAAAATTTCAAGCAGGTTCATCGCTAAAGGTAGTGATACATATGTTTGGAAACCCCTTTTGGTGTGAGAGGGTTCCTTCTAGCGTGTAATTACCAGTTGTAAGGCAGGGAATTGACTAGAGTCTTTGAGCTCCCCCGCAAACCCCATGTTTCTATTTATACATCACCCAGTACTGAACTGTGTCATCATTCCCCAGCACTTGCCTTTTTGAGGACACTGTCCAGGGTCTCCGGTCTACTGATGTCAAAGCAAATCAGCACAGCGTCCGAATCAGGGTAAGAGAGGGGGCGGACATTGTCATAGTAAGGAGAGCCTGAGAAGAAACAAAGATACACAAGTTTTCAGATGAGAGTGCTCTTGTCTGCCATGCATTAACTCTACCCTTTTGGGCTAAGTCCCTTGGCTGTCACATCACAACCCGACCCCCACTTCCTTGAATTCTTGGAAAAGAATTCAAACAGACACACAAAAGTCCGCTTAGAAATATATGATGAAAGAAGCGTTACATGTATCTGACATAAATTCAACAAGAGGGCCAGGATCTTAAGGTGAAATCTGTATGGTTCAGACTAGGGCCTAAAGTCACCTGGGTGAAGTGGGGAAGCACCTGGGGCCGGGTGGTCTTAAGCGCAAACCTGCACTCAAGAGGGAGGGGGCAAGGTACTTTTAGGACTCTGTGCCTCCAATTCTTTACTCATAAAATGAAGATGTTGACAACATACATACCTGAGATTAAGCAAACCCAGCCAGTGCCTGGTATTTAGTAAGGGATCAATATGTATTAACTATGGGTATTATAGTTATATTGCCACTACTGATAAAAGTTGAGTGGTAGGAAGAATCATAAACTGAGTACTTCTTGGGAAAGTGACCAAAACTCAACATCAATCTGACAGTAGGACGGGGGTTAATGAGGAAGACAGGAACAGAGTGGGTTCAACCACGCAAAGAGAAACCACAGTAAACCACATCAGTGTCATCCATTTTCAAGTTATAAATTTAGATAGACCACTGATCTTTGAGCTTGCTTATTTTAACCCTATGTAGATTTTCTTCCTGCTGCAACCAAAAATAATAAATGTCATGTCACTTATATAGGGTCATGTCACTTTTTTACACAGTCCCATCTCTGAGAGTGACACTGAGGTATGATCCAAGGGTCTTAACCTGAATTAAATCCAGAGTACCCTAAAGGTTCAAGGCACTAGCCAATCAATTTAACCACAGAACTCTCTAGTCATTTAAGGTTCTTCTATTCCCTTATTCCAAAGGATGGGCAATTACATGAGGCCAATAGTTATGAAGTGATGTGACAAAGAAACTAAATACAGCCTTCCAAATGCTGCTTGTTTAAGAAATCATTTTTCATATACTGACATTTCACAAGCATCACATGAACATGATTTTACTAGGCAAATACATACACACATATGTATCTGACTCCAGAGTAGAAAAAGAAAATCTAAACCACCAAACTCTTTTTAAAGTCTGTTTCATTTTGACATCACTTTCCATTTTGAGCAGAAAAACGGGACATGTTGTCCCCTGATAAATCAAAACCTCAGTGGCAAAGTCAGGAAGAGAGACTTAAAAAGCAGCTTTAAAAAATATCACTGTTTATACTTCTATCAAAACAACATTTGCTGGGAGGCTGTTCTTGCGATCTCAAAGACACTATAGTCAGGGGCATCACCCTCTATTCACACAGTACACTCTGGGTCCCTGGCATCCACTGTGGAACCCCAGGCAACAGTGGCTTTTCCGCTAGCCGCTTTACGCTGGAGAGTGACAACTTCAAGCCACGTGTGTCTGCTTAGCAAGGAAGGAAAGAATGTTACAAGAATCAGGAAGAAAAGTGTGAACAAATAGAGAGTGAAGTCAGAACTGTTCATGAGCCGCCTATCTACATCTGGAACCAGGACCGTGGTATAGCAGAGGCTGACAGCTGAAAGATATTTCCCAAAAGCTTAAAGGGTTTAGAGTTTAAAAAGTCAAGTCATTTTAAATATTAAGGTATATTAGAATGAGGCTGTCTCTGAAAATGACAAGCTGTGGCTGCCTTGGCAGTCACTGAAAGAACTCTGAGGTGAATAGAATAATTCACAAATAAGTTCACTCATTTGAACACTTGAGAGGCATCAGAAACGAGACGGCTGAACACTGTTTATGGCTACATTAGTATTTCTGTATTAATTCTGAGAAGTTCACACTTTTTCAACTACAACCTTTCCTGTTTCTGTGTCCTAAGCCTAACTCTAGCACAGCTCCTACTGTAAACAGTTGAATGACTCTTTCCTAACAGGCAGTCAGAAAATTCCAGATCACAGAGTGGAGCTCCAAATACTGGCCATATAAATGAGAGTTTTCTCTGTTCCTCAAAGTCAGCGAGAGATGACCTGATTCCAGAGCCAGGAAGGCAAAGCTGCCAACAGGATTGTCAGAAACCTAACCAGGCCTCAGAAATCTCCTTTCCCAGAAATCACTCACATCAGGAAAAACCACTGTCTCCCTGTGGAGAGCTTCCAGTCTCAAGCAGACCTGATCTTTAGAGGACTGGCATCTCCAGGTACCTGCTCCTTTCAGGATATGATTCGTATGATCTGAAAGTACTCAGTGCCAATTCCAGATGTAAGACGACTCTGTGACAATGGAGATCATCTTTTCCAAATACAAAAATTAGGAAAAGCAATTGAAGAAATACAAAGAGGGTAAAATAGTTTAATCAAATTTGAGACTGCCAGGAAAATCCCGAGGAATGGTTTCAATATTCGGGTCACCACGTGGCTGCTGGGAATTACCTCTCCCTTTGTGGACTGTGTTTCCCGTCCCCCACCCATATTATGGCCACAAAGGAGATCTGGTTTTATGCTCAGCCCTCTGTCCCCTGCTGGAGATTGCTACCTATTAAAATCAAGTGGGCTGGCTTCTGTGCTTAGTGCATATATCCAAATATCTGCCAAATTTAGACTTTGGCCTGATTTTAAAATGAAACAGTGTTCTCCAGTTAAACCAGATTCTCAGGGAAGTTCTGCTTTTTTTTTTTTTTAATCCGGTTAAAAGTATGAGTGAAAATACATATGTTATGCAGTATAAAGGTTCATGAGAAATAAACCACCATGCTTGTAAAGGTAGGCAGGTAATTTTTAATAGCTTTAACATGATCTAATTAGGGATGACACTTTGATCCCATTCTATTACTTTTGCTAATGAACAGTGCTGCTTTTAGATCAACAAGAGTGTCCAAAGGTACTAGCAAAACTGATTCCCATATTTCTTAGTTATAAGCATAATTTGACCACCAATGACAGCAGTAATTTATTTAAAAACAAGACCATTTAGTTACTATATCTTTGATAGGTTAAGTTTATCTTAAACTTAAGAAATATCTATTGTCTCTATTTTTTATAGTGAAAAAAATTGATATAGAATTATCAAAGAACTATTCTACCAGGAAAGATGTAATTCATCAGCTAAGCAGGACTTTCGGGATAAAAAACAAACAAACAAATAAACAAACAAACATTAAAAAAAAAAAAAAAAACCACCTCCTGTGTAACTTTACAGTGTTTGCTCTGTGTTTAAGAACTTGGAATTCTTCCTTTTCTTCCCCATAAAGCCCAAGAGGCTGAACAAAGGAAGTAAGGCAAGCAAAGCAGAAGAGGGCATGGTGGAATCACAGGCATGCGTGAGATTACACAAGCCAAAAGAAAAGGAGGAATTCCAGGAATGACTCTGTGAAGTGAGAGGCAATATAGAGAAGCAGAAATGACACCAAAGGAAAGAGCTGAAAGTAAGTGGGTAAAGGAGGAACAGTGCCTGCCCCTAACTCCTAGATCCCTCCAGAAAAGTCTTGCAACCTCCTGTGAAGGTAAACAGCAAAATAATAATAATAATAACTTCTACAGGTTTTTTTAAAAATGCACATGAAAAAGTCCTAAGGTGCTAACTGTAGAACTAAACACATCACAATCAAGAGGGCTCAACATTTTGTACTATGTATGAAAGTATTCAACTTCAGCTTCAGTGCATGGTAGGTATTGATATACATAGAGCATGTGCTCTAGTACTAAGAATGGACTACAGTTAAAGTCCAATAACATTTAGGTACTGCGTTTTGTTTGTCAAATAAAACTCTTTTCAGCATGTGGAATAGGCTTCACGAATATGGAAATTCTCAGATGCAGCATTTCTCTGATATTATATAAAACTTTAAGCTCACAACACTATTCCAAGGTCATTTTTAAGCAACCTGCCAGACCTCTGAAGGGAAAACTTTGGGAAACTCTGTAAAGAAACAACTACACTATGTATGCAAAATGTGTAACCCCCTCCCCCAGAAAATATAGTTGAAAGTCTTTGCTGGGGATAGATTGGAACAAGCATATGATTGGGACTCTCTGAGTTTCTCAAGTTTGGCAAACATCAGCAAAGTTCTAGAGAGCTTTTGAAATTTCAGATCTATCCATCTTTATATTCAAGATCATTAATTCTGGGTGAGAGCGAAATTTCCAGCCCAAGAATAGTCACAACGTGCCTCACCCAGAAACTAATTCTTCAGACACATACCTGCCTGCTGAAGTCACCCTTTCGCAAAGATAGAACACACCATATATGTACATAATTAAATGTATATGTAAGAAGATTCGTGCCCAAAAGGGAAGCTTTGTGGAACCCTTTGCAAAACCAGTTTAAAGTCTAAACACTGTGAGGCGTTGGGAAAGTTGAAGAACTGAAAACTCTTCTTGTTGAATATTTCATAAATATAACTTATTTAGCTTGACCCTTAATTTTTTCAGCTTCCCTTTCCCCCTTAAGAAATTTTTACCAAGAACAGTAAGTTAAAACTATTGCATATTTTTTGGACAAGAAAAGTAGATTAAGTTTTGGTATTTTTAGTGACCACCATGAGCACATCTGAACCCAGCAGCAGCTAACATGTGAGACGGCATGATGTGCCCAATTATTATAAGATTGCATTTCCTCATGCCATCTCTAATCAGAGTAAAAGCTTTAAATTAGCAGCAATCTCTAGAATGTGAATCAAGTCTGGGCAGAGCTTTTGTATCTGACTCAATACTAAGACTGTTTAGTTCTCATCTCAAGTAGTCTGCATGACAAATACCATGCCGGCAAATATGCAACAAACACTTCCAGGAATAATATTTTGTTTGTCTCTTCCATCGATTCAGATAATCAGAATTATGAACAGATCTTATACAATTTCGTGGGCATTTATGTGTTGCTATTAAAATGGAATAAATATTTTCTATTTCTAGGGGCAATGTAGATACAAAATTAGAAAGTCAGAGAGGTAGCTACGTTTGGCCTTTAAATAAAGCTGTAGCTTTAAACTCCTAATCTTATTGAGATACTTAAAAATATGTAAGAATCAAAATATTTTACTGACAGTGGAACCATGGTAAGTCAAGAGCTTTAGTGAGAAGAGTATATGTATATGTATATCCCTAAAATAGTATATCGGGATAATGGATTTAAGTTTTTGTTTCATATCATATCTAAGAATCAGATTTCTTAGGGTAGAATCCCATGAGTGAATTCATCTTTCCACCAACCATGTCATCAGACTCATTTTTCAAAATCAATGTGTGCAACACCTGGTCAAACTTCTGAGGCAACTTACTTTCCATGTCAATAAAATGTCTGTTTTGTCAAGGGAGACTCTTGAGAAAGTGGCCAATACATAGCAACTGAGAAGACATTTAAAGGATATCAGAAAATGACTGAGCCATGACTAATTCATTTGGCACAGACCGCCAGGCACCATGAGCTAACTGGAGAAAGTATTGGTCCTTGGTGTCATATTTACACGCAAAAGAACTGGATTAATGAGGAAACATCTGGTTATTTCAGGTGGCATCAGAATGACCAATTTGGATGCTTCATTGAAATGTGCAACTTAGCAAGAAACCAAATTGGAAAAAAAACCCAGCACTAAATGGGGCTAAAAAACAAATCTACAGACAGATGTAGACTTAGAAAGAGTATTTATACCTTCCCCTCCCGTTTTTGGGAGGTTCCATGTTTTAAATGGAAATTATTGCATGGTGGACAAATTCCCAAATGCACTGTTTTGTGTACAGCTTACCATCCAAACTAACTTATTGGATGGTACTCACTACTATCCAAACTATCCTACTAGGTGGAAACAACCATCCGAACTATCTGTTTTACCTTAACCCAGCTCTCTTAAAGAGTTTCAGTGTGAAAACCCAAGTTAAGAGTTAAACCTAGTTTTGACACCCTAAGCTCCAACAAATCATTACTACTTGATAAAATAACTGGTTTCCTGCAATTTTGCGCTTGACAAGCACCCATGCTTCTCTGGCTCCTTCATAAATTCTTAACCTCTTCCTTTCTCCAAGAAGGTTAATTTAAGTTATAATTCTCAGCTTCCAGAAACTTGTTTTCTCTGAGAGCCACTAAATATAAGCATATAAGTCATGAGTTAGGGAGCCTGGGCTACCCATGTGACCTTCAACAACTCTTTGGATATTGTTGCTCCTGGAAAAGTCCAGCTTTAGAACTTCCAGGCTCACCCTCCTATAAACAGGTACTATAGCCCTAGACAGGAGGAAGTCTTTTTATGCCCTCTGTTTGTCCGGTGGGTATTCGAAGAAGGGTATCAGGGAAGAAGGATGTCCTTACCCTGTTCAAGTCTCAGTCTACAGGCATCTCCTCCCATCTAAACACCTGACACTATCTGGGCTCCTCATCTGATTTCTTTTGTTAGTTTGGGAAAGCCTGAACATTTCGAATTTCATTGTTACTCATGTTTTAACCACATCTGCCTTATTGCATGGTGAAATTGTGAGTACCTAAGGACAGAAGCTGCTCTAGCCCAGCTCTGTACCCCTTCCATAGCACCTAGCAGATTGTATGCAGACAAAAAGCCCTAAACCATGCGTATTGGTTTTATAATCATTTTTATATGTCTTATCCAGATGTGTTCATTTATATGCTAAATCACTAAAAAAAGGGGGGAGGGGGAGAGAGAGAGAGCAGTGATCTCTTTTTAAGCCGCTTTTCTGGATTAATTATATACTAATCTCCAATACTGCTGAACCATTTCCATCCTTATTAAGAAATATTTCATTAGAGAGCTTGTCACCAATCTAAGCTAAATATAACAACTTAGATAGACTTCTGTTTATAGAGAAGTTTGTCCTCAAATTAAGGCCATGAGTTAATTAAGATGTTTTTCCTCCCTTTTTCTCTAAGTATAAGAAATAAAGAATACTACCTTAACTGTTAATAATGCTAAAAACTAAAATAGGAAGTACTAACTTTAGCACTCAGGGCTTAAAAGCAGCTTGGATCATGACAAGATTCAAGAGTATTCATGAGGCAATAGCATAGTTATTGTGGGGAATTTTAACAGCTGAATTGAATATATTAAAAGTAATAATAAGCCTTAAATAAAATGTGCATTAACTTGCCTTGGTTAAAAGCTGGAATGAATGATTATTACTCCCTAAATCACATGTGCTGAAATTATACTGCAATCAAATCTCTTAGGAAAAGATACGGTGATCCTTAAATGACTACGTTTCTATTATTAGTAGGCATTTGGCTTCATGCTACAAATTACTTCTATGCTTGGCAAATGTGGCCAATTTCGAAGCACAAGATATTAGAATTACTTTGGTCATACTTATTATTTTACAATGTCCAAACTATTACCCATTGTTTTGAAGAAATTCATTGGGTAAAATTTGAAAATCAATGGGAGCATTTCTGCAACTATTAAGAATGTTCATTTTATAATGAAAAAGAAATATTTTTTAGGAAATAAAATAGTTATGGGCCTTAAAAATTACCTCTTTTAGATGATTCATACAGCATTTTTACAAAGGTTTTGTTTATTTTGGAGGGG
Organism: Sapajus apella; assembly: GCF_009761245.1. Classification (NCBI taxonomy): domain Eukaryota; kingdom Metazoa; phylum Chordata; class Mammalia; order Primates; family Cebidae; genus Sapajus; species Sapajus apella. The sequence goes on from NW_022436958.1 coordinate 14,361,257, forward strand.
GACTGGAGTATTGTAGCCCTAAGAATCGACTGGCAAAGTGCCTTTGGTAGTTGCCTTAACTGGTGTGTGCAATGGGAGGAGCGGGGCAGCTGCTTCCTATCTGAAGAGGATCCAGAGTATCTATAAGCCCTAGGATGTCTGCAAAGGAAAAACATTGCAACCAAGTGGAAGAGGGCACTGGGGTTCAAGAACCTGACAAAATTGGGTACATCATGAGTTGTCAATGTACTACACACTAAACCGGAAGGGCTTCTTTTTCTCCACTACCCTACCTGAACTGTATGCTTCTTAGGGGCAAGACCATACTTAATTCACACTGTATCTCTAAGGTCTAACAAGGGATGTGTTTATAGTAGATGTGGAAAAAGGAAGCGATGGATGGAGAAAGGAAGGAAATATTATGTTACTTACCTCAAAAAGCAGGAAATGAATTATTATTTTTTTCTCTTGGTGCAAAGAGACTTCATATATCCTACTTTCACTTGATATTTTTTCCCACATCCAAACTGATAGAGTTTTGTCTATGCATGCTCATGACTGCTGGGGGAAAAAGTAGACCCCTTAGAAGAAGCTGTCCAACCAAAGAGGCCAGAAAAGAGAGGAACTGTTTCTGTCTTCTAAATGGTTGCCCTCCTGCTAGGAGGGCATTCAAGGACATTGTTCATTCAAAGGACAATGTTCACCCCATCTCTCTCCCTATATAAGTCAGGCACACCCAATTTTTCCTATACAAGTCTCTTGCACAAAGATATAGGAAGGAAATAGAAAGTTTAATTTATCTGACATTTAGAACTTTGAAGACTTGGCTTAGATCTCTTCTCCGGAGTTAAACTGATGGCCTTTGGGGGAAAAAAAAAGTATCAAGAGGCATAAGGCATATGCAATTATTTTTACAATCTGAACTAAACAAATGTCTTAATAGGCAAAGAAAATGTCAGACATTTACCACAAATAATCCTATCCAGAAATTTGCCATGAAGAGCTTGGAATTAAACGGAAAAATGTTAAAGATCCTTGAAATAGTTAGCTGCTGATGCAATGGTTCCTGTTAGATATATACAACAGATCACCTTTGGTGGAAACGGGCTATTCCTAGAATTTCAGTAAGCAGTGCTTGGTGACGTGTGTTTAATTAACTAGCATTTAACCTCATGAACAACATAATGGAATTCTAAATAATTCCCTTATGCCTCTTTTTTCCATTTGTCTAAATCTAAATTTTAACGAAGATTTCATTACTGGATAATTTTGCAGTACAAAATTTTCTTAATCACGTTTTCAAACCTTTGTATTTTAGTTAAACACACATAGGTTTTGGTTTCATTAAATAAAAAGACAAATGATTATTTCACTACAAACTCCATTTCAGGTGATTATCTTCAATTCGATGAAAGGTACTGTTTATAAAGTTGCCATTCTTTGTGCACAGGTAATTCAGTATGAATAAATGTCAGAGAACCTCATCTCCTTGGAAACTATGCATATCATTACTCATTTATTCATTCATCAGATTTTATTGGATAACTACTGTGTGCAAGGCATTGTGCTATGTGTGCAGAGTCTACAAACTGCAGAGTTTTCGTCAAATGCAATAAGATACCTGAAGTGGTATTTATCTGCACATTCCAAGGACAGCCTCTAACTATAAACTGTCCACATTTTGTTTGTTTTATTTTCTAGCCTATATCAAATAATGTGCCTTTTTTCCCCTGAAAAGGTCAATTTAGCCCTTTAGGCATCTAATCCAAAATCTCCGTTGGTGGTCCTGTGACTCTTGAAGCTTGAGATAGAGAATGTATAGCCTAGCATTCCTATAAGACCACCCGTTCCCCCTCCCTATCCAATAGGTTTCATTCCTAAATCCATCAGGAAGCTTGCCTCTGCCCAGAACCTGGCTTGCTCTGTAGGCTGTGAAAACCCCAGCATGGGATGCCATATCCCCTGAGACTAAGAGCTGAAACCAACCAACATCCTGGAAAACAAAAAGACCTGCCTGTCCAGCGTAATAAAGCCAGGAAGTGTACAGCTGGGAGAGATCCTGCACATCATCTAACTCAGTGTCCTCTTTTTACAGATGATGAAAATGAGACCCAGGGAGGTAGGGGATTTGCACACAGAAATCCATGGTAACCAAGAGCTAAGATCTAAACACAGCTTTGTATCCACGACTGGATCAGACCCGCTGCTCCATCCCGTGCCAAAATAATTTTTATCGTGCATTAGGTCTAAACAGGGCTGCGGGTGGGGGCAGGGAGTACCGGTGCTTATTATTGGTACCACACCAGCTGTCACATCCACTAGGCATAACCAATACATACCATGATATGTCTAGGAATCAGAGCCCATTAAGTACGAGGCTGTATAATAATTCTGATGACAAGAACTACTGAAATAAGAAATCACTTGAATTCTGTCTACCAACACCTTCTCTATAGTTTCGCGTCTGTAAACAACCCCCAACGCAAAACAAGGCAGCAAAGTCCTGACTGCCGCCCTTGGAACGGCTCAAAGAAGAACCTGACTCTCCAGGGGGAAACAAAATCAGCCCTTCTCACTGCAGCAGTCGCAGCATCTGGCACCGACCGTGAGAGGCGCTCGCTCTTGCGAGACTTCTCTCTTGCCTTTGTGCAGGGACCGCCTCTGGCGACCCTGTCAGTCTGGTTCCTTCCTCTTGCTCTCAGATCCCCCGCGTCCCTCGGGGGCTCCAGCGGTTCAAGCCTAGGGTTGTGGGAAGCTCACAGAAGCACCTCCACGAGGCCACTCCCCGCTGGGCGCGGCTCCTCCTCGGGGCCTCCCCGCCTAACAGCAAACCTGCTTGTTGGCACTTGCGCGTTCCTCCCCGCCAGTTTCACCCCGGATTTGGCTCGGTCCACTAGCAACCCAGCTCCTGGCTAAACAACCAGCCCTAAGCAGGGGCCTTGACCCAGCATTCCCAATGACTCCTGCTTTTCTAGAGGCGACACCCTTCTTGGAAACAGACTCGCCAGACACCCCTGGACACGGCGGCTGGTGCCTGGGTCCCAGGCCAAGACCTTAGATGGTGCCCCCCTGCCACGCCCCGGTCTTTGACCTGGCCCAAACCCCTAACTCAGTCGGGGGTCCGGATGGCTTCCCACCGTTAGGGTACCCAGCCCTCCCTAACACCGCGCGCCAGGTAGGTGGGTGGGCGCTTGGGAAAGCAATAACCCGGCCTTGAACCTCAGACCCATGAATATAACCCACCGCTGTGCCAATAATTCAAGTGGACGGGAAGGTCAAAGGCGAATAGTGCTGCCCGCGGACTTGGAGGCAAGCAGAGTGGGGTATGCAACAGAGGTCAGGAGGGGCTGGTGTGCTGGAGGGGAACGGCGTGATCACTGGGATGGAGTGGGGGAGAAAGGGAGGTTCGGTACAGGTGCGCACCAAGGCGCTGCGGGCGGCCGGCGGCTCAAAGAGGAGGCCCAGCGGCTGCCCGGCCCCTGCGCCCCAGCGCATTCCTGGCTGTAGGCGTCACGGGGGCCGCTGCTGCCTGCGCTCAGTTTCTCTCCCTCAAGAGCCGCAATCACACGTAACCGCGTCGCCTCGGGGAGTTTCTCCCGCCTCCCACCACCCCCGCGGCGCTCCCAGCCAACCAGCAGATTAGATCAGGAGGGGCGCCCGCCGCGAGCCGGGTGGTTCCGCTGGGGCGCAAACGGAGCCTCCGCACACCCCCCAGCGTCAAGCCACCTCGGCAGCCCCAAGGCGACCAGACCACGGCTCCGCGGGCGGACTGCGCCCGGCCACCTGACCACTAGTGGCTCCAACCGCGGGGTCAGCCTGCGGGCACACAGCGCCCTACTCACCCCACTGCCATTTCCTCGTCCACGCTGCCGTCTGCCGCCCCCATCCAGAAGGGATACAATTTTCGCCCAGCAGGGACCGTGGGAATCCCTCGGAAGGGGCAAAGTTAAGGGAGGGGCGCAGACGGCTTGTAGCCCGCGGTTTCCCGAGACCCGCCGCGCATACCCCAGCGGCTGGAAACCCGCCCCAAGCGCCACGCGGTCCTACCACTCTTACCCGAAGTGTCCCACAGGCTCAACTCTATTCTTTGTGTGTCGATTTCAAAACTGGCCGTGTAATTCTCAAACACTGTAGGAACGTAATTCTGGATAGACAAAATGGGTAAAAGAGGAAGGAAAGAGGGCGAAGAGGTTATCTTAAAACGCACGAAACCGATTGAACACCCTTTCAAAATCGCCTCCCCGCTCCCCAATTAAGAAAGAAAACCCTCACACACATCAGACCACACACTAAGCACATAGACCCTTTCCGAAATTCCTGTCTTACTCCCCACTCGCTCCACCCGGCTCTCACAGACATGCTGACCCGAATCTCCAACCCCGGGTTTTGCACACAGGAACGAACAAGTTTCAGGAGCTAACCAGCCCATGTGCAGGCGCGTCCCAGCCCTGAAGCTTCCAGCGCACTTTCCCTTTCCCCGCAGTCTAACCAGGGAAAGGAGTAAGGGGCGAGAAAGACGACTTTTTTTTTTTTTTTTTTTAAGGAAAAACGGGTGGAAGCGGGGAAGCCCACCTCAAGACGGGGATCCCACGGGCCGACCTCCTCCGGGAAGCCGCGGCCGGCCACACTCACCTCGGGGAAGCAGTCCTTGGCGAAGACATGGAGCAGCGCAGTTTTTCCACACTGACTGTCTCCCACCACAACTATCTTGCATTTCACGTTCTGATTAGGATCCATGATAGATTTGCTGGATAATTTCTGGCTGGCTCTTCTCTCCTTCATTGATGTTGCCTTATTTTCTCTTGGAACAGGAATTTTCTCTTGTGAAGAAAATATATATGTGTATATTTCTCTCTTTATAAAAAGCAGATATAAAAATAAATCGCAAGGCTGTTGGGAAACCCCTGAAATGCGGTGCAGACGAGGAGGAGAGCTAGAGGAGCAGGCTCGTTACTTCCCTCCAACAAGTTTTATGCCTGACTCCTCACCGCGCCTCCCAAGTCCAATTCCGATCCGACTGCTTTGTTTCACGCTCTCTGCGCGGCTTTATACTCCCGGCCTTCCAATCCTCTGCTTTCTCAATGAGAGGAGGAAACTGATCTGCCTCCTCCCCTTTTGTGGAGCCTGGGAGTGAGCGCTCTGCGTTGCTTGCAGAAAATGTAAGCAGTGCGCCCTCTAGGGTGCCCGTTCGGGATCTATTTCAGATAAAGGCTCTGGGACAACTCTTAAGACCCCAAAGGTGCTTTGCTGACAAGTCCAACAGGGCAAGGTGGGAAACCGATATCTATGCATATTGATTTGAACTACAATTCCTCTAAATACAGTTTAATAGGGGTTTATGTCTAGAAGCCTCATAAACATTTACGAAAACAAAATCATTTTCCACCCTAGTTAAAGCACAGTTATAAAATATAGGAAGCAAATCTTGGGTACAGAAGAGTTAAGGTTCTATTTTTTTTTAAATGGCTTGTATCAAGTACGTAGGCCATGGACCAATAGATCAGCGTGTTTATTCCCGATACAAGAACTGGTGTGGCTGGGTCACAGTAGTGGAATGGCTTCTGAAACCTGTCAGTTTCAGTCATGAAGGTGAAGGCAGAAAGGTTTCGAAGAGTGGGGACAGGAGGTGGGAGGTGAGAAGAAAGAGAAGTGGAAGATGCTCATGACTGAGTGACAAAGGCCATTGGAGACTCAACCCTTCTGCGCTTGGAACACAAACACTTGTCAGCTGAGTTGCACCTCTCCACATTTGCAGGTGAGAGGTGGACAGATTTTGATACTATTAATTATTTATCTATAGCCTCCTCCATCTTCGTGGAATCGAAGCACCCTAGGCTGGACTCAGGAGGCACAAACACCTTTAGCTGAAAAATGCAGGTACAACCTCTTTTCCCCTTCTCCACATCTATCTCCCTAGCCCTCCAACTCTTCCCCCAAAGCAAGAGTCTTAGAAAGGACCAGAATAGCCCACACATTTGTTCTTTTCTATCAGAAGTCTTTCTTTTTCTCATCTTCATCCTGTGCACCCCAAATGCTCAGGAGGTTTCAGTCGTTACACTGTAGTAGGATATTGGCCAAAAACAACTTATATGGTTCCCGATGGAGGCTTCTAGGCTTTTAAATCTTTTAAATGAGAAGAAGATGGGGTGAAAACAAACAAAGCAGAACGTTCAACATGGGAAGTGAAAAGGCACAACGAAGAGTGGTCGAAAGCACTGATGTAAGTAGTGGACTGGTGGGGCCCCTGAAGCGTAGGGGATCCAAGAATGATGTCCTATTCGGGGCTGAGAAAATTGGAACCCCCTCAAAAAGCAGTGACTCAGACTCCATCGGTGGGTCTGTGTTTACACAAGTGGAAGGCTGACCCACAGACAAGCAGGCTGCTGGCCCTGCTGGGGTTCCTAGAGCAGACTTTGCCAGTGTTTGCTCTTCAGAGCTTTAGTGCCTCCTGACACAAAGGGTGCCATGGCCCAATTAGTGAGGGTGACACTGTGTCCGCATCACTCATTGAAGATTCAGCAAGCACACTGATATGTTACAAACATTTAAAAATCCTGGAGAAAAGCAGCCTATTTAATACAGTTTAGCCTAGCATTTCCCCAAACTACTTAAACACAGCAAACATTTATCTAATTATTTACGTTTGTTTGTTTACTTGTTTGAGAAGCAATGGGCATAGTAGTTGAGGCAGGAGATCACAAAGAGGTGTATTTGGGTCTCCAACTTCACATTTTCCGTTTGACCGTGGGTGTATTATTTAGCCTCTCTGAGCCTCAGTTTCACCATCTCTAAAGTAAGAGTCATAATGTAATTATGAGGAAATGCAAGTGATGTGTGCAGAACAGTTTCTGGCACAATAAAGAGTCCTTGACCTATGTTATAGTTTGCATGTAAGATCTTATTTGCACTTCTCATAACTGTTGAACGTGTCTTGAGAAATTCTGGCTTCATTAGTGGATTCACTAATTGGAGCTGGGTCCATCTCATCTTTTGTCTTATTTTTAACTTCATAAGTTACCCCCTTTCCAGAGGTATGATTTGACCGTTCATATTCCTGAATTGATGTAGCTTATATGGTTAAATCACTGTAACTAGAAATAATTAAGGGTGTTTCTGAGTTGGCCGATCAATGAATAGGGTAACCATATAATTTATCATGTAAGCTGGGATACTTTTGAGAGCAAAAAGGGGCACTACCAATGATTATGGCTAGACAACAGGGGTAAACAGGGTCTATCCCAGGCAAAACAAGATGCATAATCACTTCACCATAGAATCATCTGGAATCATAGTGGATGACTATTTTTGGAAATCAGGTGACCTGAATTTCCAGGAATCTGCCAGTTGCTGAGCAAAATTTAATGGATGTCTAACAGAGGAGAAAAACCAACTGTCTGAAGTCACCAGGCTTTGAATCCCTCTAGGGTTAGAATTCTTCCCTTTCCTTTTTAAAATCTTTAGTGTTTGGTGTGAAGCAGATACTTAATATATTTTAAAATTCATCTAACATTTAGTTTAACAATTATTTATTCAGCATCTGCTGTAAACCACGCACTGTTCTAGGAACTGCAGATATAGCAGTAAACAAGGCAGACTCGTTTGCTACTCTAGCAAAGCATACATTCCAGCCAGGAGATAAACAGTGAATGAAGACGTAAGATCATCCTGTGTTTTCTTCATAGAAAACATGGTTAAATGATTATTAAAGTATAGTAGGGTAGGGATCAGACCCATGGTCCAGCAGGAAAACGCTCACAGACAGTAGAAAGGGTATAGGCTGGAGGGAAAGGGCTGGCAGGTTTGAGGAACAGAAGAAAGGCCAGAATGACTGAGGCCCACTGAAGGAGGGAGAGCGTAGGTTGGGGAGCAAAAGGAAGTAGCCAGGGGCTGAGTAATTGGCTGTAGAATTTGGATTTCATTCTCAGGGTAATGTGGAGTCAGTCATGGGAGGACTTGGAGCAGGGTAGCAGCATGACTTCATGAATGAATGAATGGAGTGACTCCAGTTCTTGGTCTGCACTGTCACTCACTAGCTGTGAAACCTTGATGAAACTGCTCATCTTCAATGAAAATATGAGATTCAAGTATACCTAAATTCCTGGAAAAGACTAAAATTTTAGACTGCAATAAAAGGTTTTCCCCTAAGAAACACATTCATTAGAAAATGTGAAGCCTCACCTGAGAGGATTGTATTTTACCTAGCGTCCTTCCTTTTGTTATTCTTGCTTGTCCTCTTTTGTCTTCCTGTTACTCTCTCCTTTTTCTGATTTATCCTTAAGACCAAGAGAATAGAAAACCAATAGCAAATGTTTCTCTATGACTTAGTTAATAGAACACATTCAGTTGCCCTAAAAGGCTTGAGTTTAAAAATTATTTTCTTCACGGCTCACCCTTTACTTATTAGAGGAAATCTCCCCTACCATAGAAACTACATCCCCTTTGACACAAAAAGGGCTGATTCCAAGCCTGGAGATTAGAAACAATTGAGAGAGTCCCCATCTAGGGATAACACAAGACGGATAACAATTGTTTCTGTGATTCGGGTGACTACAAGTCAGGGACTTGGGTTTTAGTCCAGACTAAACCAAGGCACTGTCTGTCCTTGGGCGAACGCTGACTAAATTCTTCTCTGCAGTTTCATCCTTACCTGAGGATGTTAACATTTGCCTCCTTAAAGTTGCACAATAGCACTCCTTAGAAAATTACGTGCCCTGCACGTTCCAGAATTCTTTAGAAACACACTACAGACAGCTTCCTTTTCATGTTCAGTGTATTTAAGAAGCTCTTGGCCCACAGTGAAATATCGTAAGGCATAATACTAGTTGTTTCTTCATGGCCGCCTGCCTCTCTTCAGACTCCAGCAGACGTGTTGGGAGGAGCAAGTGCACAATGAGGAGGAAGCACAGGTCTCTTACAGGCATCATCAGTGGAGCAGAGAGATGGCTGACATCAAAGCAAGAAAACATACAGTATGCCTTCATAGATGTTATGTCACAAAATATGAATATGAGTCATAGGCATTCTCTTTGAGAACTTAATAAGATGATGGATATTAAATAGTTTCAAATATAGGCGTTTCAATATAAAATTAAAGACAAGAGTGTAAACTTGTAAACTGCTCTGTACTGAAAGGTGGGAATTTCACAATTGTCTCTTTTTGGGGTAGTCAGAAGAGGGTGATCGCTCAGTTGGCCTTATACAACATCAACAAAATAGGAGGCGTTTTTTTTTAAGTGAGGAATTAAGGAAAGATGATTCATAAAATTTAATGGATTGAACTGGTTATTCGGGAAGAATTTGTTTTCTTGGAAGAGAATCTTTTCCTTTATTTTCTCTTAAAATTATGTCTATTTGCCCTCTCAAGGACACAGCACTAAGTTGTCTAGGCTGTGTGGTAAGAGCACTCCAGACTGAGTTGAAACATTCAGCCTTGCTTTTCCTCATCAATGCTGACTGCTATGATTTACTGCTGCTGTGTTGACTTAGCACTCACTCTTTAGCCAACAGGAAATGACACAACTGTGTGAGCACTGAATAATAAGCCATTTTGAAATTGATCATCCCTTTCTCTGTTCATCGTAAATTTGACAAATAGTCCGTTGCATTCTTTAGAAACCCAGACCACATGATTTTGGTTCTGTATATTATAGGGCACAAATAACCCTTTCCAACTGCCCCTCTCAAATTTCAGCATCTTTGATTCTTTGTTGCCTGATGCCATTTGTTTTATAATTCAGTATTTCCTAGGTAAAGAAAACAAACAAAAATACAAAACTATCAGACCCATTGATTATCTACTAAACACCCAATTATGCTTTATGTCAATTTGTCAATGAAATATGAAAAATATTTAAGGAATTGCCCTAAGGAAACCCTTTAAAGGATGAGTTCTTTATACATTATTTTCCTGGAGCATGTAGTACATTCCAAAGATACACCTTTTCCAATATTTTAGGAGTAGTAAAAGGAAAACAGATCATTATTGAGCAGCAATTAGGCCTTCTTTTGGAGACTGCCAGAGCTTCACTGCCAAGCTGATGAGATGTACTGAGCTGAGCTCTTTATGGTTATGTGCATAGTCAAGTGGCATTTCTTTTTTTTTTTTTTTTTTTTTTTTTTTGACAATCTTGCTCTGTCGCCAGGCTGGAGTGCAGTGGCACCATCTCAACTCACTGCAACCTCTGCCTCCTGGGTTCAAGCAATTCTCCTGCCCCAGCCTCCCAAGTAGCTGAGACTACAGGTACATACCACCACACCCAGCAAATGTTTGTATTTTAGTAGAGACAAGGTTTCACCCTGTTGGCCAACCTGGTCTCCATCTCTTGACCTTGTGATCCTCCTGTCTCGGCCTCCCAAAGTGCTGTGATTACAGGCATGAGCCACTGCGCCTGGCCTGAATATTTTAATCTAAGGCTTAAAAGAGAGATTTAGGCAGGGCACGGTGGCTCACGCCTATAATCCCAGCACTTTGGGAGGCCAAGGTGGGCAGATCATGAGGTCAGGAGATCGAGACCATCCTGGCCTTGGTGAAACCCCATCTCTACGAAAATACAAGAAATTAGCTAGGTGTGGTGGCGTGCGACTTTAGTCCCAGCTATTCGGGAGGCTGAGGCAGTGGAATGGCTTGAATCTGGGAGGCGGAGGTTGCAGTGAGCCAAGATTGTGCCACTGCACTCCAGCCTGGCAAAAGAGCAAGACTCCATCTCAAAAAAAAAAAAAAAAAAAAAAAAAAAAGAGAGAGAGAGAGAGAGAGATTTAAAGATGTTGTATCAAGTTTCTGGAAAGATCCTAAGTGGAAAATTTTGCCCCTCTATTGAAATACTCAACAACAACAACAAATGTGAAAACCTAGTTGAGGTCAGAGTTAGTTTAATAAAATTTTTAAAAATGCAGTAATTATTTAAAAAAAAACACTTGGTAGACACTATTTCATTATTATTAAACTCAAAATGAGGAAACAGAAAACAATGGCTAGGATGTCTTGAAGAGAGTCATTATCCCAGGCAAAGGCAAAGGCAGATAGTAGATTTTAAAGCATCTAACCCAACATGTTCTGTAGATGAGTAGTTAGCAAATATGTTTGAGCCACAGGCTACTAATTTGGAAGGCAAAGCTAACCAGCCAACAAATAAAAAATACACAGATGTTCTCTAGGCCACTGTACCCAGGATGAGAGGGGAGATTGCAAAAATTTTGATGGCAAACCTATAAAGAGATATCTAAGCCTTGTACTCTGTCATATTTGTCTAAAAGTCAAGTGCCATAGATGGGGTTTTATTAGAACTTAAATCCTGAGTAACTTGTGAACAAAGGCTATAATGGCTCACTAGTGTTTCCTGGCTCTAAATTTGAAGACCGCTGCTGTAGACCAGTTTATTATTCTTTTGGTGGGCAGAGGGTGATGTTTCCTTTTGACACAACTGATTTAACTTCACCAGAGTTAATTCAGTAATTCAGATCATAGTTTCAAGTAAATCGGTAGCAGCCAACTACACTTACGAATTAGTTTATGGCTTACCTGATAAAGATAGTAGAAATATGACAATATTGATTCTTTTTGTCACAGAAACGGGAAAAATTATTTTCTTTTCTTTTAATTATTAAAATATTTTATGTTTTTATTTTAAAAGATCTAGTTAAATTTTCTTTATATCCAGGCTATATATTAAAGCCCCAAATCTTATTCTTTCCTTTGAAGGACACCAGTCGGGAGGACGAGGGCATCATGGAAAATATACCCAAATGCTCAAAATAGCACTCAAGAATATCTAAAGTAATGAAGATCCAAATAAGGCCTTACAACCACTTAGTTTTGAAAAAGTATGTCAGGGAGAAGAAAAGTACTCTATCATGGCCAAGTGTAATCTTGACCAACAATAATCTTACGTTCTATAAACATGCTGGGGGTCTGCTGTGCCCTTTTCCATCACAAGCTCCTGGTAACGTGCTTTGAAAGGCTGTGTTGCCTTAGTCTTCACTGCTTTTTACAGCACTAGCTGAGGTATTACTCATTGATAACTGTCGGATATGACTCTGAACTGACTGTTAACACCTTAACACTGGCCACATAAGTAGAGGTCAAATGAGTCATCACAATCTGATGCTGGCTCTTATCTAAGACATTTCTGTAGGTCACATCGTTGCTACCAAACCAGGGCAAACTGGCCACAAATTAAAGGAACATGAAAGCGTTGTGGTGCCATTTCTGGTGACGAGGAAGGTATATAGGTTATGTAAGAAAAAAAGAACTACTGTCCTGTGCTTTCAAAGCAAAGAGGAGGTCCTAATACATCAATAGTATAATTTATCTTCATTCTAACTGAGCAAAAAGCTACAGTGAGCACATCATATGAAGCCATTGATCTTAATAAATATTTACTGAGGATTTATGCCAGTACATTTTGTTCTGGCTTATATAATGTTAATGCTGCCTCTAAAAATGCCCCCTAGTGCTTCTAAACTGTCACAACCACACTATGGAATCAATCAAATGACTGCTCTCCCAAGTACCCCATGTCATCAAGTCCCACATATAGAAGTCCAAGTTAGTACTAGATGACATCATTAATGGTTCTTAACACATTGGCACCAGGGCACGTAAGGTGGCTCATGTAGAATTAAGACAGACATGCGAAGCTGGATTTTGTGGTACACCAGAAATCTTGGCATGGTGAGAAAAGGCAAAAAACAAGAAATGTGAATGTGTTTATTTTTATTAAAAATCAAGAATTAAAAAGAAATGCTAATATTTATTAGCATTCCAAAAGAGAGGTTTATTTATTATAAAGTACAATGGAAGTCATTCAACTTTGATGCATTTTCCAAAAAAGCTAACTAGCTATTGCTCAATTAATATATCTTGGGAATTTTCCAAGAATCATGCTTTCCAGAAAAGTCTGAAATACATGAATTCATGGTTTAATGCTCCCCCAGACTTTTCAGTGTGCATTTTCAACAGTCTTGTTGAATGCATCCCGGCCTATACTTCTTGGTCCTCCTTCTCTCTGGCTGTTCCCTGCTAAGCCTCTCTCTGTTTATGTGACTTCACAATCCCTGCTTGCAGAAAATTAACATGAAAGGTTTGAAAAGCCCTTCCACGTTAATTAACATTCTCATTCTCTTTTCTCCAACTCTTTTTTACCTCACGTTCCATGTTAATTTAAAAAGAGGTCAAACAGAGTTGGAGAAAAGAGAATCAGAAGACTTTGCAGTTTTCTGGGGCTCACCTACCTCAAGATGCCTATGGGTTGTAAGACACCTTGAGTCCTCCCAAACTGACTGATGTGGATAGAATTTTTCACAGGGGTCTCAAATATTCCCCAGTGAACAAATTTTTAAAACTCTGGAAACTACAATTCTAACCATAAATTCTCTTTCTGTGACAGTCCAGAATGGCTTGGGCATAGGCTAGGGAATGGGTACAAGAATAACAGAAATCCTTTGGAGAGCAGATTATTTGGGTAATCCCAGGTCCCCAGTGTTCACTTTTCCCATACACACAACAGCCCTGAAGTCCTTCACTACTGTGGAAAAAGAAAATTAGTTTGTGTTAAAATATAAACAGAGTATCAGACAGCAAATTCAGTTTTCCAAAGGAAATATGAGATATAATCAAGAACTCTATGTTTTCTAAAATTATGCAATGATTGCAAAAAATGAGGTTGTAATTTGGAGAGTAAAATTTTGCTTGTATCTTGAAAATGTAAATGATATTTAAATTCCCTCCAAAAAAAAAGAAAAAGGCAACCATATTACAATGAGTACAGTAAGTGCAAATGAATTTCTATGCTCACGTTATGGAATAGATGCATGCCAGTTGCATTCAGTGATGCAATGCATTCCACTCTAATCTTAAAACCTCTGTAGGGAAGTTGCTGTGAGAAACTGAAATGCAATTACCTTGCAATAAAATTCTTTCTCAGTCATGACCCAGCCCTAAAGGGTTATGGGCTCGAGCAAGCAGTTAGTTACTCACTCTCCTTTTTCTGGTCTAAATCTGGTGGGAATATATATCAAAGGAAGCCATAAACGGGATCGGGAGATTTTTAAACAAAAATGTTTAGGCTATAATATCCTGATGGTCCATCCATTCACTTCTGCTTTGAAAATGGTGAGTAATTATAGCTGTGAGAAGCATACAGATACAGTGACTTCACATGGTGTTAGGAATAAGAATATTTGGATTTTAGCCCAAGATTACCACTAACAAGCTATGTGTTTTTGGGCAAATATTTAACCTCTTGGGGTGTCAAGTTCTCCACATGTACCATTACTGGGCTGACCTATAAGACCTCTGAGATCTTGCATGGCTCTCATATGCTATGGGCTATTACTCAGATTGTTTTTTAGAGCAGTTGAAATAATTGTATCTTTTTTTTTTTTTTTTTTTTTTTGTTGGGACAGAGTTTCGCTCTTGTTACCCAGGCTGGAGTGCAATGGCGCGATCTCGGCTCACCGCAACCTCCGCCTCCTGGGTTCAGGCAATTCTCCTGCCTCAGCCTCCTGAGTAGCTGGGATTACAGGCACGCGCCACCATGCCCGGCTAATTTTTTGTATTTTTAGTAGAGACGGGGTTTCACCTTGTTGACCAGGATGGCCTCGATCTCTTGACCTCGTGATCCACCTGCCTCGGCCTCCCAAAGTGCTGGGATTACAGGCTTGAGCCACCGTGCCCGGCCCTAATTGTATCTTTTATGGCCTGCCTCCCAAAAGCCCACAGTATGCAGGCTCCCAAATGCAAGATTCGGGGCACCTGCTTCATTTTCCTAGGCCCCAGATCCTCTGCAAGCAGTTCTATATTTGTGTTTATGAGTTCAACTATATGTCATGTTGAGATCATTGGTCAATAAGATATTGGATTTCTGTCTCATCTAAATAATATTTATAAGGCATTGGAAAAATTCATTCAAATACAGTTCGGAAGAGTAGATTCTAACATGGGCAAGCAAACTGGTTTCTTTATATGTGCACACAGAAATATAACTGCATAAATATGGCATACCATACATGCCAGATTTGGGGGTTTGAAGAGCTTCTTTTTATACTTTATGTCATTGAAGTATAATTACATACAGATGTTGAGTGTACCAAGGAATGAATTTTGACAAATGTGTATGCGCCTATTAACAATATCCCAAACAAGATACAAAGCACTGCTCAGAAATTTTCTCATGCCCCTTCCTAGTCAATCTGTCTTCTTCCAGGAACAACAATTATTCTGATTTTATCCCCACATATTTGTTTTGCCTATTCTTGAACTGGATGTACTGCATAATATAAATATATTGTTTAGATGCATTCATGTGATTGCATGTATTTTAGTTTGTTGCTTTTTTTGCTGAGTAGTATTTCATTGTGTGAACATAATACAATCTGCTTATCTATGCTTCTGTTGAAGGATATTTGGATTAATTACAATGTTTGTGATTATAAATTAAGTGGAGTGACCATTTCTTTACCCAACTTTTGCATATCTTTTTGTGTGTAAATAGCTAAAATTAGAATTGCTGGTCAAAGGTTATGTGTACCTTTAACATTAGGAGAAACTGCCAGTTTTCCAAAGTGGTTGTACTATTTTACTTTCCACCAGCAATGTGTGAGTAATCCATAGCTTTACCTTCTCTCTGACATTAACTAGTTTTAATCCTAGGAATTCCAATGGGTATATGATGATATTTTAGTAGTTTTAATGTGCATTTCCCTATGTGTTTTATATATTTTCATGTGTTTATTGGCCATGATATATTATCTTTTATTAAGTGTCTATCCAAAACTTTTGCACACTTTTATTAGGTATTTATCTTCTTATTGATTTGCAGAAGTCTGTAAAAAATATTCTGTATCTAATTTTTTTGTTAGTTATATGCATTGAGAATATTTTATCTTGGTATGTGGCTTGACTTTTAATTTTTTTATTAATGTCTTGAATTTTGATAATTCCTGTTTATCCACTTTTCGCTCTATAATCACTACTCTTTGCATTTTGTCTATAAATTGTTGCCAGAACATAAGTTCACATAGAGAGCCTCCAGTTGTTTATTTTATAGATTTAACTTTTACATTAGCTCTGTAATACTTCTCTGCTTAATTTTTTGTGTATAATATAAAAAGTTGATCATCTTTGTCACTTTTTCTTGGTATGGATATACACTTTTCCAACCTCTTTTGTTGAAAAAAAAAATCATTTGCCAATAAATTTTATTGACAGTTTGTAAAAAAAAAAAAAAAAAAAACTTTTGGCCATAAATGGATGGGACTGTTTCTGGGCTTTGCATATTGCACCATTAATATGTTATCTAACCTCCTATGAATACCACATACCACATTCTCTTGGTTGCTGTAGAATTACACTAAGTGTTGAAATTCTGGAGACTAGCTTCTCCAGCTTTCTTTTGCAAGATTGTTTTACTGATTCTAGGCTTTTTACATTTCCGTTTAAATTTTAGTTTTAAAAAATATTCCTGCTGTACATGTGATTGGAATTGCATTGAATCTATACATTAACTTGAGGACAGTTGGGATATTAACAATAATGAGTCTTGTAACCCATGTATATGGTATATCCCTCCATTTATTATTTATTTTTAATTGAAAAGTAGGTTTATTTGGGAAAAATAAAAGTATCAGTAACGTCCTCTGAGATGCTCATATTAAAATACACTGTAGACACATAAAACATCATAATATAGCTAGCCTGGTAATTTAATTGTTTTCTCCTTTTTTCTTGTTCTCTTTAAATTTTTTTTTTTTATTTCCATAGGTTTTAGGGGAACAGGTAGTGTTTGGCTACATGATTAAGTTCTTTAGTGGTAAAGAACTTGTGATATTTTGGTGCACCTATCACCCGAGCAGTATATGCTGAACCCAATTTGTAGTCCTTTATCCCTCAGTCACATTCCACCCTTTCCCTCAAGTACCAAAAGTCCACTGTATCTTTTTTTCTTTTTTGAAATGGAGTCTCGCTCTGTTGCCCAGGTTGGAGTACAGTGGCACAATCTCAGCTCACTGCCATCACCACCTCCCAGGTTCAAGCAATTCTCCTGCCTCAGCCTTCTGAGTAGCTAGGACTACAGGTGCACACCACCACACCTGGCTAATTTTTGTATTTTTAGTAGAGACCAGTTTTTACTATGTTGGCCAGGATGGTCTCAATCTCCTGACTTCATGATCCACCTGCCTCGGCCTCCTGAAGTGCCAGGATTATAGGCATGAGCCACAGCACCCTGCCCACTGTATCATTTTTATAACTTTGTGATATTGTTTATTTTTCCAATGTACACATCTTGTACATATATTGTTAAATGTATCCCGAAAGTATGTTATGTTTTGTGCCTTAATTTCCAATTGTTGATAGCACATAGAAATAGAATTGATATTTGTGTATTTGTCTTGAATTCCCAAACTTTGATCAAATCATGGCACCACTTCTTATCTAGTAGATCTTGTAGATTTTATTTTATTTATTTTTTTTTTGGCTTTTTTTTTGGGGGGGGTAGATTTTTTAGGAATTTCTTCATATACAATCATGCCTGAAATGAAAACAATTTTAATTTCTCTTTTCTAACTTTTATGTCTTTTGCAATGATTAGGGCACGTACAATGTTGAATCAAATTAGTGAAATAAATATATTTTTTATTTGTCTTAGTGGAAAAATGTTTAGCATTTCACCATTAAGTATAATGTTAGCTGGAGATTTCTCATAGATTTGTTTTATCATGTTGAGGAAGTTATCCTCTATCTGAAGTTCATTGAGAGTTTGTTTAATTTTGTTAAATGCTCTTTCCATATGTATTGAAGTGACCATGGGATTTTTCTACTTTTTGATTTACACACAAAAATCAACAAATTCAAAAGATTTTTTTCAAAAAGTTAATGAAATTAATACACCTCTAACAAGATTAAGAAAAAAATAAGGAAATCACAAAATATCATAGTCAAGAATAAAAGAGGAACTACCACCACAGATCTACAGACATTAGAAGGATAATAAGAAAATGTATTATGAACAGCTCTATGGCAACAATTTTGACAAAATAGATTATTTACATTGATCGATGTTTGAATGTAAACCAATATTGTATTTTTTTTTTTTTTTTTTTGACACAGAGCCTTGATCCAGGCTGGGGTATAGTAGCACCATCATGGCTCACTGCAACTTCTGCCTCCCAGGTTCAAGCAATTCTTCTGCCTCAGCCTCCTGAGTAGGTGGGATTACAGGCATGTACCACCACACCTAGCTAATTTTTGTGTTTTTATAAAGACTAGGTTTCACCATGTTGGCCAGGTTGGTCTTGAACTCCTTACCTACTGAGTTCCATGCATCTTGGCTTCTCAAAATTCTGGGATTACCAGCATGAGCCACCATACCTAGCCCAATATTGTATTAAGATAAGCACTATTTGGTCATGATGTATTGTCCTTTTGATATATTGCAGGAATTTAATTACTAATACTTTGTTAAGGATTATTTTCTTTGTATGTTAATGGGAAATATTTCCTTGTAAATTCTTTTATAAGAATTTACAAAATAATCCCCTTTCAGATTTTGATATTAGGGTTATATGGCCTCATAAAAAGAATTGAGATGGGTGTACTGTCCACCACCACCATCAGACCCCTGCCCACCATCTACTTTCTAGAAAAGTTTGTGTAAGATTGATTTTTGTTTTTTTTTTCTTAAATGTTTGGTAGAATTCACTCCCAAAGCCATCTGGCCCAGAAGTTTTTTGATGTAGGAAGGTTATTAATTACAAGTTCAATTTTTGAAATATGTACACTCTTCTACAGATTGCACATACCTTCTTTCATAACTTTGGAAATTATATTTTTCAAGGCATCTATCTTTTTCATCTACGTTGTCAAAATCATTGGCATAGAGCTGTTCATAATACATTTTTTAAAAATTATCCTTCTAATGTCTACAGGATCTGTGGTGATAGTTCCTCTTTTATTCTTGACTTGGATATTTTGTGATTTCCTTATATTTTTCTTAATCTCGCTAGAGGATTATTAATTTTATTAACTTTTTGAAAAATCTTAATTTGTTGATTTTTGTATTGTTTGAGATTTATTTCTGTTCTTATCTGTACTTCCTTTCTTTCGATTACTTAAAATGATTTGTATTTCTTTTTATAGATTTTTAATATGAAAGAGTTTATTGCCTTTAGAACTTACTGTTTTCTAATATAATCATTTAAAGCTGTGAATTTCCTTTTAAGTATTGTTTTAGCTGCATCTAACAAATACCAGTTCATTGTATTTTTTTATTACTCAGGTCAAAATATTTTCTAATTTCTTCTGTGATTTCCAATTTGACCAATAGATTATTTAGAAATATGTTGCTTAGTTACCAAATATTTGGAAATTTATTGATATCTTTTTATTACCCATTTTTACTTTAATTCCATTGGGGGTCAGATAAAATACTCTGTGATTTCAATGCTTCAGAATTTTTTGAGAGCTTTAATATTGTCTTTTTTGTTAATGTTATATGCATGCTTGAAAAGAAAGTATATTCTGCATCTCCTGGATAACAGACTAGATAAAAGTCCATTAGATTACATGTTAATGGTGCTGTTCAAATACAATATAATGCTATTGGCTTTAAGAAATTCACTTGTTCTATTATTTGTATAAATAAGCTGTTGATGTCTCCAGTAATGCTTGTGAACTTGTCTGTTCCTCCCGATAGTTTTGTAAAGTTTGTTTTATGTACTTTGAGGCTTTGTTATGGATGTAACACATTTAAAATTTTTTTATGAGTTCAACCTTTCATTATCATAAAATATTTCTCTTTATCTTGCATATCACCTCTTGTTTGAAGATTGTTTTCTCCTATATAAATGTAGTCACAATGGCTTTCTTGTCATTAGTATTTACATGATGTGTATTTTTTCTTTTTACTTTTTGTTGTTGTTGTTGTTGTTTTGAGACAGTGTTTCTCTCTGTTGTCCAGGATGGAGTGCAATGGCGCAATCTCAGCTCACTGCAACCTCCACCTCCCAAGTTCAAGCGATTCTCCTGCTTCAGCCTCCCTAGGAGCTGGGACTACAGGTGCAAGCCACCACACTGGCTAATTTTGTTGTTGTTGTTGTTGTTGTTTTCTTTGTATTTTTGGTAGAGATGAGGTTTCATCATGTTAACCAGGATGGTCTAGATCTCCTGACCTTGTGATCCACCCACCTAGGCCTCCCAAAGTTCTGGGATTACAGGAGTGAGCCACCACACCCGGCCCTCTTTTTACTTTTACACTGTTTGTGTCTTTATAGTTAAAGTGGATTTCTTATTGACAGCATATAGTTGTCTTGTGTTGTTACCCATTCCGATAATCTCTGTTTGTAATTAGAGCTTTTGAACTCTTTATATTTAAAGATTTATTGGTTGACAGGGTTCAGTTGGCTATAATTTTTACTGCCTTTCTTTCTCCTAACCATGTGGCATTTTCTTTTGTCATATGTTATCTAAATAGATTCCTAGGTGTCACACTTCAGCTTGAGCTGCTTTGTATCTCTCAAGGAAAGGGGATCAATGGAACACATAGCACTAAATAGAAGCAAATAAACTGAGAAGTGGGAAATAAGTCAGTTGGGAACATAGGTTCCAGGGTGGATCACATCATTCTTGGTCATTTTAATGAGAGGACTTATCAGAGGATCAGTGTCAACACTGGTGGTTCTTTTTCAGGACCAGCACCACCCCTGACAATGCTAAATGTTTTCTTTGGTGATTTGTGGAAATAATAATTAAGGGAGTAAATGATGTATTGCCAGACATAAAAGTTAGACAGTTGTTGTCCAGGTCATATGTATATAATGATATGTTGGAAGAATAACCAGTAGTAAACAAAAGTCATGTCAATAGGTGCATCTTCAGCTGATATCCTGAAAACAAAGTTAAGCATTTCAAAGCTCATAAGGATGGGCAAGATTAGCAGGAAAAAAAAATCTTAAAATCAACATGGATAATAAAATTACTATATCACTGCAGGATGTCCAATAATTTAAAAACTCTATTTTGAGACTATGATTCAGACATAGTTGTAAAACATGTCAGAATAATGACATTACTTATATACTTAGCACCAGCATGCTGTGTCCAGTTCTGGATTCCCTGATTAATGTAGGGGAACTATATAAATTTCAGGGAAGAGTTAGAACTCATTTTAGATACACAAGAATAATCATAGATAACTGTCCAAACTTCCCATTTAACTGATGATAAGCCTCAGAAAGGTTGAAGCAAGTTATTGGAAGCCACATAGTTAATATATGACAGAATTGTGACTACAGCCTTGACTCTTAATCTGTCTATTGCTCCTTCCAGTTCCCAATGTGAACTAGTAATTTTGAAATTAAAGGAGATGAGAAAATATACAGGGTAGTGAGATTATTTATTTTAGAAAGAAAATGACAGCTCAGAGACAATATCTATCATTGTATTAGTCTGTTCTCATGTTGCTGTGAAGAATTACCCAAGGCTGAGTAATTCATAAAGGAAAGATATTTAATTGACTCACAGTTCCACAAGGCTAGGGAGGCCTCAAGAAACTTACAACATGGCAGAAGTGGAAGCAAACACATCCTTCTTCACATGGCAGCAGGAGAGAGAAGTGCCAAGCAAAAGGGCAAGTGCCCCTTATAATACCATCAGATCTCATAAGAACTCACTATCACGAGAACAGCATGGAGGGAAATGCCCCCATGATTAAATTACTTCCCACTGGATCCCTGCCATGACATGTGGGGGTTATGGGAATTACAATTCAAGGTGATATTTGGATAAAGACACAACCAAACTGTATCAATCATCAAGCCTATGAAATGTTCTAATTTAAAAGATGGTGACTAGACGTCCTTTATCTTCTTTAACAAAGAACTTCATTTCCACTGAGGACTAAACAAGAGGAAATGCACAAATATTTGCAAAACTCAGAGTTTAGGAAACACATGAACTATTCCAAATAGGAAGTATTACTAATTAGTATGGTAGGGTATAATATCTGGTCTCCAGAGGTTTGATTCTTTTAAAAATTAGGATATAGTTTTACATATCAAAGATGGTAAAACTTACAAATGAGAGAAGTAAACAAAATATTTGTTCAAGATCCCTAAAATTTCATACTAGATATTTTTATTTGCTCTTATTTTTTGCTCGTTTCTATTTTTCTTGCTAGATCATTCCAAGAAAGAGAAACAAAACTGGAGGTCAGCTGAATGTTTTTAGTCTTAGTACTGTCTAATGCCATTAGTACTATCTAATGCCATTCCCAGAGTGAGCTGACTGCCTGCTAAGCTTTTATTGTGATATCACTGCTTCTGTCTTTGGTTATAAACTACAGAATTGTGGTGTGAGGTGGGACAATTTACTTAAGCATTCACCTTGGCTGACCAAAATGTGCTCAGATTTATTAGAGAGTATGATATTGCTTGTCAATGACAAATGGAATTTTTGATAAATATTGCAGCAAAATTTTAAATTGTCAGGTTGTTAATGGTTCAAAATAATAACTTATCAGTTTATGGTAGAAATAAGATGCTCATGCTACAAACTACATAAAAAACTATAATTAAAACTAAATTTCTTGTAGTGGCTTTTGTTTACATGACAGTTTTAAAATGAAAAGCAAATTCAAGTAACATTAAAATCTGTATTACATAAAAGATATATAAACTAGAACAACATCAATGATTTTAGAAATTAAAGATTGCTCTTTGTTAGTTATTTTTCGCAGAAAGAGTCCCTACTACAAATAAAACAATATAGCATCTTCAATAATTAAAAGTAAAGTTCTTTTTTAGACAAACACTTTCAATCAAGAAAAATAACTACCTTTTAGTTTATTTAGATGTCGATTTTTTTCTATTATAGAAGAGTATTTACAAATAATTCTGACAAAGGTCATACAACAAAAGCATTATTTGTCTTCCTGAATGCACTATTATAAGAAATAACAAAATGAGAACCATCCAAGGAAAAAACAAGTTTGTTTTCTTGAATATATGTGGGGTCCTTATGCTACCAAGTTTATAAAGAAAAAAACATTCACTCTATAACATCTGATTGTTTGGAATGGCATAAATGTTTTAAAAAATATCTAATATTTTAAGTTGTTTTCCATTGAGGAAATGTATTTACCTTATAGTATATTATAGAATATTTTGCTGTGTCACAGAATTTGTGACATTCATGTTCTAGGTCCAGTCATGTCTCCATACAGAGAGAAAAATCATGTGTAATTGACTGGATAAAAGCTTCAACAATGGAGTGAATATCTGGTGGAGAGCTGGTTTCAGATTTTGATTCTTCACTTCCTGTGAATGGGCACTGTGGGCCAGTCACTTAACTTTTATCTTCTTTGTGCTTGTGGACAATGGCTCAATTACATTCTTTAGATTGTAATGACAAGGAAAGTAACACTCATCTTTGACTTCCTTAATATCTTTGCTTGTCCCTGTGCTTACTCACTGTGGGGGAGGATAGAACCCCCTGGCAAATCCAGGAAAGCTTGGAGTGACCACACTGCAGCCCTGTAGGATGCCCACAGTACTCTTTCACCTTACAGGGGACACCTACACCCCTCTCTATTTTGTACAAAATGAATCTTACAGATCATCTTGAATGGTTGTAAATAGACGAATATTGCCATTGTTCAGTTTAAAACTACGCATATGGTAAAAATCACCTGAATATTAATTCCACAATGCCTTATGACAGATAGAACTATACCAGAGTAAGATCTTCTGTCCTGCAACCTAATAGAGTGAATTTCTTAAGAGATAGTACTATTTCCAGACAGCCAAATATTTCAGACAGAATAGCATAAGATCTATCTTGAGGACTCCCCTGAGTTTCCACAGCATAATCTTTAACTTACTTTTGATACTTTTAATAAATATGGAGAATGGCTTAGCTCAGCCTGCCATAACAAAATACCACAGACTGCATGGTTTAAACAACAGGAATTAATCTTCTCACAGTTCTAGAGGTTGGAACATCAAAAATTGAGATCTGGCAAGGTTCAGTTTTTGGTAAGGTCTATCTTCCTGTAGCTGGCCACGTTGTTAACATGTCCTCACATGGCCTGTCCTCTGTGTATATGCAAGGAGAGGTTTCTCTCTCTCTTCCTCTTCTTAGAAGGCCACCAGTTTTATTGGATTAGGGCCCCACCCTTGTAACCTCATTTAACCCTACTAACCTCCTAAAGACATTATCTTCAAATACAGGCACATTAGGGGTTAGAGCTTCAACATATGAACTTGGGACAGAGGAGGGCACAGTTCAGTCTATAACAGAAAGTAAATATGGAGATTTATTGGCAGTGTCTCAATTGCTGAAAATTTTTTTTTAGATAGAAAATTACTTAAATATGTAACTAAATATGACTTGATTTTTAAATTTTTGCTTGTGTTTTTAAAGGTAAAATACATTTGTATCTTTACCCAACTTTGATAGACTTTTATATTTATAAAATACATTCAGACATTTCTCCAAAAAAAAAAAAAATTCAGACATTTCACAGATTAGAAAACAATCTTTGTTGTATCACTGGCTTTTAGGTTCAGAAAATCACCATAGCTTTAGAGTGGCTTTATAATAACTACGTGAGATGCAAGAAACATTAACACGATATAAGGTCAGAGAGATTCAGTTCTGTATCTCCACTGTAAAAATTATAAAACCAAGGTGTAAAGAAAGCCATGGGCAAATTAGCAACTGAGGCACTTATGCAACCTTGACCAGCCTTCTGACTCTCAACTTCACCTTGCTTTCCTTAGTACTCCATCCAGCAATCTTTCTTGCTTCTATCCAGGTTTTTTTTTTAAGTCCAGAATTAAATTTAAAACTCTGCTGCAGAATGCATGCCGGTGTAACCTGAGTCTATAGCTGAGCAGATTTTTATGCCTGTGAGGTGGTAGCACAACTTCAATCTTATAAATTGATCCAATAAATCTGAATTTCAAAGTAAATAGAGATTCTTAGGAATTGAAAAGGTCATAAGATGACCTTATTCAGAAGAATTATGTAATAAATACGACATTATTCTTGGCAGATTTAATGCTCATTAGATGGACTAAAATACTGATAAAATATTGTATAGGTTATTTTATGAAATACATTAGTAGCAGTTAAGTAATCAGCAACGATTGTCATTTATTCGAGACCTATAAGGAACACGGCATTAAATAGAAAAATGACATACTGACTCTGCTCCCCAAATTGCAGAAAACCTTTCGATGGCACTTAAAGTATTATAAACTAATATGAAATATATTAACTGTGTCATAAGCTAAGGATGTTTATAACAAGAACAACATAATTAAAATTGAAAATCAAAATCACAAATATTGTAAAGCTAGAGAATATTTTATCATATCCCAAACAATTGTCACGAAAACTGCCCATTTACTACTCAGTACAAGTCAGACATAGAGGTGAGGTGGAACCAAAAGGGAAGAGAAAGAGGGATGCTAAACAAATGCTTGTCCTTTGGGATGCTGAAATCTACCCGACCGCATGTTTGCTCAACCACCATTGGTCTCTTGCCCCAGCCTGAGCGCCTCTGTGAGATGGTAGAGAAAGGTAACTCTCTGCTTTTGCAGTGAGTTGTAAAACACTTTTGCTAATAATAGTGTAGGTAAGTGCCTGGTTCAGATGGGGTTAGAGCAAGGGCATGGAACATTCCTGCTTTGGGTGGGAAAAAAGTCTCAGTGGTGTTACTGAACCCACATGTCATATAAACTGCTGAAAAGCAATAATTAAACTTACACCTTTAACTTTGTTAAATCAATGATCTAAAAAGCTCCACCCCTGTGGAAAAAAATAAACCAGTGTGAGTCTGCCATTGACAACTGCAGTGATTATATGGGACATGCAGTTTGAGATTATTTGGATTAAGAATAAATTGTCTGTGTGCAGTGTGCAAATACTCAGGAAATATTGTGATTCTTCTAGGTATGTTCACTATTACGTGATATCAGTATATATCAGATAAAGCCAAAGGTGTCCCCAGAAGGGCATCAAATCATAATTTATAGGTGTGTGTGTTTTTTAAATTAATGTGCTTTAATTTAGATCTTTCAAAAATTACTTAATTTTTATTTTATTTTATGATGATGATGATTTTTCAGAAAAAGGATCTCACTCTGTTACCCAGTCAGAAGTACAATGACACCACTATAGCCCACTGCAGCCTCAAACTTATGGGCTTAAGCAATCCTCCCACTTCCACCTCCCCAGCAGGTGGATAGATGTTAAAATAATAAAGTTCTGAATTTTAAAACTTTCCTAAATGCTATTTATAAGGAAAATATTGTCATAGGGAGAGTGGAGGATAGAATGGAACAAATATATTGAAAAACATGAAGATTTTCATAGTCCATGGAAATAACCCTCAATATCGCAACTGTTTAAGAAACCAGAAACCTCATTCAGTCTTAAAGAAAGAAGACTTACAGATAAAACAGCCAGGTGTTAAATTCTGCATACCTCCTGTTGAGGTTATGGAGATTGTAAAGAAGAATCTATGACCCTGTGCTTTGCTTTGATTTGTCTAATAAGCATGTGTGTATGTGTGCACATGTTTGAAGTCTCCCTTTTTCTTATACCTCAGAGTCAGCACATACCTCTTTTCTCTATGTGGGTTTGTCTTTTAATGTGGATTATAAGATTCTCTAAGACAACACCATACCACTACACCTGCTGTGATACAAACCTATGATGAGTGCTCAACATATTAGACTAGCCTATCAATGATTGGCCTTCTCTCTGGAAGCAAGAGTGGCATGTACCAACTGATTTTTACCAGACAACTGACAAGTCATCTTCTTCCTAGGAAAATTGATTATTTTTACCCAGAAGAGATTATTGTTCTAAAGAAGAGTTTGTTCACTCTGCTTTTTCTCTCCTGAATTGGCACTAAGAATTACTTAAGTCCAAAACCTGACTAGTCTCCGGTCATCTCAAGTTCTGTAGATATACCACACAATTACCTGGAGGCATCTCAATTAAGTGAGCATGACTGTCCCAATTAGACAAGAGTCCTAACTATTAAATATCATTAGACTTAATTTGATGCCCTGGGAAAACTCTTGACGAAGCCCATCCCACTAAAGGCAGAGCACTGTCTGCTTAAATCCAAAGCAACATGCTCAGAACACACTTCTACATGAGGTTTATCAAGCCTCAGATAATATCGAGGATCACATTTTCCAGGTCTATAGAAACATAAAACATGAATGCTGAAAAGAAATTTGAAAATATTATTGCATTTGACCTTCTTACTTAACAGATGAGGAAATAAAAGCCTGTGAAGTTGTGGTTAATTAGTTCAGAGGAATGAGACTAGATTTTAAGCCTCCTGACTCCTCCAGCCAAGGGCTGTTTATATGATACTATCATTCATCCTAAACAATGTCAGCAACTGAGGCACATCTCTAAAGCTATGACCTCTTAACATAGTTATGTTGTTGGCCATGGTACCAAAATCATAAAATTACATAAAATTACAATACTTAACTTTGAGTTCTAATTAGTGTTTTAACCTTAAGGAAGCCAGTCTTACTGCATCTGATTTTTGTTATTCGTAAATTAGAGATAATTTTGTCTATCTTATGAGTTTGTAAAGATTAAAGAAAATGTTGCATGACAAGCTGCTTGTAAGTGGTAAAGATTTCTGTAAACTATAATGTTAAACAGGAGGTGAAAATTTGTCTTTAGAAGCTTATCTGTGATCTTTTTGGTTCCAAATGGTAGATTGAGTACATGTGTTTATCTCTCACCTATCACTCCCCCTCACCCCAGGAAACCTCATTAAAATAGTAACAGAGAATAAAGAGGATAAAATCCCAAACAGTAAAAAAAAAAAAAAAAAAAAAAAATAGTAGGAGGAGACATCAACAGACAAGAACTTTGAACAGATTTCTGAAAACAGGGAATGAAGGACTAGTGGGTGATGCAGCTGGCTCATGGACGACACAGCCATGAGTTCACGTGGAGAGATCCGTGACCCTGGCTGGAGTTCATCCTCACTTAGGAACTCTGAAGAGGATTAGGACTCAGAAATGGAAGACACTACTAAAGAAAAAGCTGTGGAAATGGCAAAAGAAACATTAAATTCTGAGTACAACCCAGTTGATCTCCAGTAGCAAAATGCCTGGCATCAAGGTATCTACCCACTGCCACTACCACTGCCATTGCAACCACAGCAACCAAAGGACTTTTCTCTAAAGAAACGGAAGTAACTATTTGGGGGAATTTAGTTTAGAAGATGTGGGAGTTGACAATCCACATCAAAACTCTCCGTACTCTGCCATTTAGGGACTCCAAAGCATGTTAGCTCATTCCTTGTTAGTTCTCCCTGGGGAGAAGATTGTTGGTTATGGAGATTTTAAAAAAGATACCTGCTTCTATACTCTCACCCAGAGTGAAATTTTATGTTGCCTTATTCATTAATATAATAAGACAACAAAGAAACAAAGTTTTTATGGAAATCCTATAGCATGAAAGAGAAATAAATAAATAAAAATATTTACCTTAGAGAAAATAAAAGTATCCAGGACACAGAAGAGGATAAAACAAAAACCTCTAAACACTGTTCTCAGGTTTAAGAAGATGATATTATGTCCATCAAAAAACACAAGGATATGAAAATGGATAGATAAAAAGAAAGAGCTTCTAGAAGTTAAAAATTATTGCTGAAAGGATAAGAAAAAACAAAGCAAAATTTATAAAAGAAGGATATAAGGCCAGGCGCAGTGGCTCACACC
>NW_022436958.1:14392499-14598084 GCF_009761245.1 Sapajus apella
GACTGCCTAAAATAAAAAAATAAAAAAGGAAAGAAAAAGAAAAAAGAAATACACGGTTAACTAAGGAATTAACTATCCAAGGAATACCGAGTTAAAAGTTATTCCTTCATGAGACATTAAAGAAGGAAGTGATGATGCAAAAAAGGGCTGTTCCTTCTTATAGTGCACTGTAATGGACATTGTTGGTTGACTATCCAGCATCTCTCCACCCCTTCTTCCCTTCTAAGAGAACCCAGATTTTCTTTTTATTCATGGAGCTCAAGGGAGGCCAGCTCTACCAAGAACTCCAAGGATAATCCTCCTTTTGACTGGGTTGCTAGTTTGACCAATGGAATGCAAAAGGAAGGGTTCTGAGGTATGAAAGGGGTGTTTTTGAGAAAGGTGCCCCTTGCTACTAGAGAGAGAACTATAGGGAGATGTGCTGTATCCTCTTCCTGATGATGTTCCCATATCTAGATAGGACAACGAGAGCCATTGTAGCCTTTTAACTATGAAATTCACACTGAGAATAATACAGAGAATTGGAAAGAACTCAGGCTTCCCGCCATCTGTGAGCTGCTGAATCAACCAACTCTGCCCTCCCTTTGGCATACTATAAACTGAGATCATAATTGCCTTAGTTGTTTTTTTTTTTTTTTTTTTTGTCTGTTGATCAAGGCTTTTGTTCCTTATAGGCGAAAGCATCCAAAGTGATATATATAGTCATCCTGTATGGCTTGATTTTCTAAACTACATGCAAGTATTATACTCATTAAAAACATTTAAGATTAAAACATCATATTTAATGCTACAAATTTTATTCCAAGTATACAAAGTCCTAGATCTGCATTTTACATTTTTAAAACATTGGTGGGTTTTTTGTTTGTTTGTTTGTTTGTTTGTTTTGAGACAGAGTTTCCCTCTTGCTGCCCAAGCTGGAGTGCAATGGTGCAATTGTGGCTTATCACAACTTCCACCTCCCAGGTACAAGCGATTCTCCTGCCTCAGCCTCTCGAGTAGGGATTACAGGCATGCGCCACCAAGCATGGCTAATTTTTTGTATTTTTAGTAGAGACAGGGTTTCACTATGTTGGTCAGGCTGGTCTCGAACTCCCAACCTCAGGTGATCCGCCTGCCTTGGCCTCCCAACGTGTTGGGATTTCAGGCATGAGCCACCATGCCCAGCCAAAACATTGTGTTTTAAATAATTCTCAAGTGGCAACTAAGGTCATTGCAAAAACATGTAAAAGTAAAATGAAAATCTCTGGATGTCTCTTGTCTCTGCTACAGTAGTCGATAACCATTGACATTATGCATCTTTCCAGACACTAGAATGCACAGTTTTTGTGATTATGTATTTTACCAAAAAAATTAGAGCATACTATAGATACTCATCTACAACTTTCTTTTTCATACGTAATGTCACGAGTACACTTTCTTGTCTATGAACACATAGTCAACTTATTCTTTTCTGTGACCATACAGAATTTTGCAGATAAACAGGCCACAATTTATTTCAGCTGTATCTTGTTAATACATATTTAGCCTGCCTCCAATTTTTCACAAATACAACAACAAAAATGCTATCAGAAGCATTTGGGCACATGCTTTTTTGTGCAAATATTTTTCTAGCATTAATTCCAAGATGTCAAATTGCTGGTTCAAAGGATACATGTTTTTCCAGTTTTAATAGATAGAATGTAAAACCTCAATCCTTGAAATGGGCAGTACCATTTAACATGCCGACTAACAATATATGAGAAGGTATTTCCTTGTGTCTTTACCAACACCAATCTTATCGATCTTTTAAAATTCTACTTGATGAAATGGGCAAACATGCTAGTTCATTGTTGTTTTCATTTTACTTTCTCTAATAATTCCCTCTTCTTCTCATATGTTTATTAGTCATTTATATATTTTATTTGTATCTCTCCATCATTATGGCTTTTCTATTTAGCCATTAGTCTTTCTCTTATTATTGTGTAGTTCTTTGTCTCTTTGGGATATTCCTTTTATTACATATGATGCAAGTATTTTGTCCCAGGCTGTTGTTTGTTTTAGGTTTTTAATTTATAAGTATTTCAATATTACCCTCCAGGGCTTTAAACACTTGGATAATATTATTTAATTGTGTGACTTTTCACTTTACATTAAAAATAAATCAAAGCAATACTAAGCTATTGAGTAAATTCGTATCAAACGCTCATTCTGTCCAGTAATCACAGAAGATGCTAAGGGAAAAGACAATTCTGATTGCAAAGAGCCTCTAGTACAAGGAGCAGATAGACCCATAAAGAAACAATTCTACTCCAGTGAGTTTATAACATAATGCCTGTTGGGGACAGGAAAGAAAGAACACCTAAAACTACCTATGGATTATCAGAGATGAACTCACACAGAAGAAACAATTTTAATTTCTATAAATTCTTAACTTTTTATACACATTTATTTGACATGACTGTTGAATTTTTAGTATATACATGTATTGTATGAATCAAATATAAGTCCCAACTCCTTCGTAGACTTTTTTTTAGTATATTTTATTCTCAACAATTTTAAGAAATTCTTTAAAATCTATGTATTTCATTGCCATTAAATTAAATATTTGTAAGGAGCTAGTGAAGGATGAGTATTAGAGATGTGAGAAACATAGTTCCTTTGTTTTCTTAAAGCATTCATTCTAATATTTCTATTCTGATTTTTCAAGAATATGAAATTTTTTCATATTTACAGAAATATGAAACACCTGGCAACTTTCTAAAAACAATTGTATTCAATTTTCAAGACTAACTTATAAATTTGCATAATTATGAAAAATAGCAATTCTTCCCAGTTCCCTACACAGCCTCTTCATCCAAATACACTGACTTTTAAAGAATAAAAACATGTTAGAATGTTTCTTTTAAATCTTTAAAAACTTCCTTTGATTGGTTTCTCCTTTTTTGGACTTTGGCATTTTTCTTATCCTGCCTCAGCTATCCAACAGCCAACTTAAAATAAAATGGCAAACACACTGCTTACAGTATTTCAATACCTCTTTCACTGTTTAAGTTATTCCGTAAAATTGGTAGGCTAGACAAGAAACCATGGGGTCTTGAAACACTTGTAACATGCCAGCCCACAGCCCAGTTCTGTTACTGTGACCTTTATAGCATTTCCCATTCTTCTCTACCCAGTGTTACTCAGGTCAGTCCTCTATCAGCATTTACTGAAAAACACAAGTTTAGTCTCCAAATGTCTATTACTCTATCCCAAGAAAGACAGAGCATAACCTTTGAATGCCCTGAATTTTTTAATAAAAAAATGTCTAAGTAAATTGGCTCTACCTGTAGTTCTAAGCAATCAGAGATTTGTTTCTAAATAGCTCTGGGGGATTTCACCATATGACTCCTATTAATGGAAATTGTTGAGCTAATCTCTCCGTGTGACATTACAAATATTAGCTTCCTGTCCAACTTTGTTTGGAACTTTTCTGTGTTTCTTTTACTGTTAGAATAAGAACTGTAAATCTGGAAAGGATTTTCAAGATCAATCAATTCAGTCTTCTAGTATTACAGATGAAAAAATAGGTTTCTAGGGATTGTTATTGACCATTAAATAGCTACATTTGAATGATTTAATCCATTGACTTTACAAACTGACATGAAATTTAGGGAAGATGTTTATAGGCATAATCTACATAAAAGATATGAAGTAGTGAGCAAAATGGAGCATGACCCAAGTTACTGAATTCAATGGTTCAAAAATTTTCTTTTACCCTAAAAGCATTATTATTAATGGTTGTGTCAATATTTAAAGTTGCCCATTTAAAACATTAATAGAGAACGTGTTAAGGTTCATCAGAGAAGCCAGTGAAAGTTTGTTATTACTCGTAGGGCTAACAGTAGAATCCTCTCTCTAGAGTATTTTCTTGCCACGGCTATCAAATTTTAAAGTCTTCAAATTTCAGTAACGTCATAAAAATTCAATTTTGCAAGTTTTAGCTGAGTGGTTACAATAAACTCCTCTTGGATTTTTAGTGAAGTTAAAACAATTCTGAATGGTTTTTGAATAGGTGATGACAAGCCACAAGATATGCAAACAGCCTTGCTTGTATCTGGTATGACAATAATTCTCCCGCTCTCAGTGCTTCTTAGCCATTTGTAGAAATTAAAATTCCTTATAGATTCAGTCACTTTAATTAGAAAAAATGAGATTCCTGTTTTTCTTTTAGGATATATATTTTTTTCATTTTCGTTTTGGTATGGAAGAAATTGGCTTTTAAAAAAACCTTTTAGTAACTTTTTTACAAATAATATTCTGTTGTTGCCCTGTCAAATATCTCCTCAGTGGAGAAGCAGCATTTGGCAATCATTCCCGTATGATTCAGGATCTTTTGACTTTGTATTTGTGGTGGCCATAGTGACCTAGGTCTTAGCAAAGGCCATACTATTTCAATTGAAATCTTTTTTATCTTTGTCTCTTTAGCTTCTATTCCAATTAAGGTAGACTTTTTTGAAAACCAACAGATTATACGGTTTGTTTCATCTCAGGAAGGGGCAAATGTGTGACTAAGTAAAAGAAATTCATCAGTATTGGCATTACATGTTCAAAACTGAAATTTTTTCAGAAGAGAAGTTCTTTCTTAATGTATATATTTCTATCTGGAAAATTGCTTTTTCATCAAAACTTTTTTAAGAAATGAATGACCATGTATTTCGATTCACAGTATTACAATCGCACATGTGGGAGTTTCTTTCTTTTATTTAAAGGATTTTAATTTTTCTCATTGCTTACTGAACAGATGACTTTCATTTCACCATATATTGGGTTTTATCATGGTGGTATGATGATTTAATAATTGTAGTGTAACTATTTATGTTATTTTTACTTTGTACTTCCTCAGGAATGTCTCATTAAATGACATCAAAGCCAGATTCTGCAATTAGAAAAGCATTTAATTAACTGGATTTTGAAAAGAGAAAAGAAGAATAAAACCACCCCAAATTCTTCAAACAACAAAAGAGAAAACAGAGCAACAACCTCCCCAAATCTTGGCATCTGTTCACCTCTTTTAACCCTTGCTCTTTTGTAAAATGAAAACATATTGGAGAAATTGTTGTGAACAAAAGGTCTTAATTGCAAAAAAAATCCTTTTTAGAGTATTTAAAATGAAATGATAGAGTAGATTTATGAAGCCTGAATTAAGCATCCTTTTCTCATATTTTCCAGTTTTGTAATGCCTAAGTACTTGTTTATAATCTGAATTTAGTAATGCCAATATTGGACTTTTTCACATACATACAATAGAGACATGAGTAAACTCATGACAACCAACCGACTAACCAAACAAAAACATATTTAAGAACCCACGTGTAAGGCACAGCTCATGGACACACACACAAAATATTCGTCCCGAGGTATGTGTTAGCTTTGAGGGAAGAATCAGCACGCTAAAGCAGCTGAACCCCTTGCGCAGTTAGGAATGAGTGGGGCTTCTGGCAGTGCCTTTTAAAACGGCATAGAGACTTGAATACAAAGGTATTTCTGGTGCATCGATGACAGGTGGCTCTTCCCTGTCTAAGCAGGATGATGGAGGGAGTTAGGTACAATAGCTTACAATTTTCAAATACTGTATTTTTTTTAATAAAGATGGAAACCATTATTTTTTAAAGCATATGGTTTCTATAGTGCATATTTGATTTATGACTAAGAATTATTTTTCTCCATGCCATGTTAGTACCCCCATATAATTAAATAGTTTTTCTTTTTAAACTTAGAATGAACGGAAATCTGTTTTCCCAAGGTAGTGAATATGACTTTGGCAAAATCTCTCTCTCTGTGCTTGTGTATGTGTGTGTGTGTGTATGTGTGTGTGTGTATATGTGTGTGTGTTGAAATAAGTGCAGAATTGAGATAATGATGTGGACAACTTGGGTTTAAAAAACATTAGAAATATGGAAAAGCAAGACATATTTTCTTTCTTGAAGTTGAGGTAAAAAATCTCTGTCCTTCCTCTCCTCTTGGCAGGCTGAGAAAGAATGTTGGTCTGAACAATTTAGAGAATCCTTAGTTTCATCTACACCTCAGTCTTGTCAAAATGACATGGGTGTGTGAGCTTAGTTGGATTTAACTGGATGTGAACCTGAGTACATATTATGAATGCAAATCAAGTCTTCATTTTTTTTAACCATAAAAGGCATGAACATAAATTCCAAAGCTGATTTTACATGAAATGACGTGGGATAACAATATTACTTCCTTTTGTGGACCTGTTTCTCCTCCCACAGGACTTACAACTTCTTTACTTCTCTTGAAGCTTGTCAGTGCAAGCCCTTGAACATTTACTATATAAACTTATAATTAAAAAATATACCCTAATCCTTTAGCAACTAATTCTGTTGAGTATTATTCACCCTTTACAAGAAATGCCTTAAAGATCTAAAGAGTGACAGCCTCATTAAATTTTCATTGCCCACCTTGATGCTTTTCCATTTTGGGAAGTATCCTCTCACTTTCTCCTTTACATACAAGAACACAAAAAAAAATTCAAAGGAAGGGACCTTGAAAGAAGGACTTCATTAAACAATTATCAAATTAGAAAATTACATACTTAAATATCACACAAATACATAATGAGGTGAGATATGCATGTGTTTGCATGTTTGTATGGGGCTATACATTTTCTGGCATATATAAATGTGCATAATTTTCTCATACAGCATAATTAGAGAAAATTATGTGTCTAGCCAATTAGTTGTCAGAACAATTTTCTTCATATTTTCTTCTTCCTTAGCTAAAACAGCCTTGATAACCCTACCTTCATCTTCTGCAGTGTCTCTCACACCTACTGCTCTCCTCTGACTCTCCCCACCAACCTTCACATTTTATGCTGAGCCACCTCCTTCCTCTTACTCTGATTCTGTTCACTCTCCCACCCTCTTCCCGAGTCTCAGATACTGGGCCAGACTCCAACTGTTTGTGGTTGGATAAAACAATTACGTAGAAACTCTAACAGAAACACAGAAGTTTCCCTGTCTCAGGTTGTGAATGGTCCTAGACCACAATTGGTTCTCTCTACCTGTTTATTATTTAGCCGCAAAGAGGAGAATATGGCATCACTCTAAGCAGGATTTGGTTGCCCAAGTGACCTTCCATGTCAGTCCACTGGCTTACCAAAGGTCCAATGCAGCCAGAACACTTCCTTTTAGAGCACCTCCCCAGCCCACAAGAAGGGAAAGACTTGCAGGCTCTGGAGAGACAGCATTAAAGCTAAGCTCAGCCTTGCAAGCATGTTCCGGAGTACAAAGCAATGCCCGGGGAACTCCAGCTCTGTCCCTACAAGCCTGAGCTCTAAGGAAGGCCATGGGAAATCCCCACCCTCAAGCTTAATGCACCACACTGAAGCTGGCAGGCCTGCCTCTTCCCCCGCTGCCACACTGTCTCTGCCCTGGCTCTCTCTCTACCCTGGCAAGAACTGCCAGTCTCATATTGTCATCAGCTTTCTGAATAGCTACCTTCAGCCTGTCAGAGTGGATGCTGAAGTACTCAAAGAGTTCCACCTTGGATCACGGCATAAAAAGTCAAGGTGGGGTTTTCTCAAAGATTTTCTTTTCCTTCCCCCTTCCCACTTCACCTGTAAACCCCTTGGGCAAGGTTGAGGCTCTGATGACAGCATTTCTCAACCTTTTTTCTCACCATTGCTCTAAGCCTTTTTAGACATGTTTTTCCTAACACATTAGTACCAAGTTAACATTTCCCCCATAGCAATTTAATACCACAGGTGTACTGTGTATCTGCTTATGTACTGTATGTATATCTGTGTTTTATACATAAAACAAGTAAGATGTTTTCACCCCTCCAAGAACCAATCTTCACCTCTTGGAAGTGATATCATCCCTGTTTAAATGCATGGTGTATGTATTTTTTGGTATGGCTAAGGTAGGGCTGACACTGAATTTGGCATAACCAAGGTCCCTAGCTTTTAGGTCTCCAACCTGAGATGTTCTTCTGTGGACACCATCCCACTGCACTCTTTCAGCTCTAGTGTATTTTGCTTTGTATCCTCAACACTGGGAATCACCAGGGATGTCCATAGGGCTGCCCGGGTCCAGAGGTAGGGCTGCAGCAAAGATGAGAGTGGTGCAGAAATAAAGGATATACGACATTATTGTGGAGTTAACCACTGTACTATCCAGAAAGCATTCTCCTGATCTCAGGTCTATTGTTGCCTGGTTCTTTATCTAAATATTAAGGATATAGAGACATTGCACAGCATATGCATTGTTTATGAAATATTACCAATATAACAAGGATTGATGATGGAGTGGGCTTATCTGGATTCTCAGCACAGGAAAGTTGGGGGAGAGTGAGAGGTAATGAAGTGTTGTGGGCAGACCCAGTGAAGAGTGGAGAGATGAAAGTCTCAGCTTGGTGGTAATAGCCATCACTGGCTTTTCTGGAAACCACAGACCATGTGACATAGTTTGGCTCTGTCCCCACCCAAATCTCATCTTGAATTGTAGTTCCCATAATCCCCACATATCATGGGAGGAAACCAGTGGGAGGTAATTTAATCATGACAGCAGTTACCCACATGGTGTTCTAATGATTATGAGTTCTCATAAGATCTGATGGTTTTATAAGGGGCTCTCCCCCATTTTGCTCTGCACTTCTCTCCTGCTGTCATGTGAAGAAGGGCATTTTAAGTTTTCTGAGGCCTCCCCAGCCCTGAGGAACTGTGAGTCAATTAAGCTTCTTTCTTTATAAATGACCCAGTCTTAGGTATTTCTACATAGCAGTATGAGAACAGACTAATACAGAAAATTGTTATTGGTAGAGTAGAGTGCTGCCATAAGCATACCCCAAAATGAAGCACCTTTGGAACTGGGTAACTGGAGAGGCTGGAAACAGTTTAGAGGACTCAGAAGAAGACAGGAAAATGTGGGAAAGTTTGGAACTTCCTGGAGACTTGGAAGGCTTAGAAGACAGAAAGATATGGGAAAGTCTGGAACTTCTTAGAGACCTGTTGAATGGCTTTGTCCAAAATACTGACAGTGATATTGACAATGAAGTCCAGGCTGAGATGGTCTCAGATGGTGATGAGGAACTTGTTGGGAACAGAAGCAAAGGTGACTCTTGCTGTGCTTTAGCAAAGAGACTGGTGACTTTTTGCCCCTGCCCTAAGATCTATGGAACTTTGAACTTGAGAGAGGTGATTTGGGGTATCTTGCGGAAGAAATTTCTAAATGGCAAAGTGTTCAAGAGGAAGCAGAGCATAAAAGTTTAGAAAGTTTTCAGCCTGATGATGTAACAGAAAAGAAAAATCCATTTTCTGGGGAGTAATTCAAGCTGGCTGTAGAAATTTGTGTAAGTAACAAGGAGCCAAATGTTAATCAACAAGACAATGGGGAAAATGTCTCCAGGGTATGTCAGAGAACTTCACGGCAGTCCTTCCCATCACAGGCTCAAAGGGATAGGAGGGAAAAATGGTTTCTTGGGCCAGGTCCAGGGCTCCCCCATGCTGTGTGCAGCCTCAGGACTGCATCCCAGCCACTCCAGCCATGGCTAAAAGGGACCAAGGTGCAACTCAGGATGTTGCTTCAGAGGGTGAAAGCCCCCAGCATTGGCAGCTTCCACGTGGTGTTGGTCCTGTGGGTATGCAAAAGACAAGAATTGAGGTTTGGAAACCTCCACCTAGATTTCAGAGGATTTATAGAAATGCCTGGATGTCCAGGCAGAAGTTTGCTGCAGGGGCAGAGCTCTCATGGAGAACCTCTGCTAGGGTGGTGTGATAGGGCAATGTGGAGTTGAAGCCCCCACACAGAATCCCCACTGGGGCACTGCCTGGTGGAGTTGTGAGAAGGGGGCCACCATCCTTCTAGATTCCAGAATGGTATATCCACTTCTTGTATCAGCTTGACCTGGATATGAGACATGAAGTCAAAGGAGATCATTTTGGACCTTTAAGGTTTAATGGTTGGTTGCCCTATTGTATTTCAGACTTGCATGGGGACTATAGCCCCTTTGTTTTGGCCAATTTCTCCCATGTGGAACAGATGTATTTACCCAATACCTGTACCCCCATTGTATCTAGAGAGTAATTAATTTGCTTTTGATTTTACAGGTTCATAGGTCAAAGGGACTTGCCTTGTCTCAGATGAGACTTTAAGACTTAGACTTTTGAGTTAATGCTGGAATGAGTTGAGAATTTGGGGAACTGTTGGAAGGGTATGATTGTGTTTTGAAATGTGAGGACATGAGATTTGGGAGGGACCAGGGGCAGAATGATATAGTTTGGCTGTGTCCACAACCAAATCTCATCTTGAATTGTAGTTCCCATAATCCCTACATGTTATGGGAGGGACCTGGTGAGAGGTACTTTAATCATGGGGGCAGTTACTCTTATGCTGGTTCCATGATAGTGCGTTCTCATGAGATCTGGTGGTTTTATAAGGGGCTTTTCCCCCTTTTGCTTGGGCACTCCTTGCTGCTGCCAGGTGAAGAAGGATGTTTTTCCTTCCGTTCCATAAACCTTTTTCCTCTTTTCATTACTCAGTCTCAGGTATTTCTTCATGGCAGTGTGAAAACAGACTGATAAGCCATGCTTCCCCTTAAATATGTCTTCTCCTTGCACTTGCTTTATATAGTGCTTCAAGGGATAGATATGGTCAGAATTGCACCTTAGAAAGCTCAAACACTACTTTTTAAATATATATTTAATAACTTAATTGTCTACAAGGTGAAGTGAATTTTTATTAAAGTAGCATTTAGGACTGCCATAGAATTCTCCTACTTAGTTATCTACTACTGGTCTTTGCCTGCAGTCTATATTGTCCCTGTAACACGAATTATAAACTAATTATGACTGAAATACAACTTACATGCCTTTGCTGATGCTACATTCTCTACATGCAATAATCTTCCCTTTGATTGCCACCAATTCAAATCCTCCCCTTTTAACACATTCACAGTCAGCCTCTAGAAAGTAATTTCTGAATCCAAAGAGATGTTAATTTTTCCTCCTTTGAATCTTATTTCATTTCCTTGTAAAAGCACAAAAGAGGAAATTAAATTATGGTAAAAGGTAAAATTAGGTGTTTAGCTTCCCCAATACACAGACTGTAAGTACATTGAAAACAAGAATTGGAATATCTATGAATCTTATTTAGTGTTGTGGGCTCATACTGAGGACACAATGAAAGTACTGAATTGCTTGTGCTCATTCTGTTGCATTGTTGCTTCTGGACAAGAACAGGAAAGAACTTTGCTGGAAACACCAATCTCAGACCATCTCCTCTATTACTGATAACAAGGCTTGAGCTGACTCTAAGACTAAAGGCTACAGATTTATGTAGATAAGAATAGACAAGATATATGTTTCATTGCTGTTGCAGTCTGTCAACAAAAAGAGTCAAACTCTAGTGAAATATTTAAAGAGATTTATTCTGATCCCAATATAAGTGACCATGACACAGCCCTCAGGTGGTCCTGAGAACATGTGCCCAAAGTGCCTGGGATGCAGCTTGGTTTTATACATTTAGGGAGACATGAGACTTCAATCAAATGCATTTAAGAAATACATTGGTTCAACCTGTAATCGCAGCATTTTGGGAGGCTGAGGCAGATGGATCACTTGAGGTCAGGAGTTCAAGACCAGCCTAGTCAACATGGTGAAATGTGTCTCTAGTAAAAATATTTTAAAAATTAGCTGGGCATGGTGGCACGTGCCTGTAGTCTCAGCTAGTCAGGAGGCTGAGGAAGGAGAAGCAGTTGAACCTGGGAGGAAGAGGTTGCAGTGAGCCAAGATCATGCCCCTGCACTCCAGCCTGAGTGACAGAACAAGACTCCATTTAAAAAAATAAAAAATAATACATTGGTTCTATTCAGAAAGGTGGTGTAACTTGAAGTTGGGTGTAAGTGGGTGGTAGGGGGGGTGTTTACAGTTTGCAGGTAGACTTAAACATTTTCTGGTTGACAGTTGGCTGAGTTAATCTGAAGACCTGTGATCAACAGAAAGAAATGTCTGAGTTAAGAAGCTGTGAAGACCAAAGTTTCATCATGAAGATACAGCCTCCATGTAGCAGGCTTCAGAGAGAATAGATGGTAAATGCTTCTTATGAGATGTAAGGTCTGTGTTGACATTGATGCTGGAGAGATGTAATGAGACATGTCTGACCTCCACTTCCCTTCATGGCCCAAAACAGTTCAGGTTACATTTTAAAAGGGTGCCCTGCCAAGCAGAAAGTCTATTCAGATGGTTGAGGAGACCTTAGAATTTTATTTCTGGTTTACGAGTCTTTTTGTTTTGTTTTGCTTCTTTGCTTTCTTGGCTTTCCTTGAGGAAAAAAGAATTGGTAAAACGATGAGCCACATAACCTGGATGGTTTGTCCTTTTGTGTCCTAATAACTCCTGTTAACTACAAAACATAACCCCTTTAACTGGAGTTAATTGGAATCCTTCATGGATTACTGGGCCCAACAAACCAATTCAAAGAATCATTTGTTCCATCTTTCTATTTTGCTTCATTTAAAAAAAATTGTCAGACAATATTTTTCTGGGCAATTTCCTTGCTGTCCAATCCCCTCAAATTATTTAAAGTTAAGCAGTGTAGCTGGATGCAAAACTGTAGCTTTTATTATGTGCATAGGAGATAAGTGTTATTGTTGTTTGCCTGGGATATTTTGACATTGTTTTCAAAGGGACAGGTGATATCCAAATCAACTCAAAAAATAAACTTTCTAGGAGACAGACAGTGTTCAGATGAAGGTCACTTTATGCTTGGGATTGAAAAGGAAAGCAGCTGAAATTTGAAGTGTATTGCTTTTTTTCTCCCCTTTTGGTAACCATGGGGATAGCAGAGTAACTTGTACACAAAGCTTGTGGGAAGGAATAACCTTGGAAATTCTTTTACTGCAGAATGATTTAAACCTTGCTGTGACACATGAATCACGGGGTGGTGCTTTCTGTCAACATTCTTTGCTCTTCTGAACCAGAAAAGCCAGTATCTGTCTGGTTACTGGTGGTGCCACTGCTGCTGGGAAACAACTGTGACAGTGGAATTTTTCTGAAATCATCTTGAAATAGTTGCATGCACGTAGGAACTCCCATATAATATTTCACCACAGATATCTTTTGGACATATTATTGATATTCTGTACTATACAAAATGACATTTTGAACAACTTAATTTTTATTTTTAACTCAGAGAAAGAAAAAAATATTTCAAGAAATTCTTTTAACACCAGAACAAAATCTAGGTATTATACATGATGGAATAATGTATTTCTTTCAGTTAATTTTAATTTATTATCTTCAGTGTGCATCTCCTAGAGAAGACATATAGATATACATGTATTATATACATTATATGTAATATATATAATATATACATATATGTATATAATATATAATAGTATATATCATATATAATATACTATATATAGTATACATAAATATATGTAGTATATATACTACATACTATTGTATACAGTATATATTATATATACTATCTATTTATATATAGTATATATACTTAATATATATAATATATATTGTGTATATAATATATACTATTATATATTATAATATTATATATACACAAGTGTATATATAGCATATATTATATACACTATACTATATATAAAAATATATAAATATATATATAAAATAGTATATATTATATACACTATGATATATATAAGTATATATAATATATATTACGTATATATTATATATACATTGTATAAATTTCTTTTTTAAATTCAAGTGAGTTGAAGCATTCTTTTTTCTTTTGTGGAAATTATTGCTTTGTATCATACGTTTTCTTCAAAACCAAGATTAAATGTAAAAGTATATTAAAGATATTCTAGAGATTATTAAATTAAGTCTCTGTAATGGTTTTTGCCCATTAAATAGGAAGATGAGGATCTGAGAAAAATATGTGGCTAGATCTTGCAGCCAAATAATTTTTTTTATTTACTTATCTGAATATTTTATCAAAAATCTTTTTTTTTTCTTTTTTTGCTGGCTGTCATTCTTTGAATAGGAACTTGCATTTCATACTTCACATTACATTTATTGACACAACTTCACTACAAATCATTCTCCTGACAATCCCACAAACACGGTGGCTTACACCTGTAATCCCAGAACTTTGGGAGCCAAGGTGGGAGGCTTACTTGAGGCTAGGAGTTCTAGACCAGCCTGGGTAACATAGAGAGATTCTGTCTCTACTGAAAAAAAAAGAAAAAAATACCAAAATAACTTTAAAAATATTTTCATACATTAATAGGTTTATTAGTTTTTCCTTCACTTGCTTTTCCATTTTCATCATTCTC
The DNA here is from genome assembly GCF_009761245.1 of Sapajus apella. Classification (NCBI taxonomy): domain Eukaryota; kingdom Metazoa; phylum Chordata; class Mammalia; order Primates; family Cebidae; genus Sapajus; species Sapajus apella. The sequence continues at coordinate 14,406,798 of NW_022436958.1, forward strand.
TCATCAGCTTTTTTTGCTAGAATGCTAACACGTGTTCATCTAAGACAGTACATTAAATGTCTAAACTCAGAGGGCACCTTTCATTTCACTTTTCCCATGCCCAAGCAAAGGTTCCAAACTTTGTCACCTTGTGGTATGTTAGTCATAGGAAATCTCCTAGTATACACACACACACACACACACGTAGAGAGAACATGAGTTTGTTGAATTAAGCAAACTAGGAAAGAGTTTATATATATACATATATATATATATACACATAATATAACATTACATATATGTCTACATATGTACATATATATAATACATATATACATTATATGTACTATATATAAATACATATTATACATATAGAGAGAGCGCTAATAACTGGCTTTAGTCTTTTACACTTAGATGTGTCTTCTTTTGTTCTCATGTCCAAAGTCCTTTTGCTTGGAAATCGTTTTGGCTTGTCTCTTTTGCCCACTCTTGCCCATTCAGCAATTTGCATGCATGAGCTGGAGCTACTTGACTTTGGGACGCAGATCCTAGGAACTCACATGTAATCAGGATGTGAATGGAGACATTCCTTGCTATTGATTCATCTAGATAATCTTCCTTTGTGACTAGTCAGTCATTGCAACACCACTAGATTTTATGAATCCACTTTTCCTGTGAATATTGAATACGGGAAAAGTTTCTACCACCCAAGCAAATTTTCAATTGGCCTTACTTTGTGTCTTCATTTATTTGCACCTTCATCTTCCCTACAAGACTGTGATTTCCTGAAAGAGGAGACAACAATTGTTTCATCATTGTTTGTTGCCCTGTGCTTTGATCAGTGCACAATGTATTACATATGCCCAATAACTGACAAATGAAGACCTTCCTCTCTACTTGGTTTGATTTTTAAAAAACAAACAGTTTTTATAATCACTTGGAAATCATTATGAGCTTATAAAAGGAAGTCTCTAAATCTACCCTGATTCTATTAGAGAAATCACTGCTGGGTGATATATGAAACAGAAACCTATAAACCATCCATGGAGATGAAGTGCTGTGTTGGACTTTGTCCTATGAATCTTCTAGGAGCATGTGGTCATGATATACAGTGGGAGGGAAGAAGACAGAGAAAGAAGACAGTTTTCTGGTACCTGGTGTGGCTTTGTCAAAATTCCAAAATAGATTATGTTCATTTGGGATATTCTTTCACATTTTATTTTTTTTTATTACTGGCAATTGTCTCTCAAACCATGCTGTGCAGTTCTTACCCACTCCCCACTCCCACTCCCTACCTCCACAATGACGTTTTTCTGTTCTAGACTTTCACCATAAAATCTCTGCAGGGGTGGGTGATGAGAAAGTCTAAAAGAAGAAGCTGATTTTAATGAGAATGACAGAAGCCCTGATTAAACTAATATCCACTAAGGCTTAAATGACTAGGAGCATTATTATTCCTCTGTTATTTGCATTTCGAAGTCTTGCCCCATAGCAAATTATACCAGTTCCTGCTTTCCACAAGTTCCTTTCTCCGTGTCCAGTGTTTAGAACTGAGAGTTGCTACACATCTAAATATTCCTCACAATGTCTGCTATGAATCAGCAATTTTGCATAAAGGTGAATGTGGGTTCCGTGGAAACAGGGAATTCTGTGCGCCTGACACTCTGATGGACAGCTTTATGTTTAGAAGTCGGGAATGCTGGTATGTGGGAAAGTGTTGCTGTTCAGATCTCATTTCGGTCTCCATTTCATCGTCTTTGCAGCTTAAAAAATAATCCAATGAATATGTTTGATGGGGAATGTAGCCTTCAAACAAGTTTTCTTTATTCTTTTGTGATTCTAGAAATTTGATTTTATCAACTAGGGAGGGTTTAAGTTTCTTGAGTGTCTCTAGGGAGTTTCATGTTTTACTCTTTGGTAACTCCTATCACATTATGAGTATGAACAAGCCTCAGACATCAGAAATCATGGCTAGTCTCCTTGAAGGATTCAAAAGAAAATAACGTTTTTTAGGTAAATAATATGTGATGTAAAAGGAATATATGAACTGCAATGGTATTGTCTTACCCTGTTCTCCTTTATAAATAATACATACAGAAATTCTTATTACATATATGTTGTGAATATATTATAGGCACACAGATTTACATGTAGGATTGATATATATAGCTGAATAAATACATATAACAAATACATATTTTTATATATATTTATGTTACGTTTTATATGTGTGTGCATGTGTGTATATGTATGTATAAATATTACCTAGACAAACAAAAATATTATTATTTCTGAAGGGCAATGATCATGTTCATGTTAAAAGTTTGAGTGTAAATTAATCTCCAGCCCTGTAACCAACTCCAACTCCAAACTCATCAACAAAGGGCTATGCTGGGGAAGGCTAAACAGCTGTGTGACTGAGAACATCTCCCATTCCCTCCTGCCCTCAGCCATGTACTTTTAATCAATTTTGAAATAAGACTGTAGTATGAGTTAATGTATTACCTTGTCTTGTTGATGTATTCTTTCTTGTTCAACTGGCATCCCTTTGAAGTCTGAAAGAGCAGATTCTCTTCTATAAATGCATTCCTTACTGTTATTTTTAATTACGTTTTCATTTGGTCCACAAATATTTATCAAGGACCTACTTTGTGCAGATAACCAAGATGAGAAAGACATCTCTGTCATCTTCAGTGAGTTCTGAGCCTACAGAGACATACTGTCTTGTATTATATTGTGTGCCTAGAACTATACATTATTTCTATGTGTTCATGTTTACAGGTTTAGGATTCTTCTGTAAAGGTATTTATATTCAAATGTATTGAAATATAAGATAACTACATTTGTAGATCTGGGATGAAATTTTTTAGAAAGTCACTCTAAAGAGAAGATAAAGTGCATATTATAAACAAAAAATAGAAGTTTTAGCCTATGAAGAAAAAAAAAACAAAAACATGCATTTTTCTGACAATGATTGGTGAGTTTTCAGATATCTATAGCCTAAGTTATTAAAGTTAAATAGTAAAACAATATATCTTCATAAATTCTTGTGTAACTTTGGCTTTATAACTAACGATGTTATTGATCAAATGTGGTTTCTCTTTTCTAGGGAAAAAAAGACCTTTAAAAATCTCATATAGCTTATTGATGATCAAGTCCCTTGTAGAAAGTAACATTTTGATGACGAAAGTGAGAATAAATCAGGAACACATGGATTTCATTTATCTCCAAATGCACAGACTTTTTAAGAGGTTCTGAGGGAAGTCCTGGCAAAATGCCCTTGATTTAGAGTATAAAACGTATTTTAAAAATACACTAAAAAGTGGGTAACAAAAGCTTAATATATGGAGTCTGTAATACATTGAATTGCTTTCCCACTCAAACATGTCTATGACTATTGTGGAAACACACAGCCACATTCTGGAATGACTAGTCCTTGCTAAAACTTCAATTCTGTGTTAAATGTGTGGACTGGCTCAAAAGGCAGCCAATTATACACTCTTCCAAATATTCCCCTGAATAATGCAGGATTTCCAAAATGTGACTTGGAAAACCCCTTACTAGTGGCTGGGGTGGGGTGGGTAAATAGGTTGTATGTGTGCATATGTGTGTGTGTAAAACATATAGCAACGTATTTTTAGAAATAGGGCACTTGCATTTCAATCATGCATTCTCATACCACTTTTCTGATGTATTTGCATTAATTTCACTTATATGTGCAATGTTACTCATTTTCGTGTCTCATTAACATGTTATGATAGGCTTCCTGAGAGGTAGGCTTCCTGAGAGGTAGGCTTTCTGAGAGGTAGGCATGCACATCTCAGCCATTGGAAGGGGATGAAGAGGAGATCAGGGCACCATCTCCCTCTCATGTAGGGACAGTGGCTTTGTTTCTGTCCTCCTTGTCCTATTCTTTTTCACCTGTAGCCCATGTGATTCCAAGCTCTCTGAAAGAGCAGTGAGTCTGTGCATATGTTACCTGCACAAAAATTCACATGTAGATGTAATTTTCCTGTAAAAGTTCCTCAAAGCAGAATAGTTCCATGGTGCTCTAGTCAGCCTCCATGTAACAAGTGCATCATCCTTCTCTCCTCCATCCCCTTCAAGGCAGGAGGAGGACACTGACCAGCCCCAGGGACAGATGGATGACTGGAGGAGATGATTCATAAAACAGACTCAAAAGAAGGCAGTGGCACATGATGGATGGTCCTCAAGCTGATTATCTGGAGGGCCAGGTAATCAGAAGGTGGCCCAAAGCATGAGGCCCCTGGCTTAAGTTCTCCATAGCCTCCAAATGTTTGTGCCCAGAGATGACTCCAGTTGTCTTAAAATTGAACCTCAGCCTGGGGCAGAACAGAAATTGGAATCTCTGACATCATTTTCTCTGTGATCTCTGTGAGCAAACTGCCTCCTTCTCTGCGTGTGGCTCCTCTGAGATCCACAGCTTCCCTGGAGCCTATGAGGTGCAGAGCAGCTCCATGAGCATGAAGAACAGATGAACTCTTTTCCACACTCTAGTGGAAGTCTCTCTGTTCAGTTTTCATTTGGGTGAATATTTTCTTTAGTAAGTACAGTCAGACCTTCTTGAATCATAATTTAACATTTCATAATAATACCAAGAATTAATCACATTCTGTTGCTCACGTCTTGATTATACATTCTTTGTTCAGAACACTGAAAGATATCTGATCTTAAATAACAAGGTTTTGGAATTTACAAAAGATTTATTTCATTCTTTTCTCACCGAAAAATAGAGAGGCCTAATTCTTGCATTGGCCCCATGAAGAGGCTAGCACCAGAGTCTTTAAGGTACAGGCAGGAGGAAAGCATAGCTTTGCATCCCACCCACAGATCTGGATCTTTATTCATCCTGGCTTCCATTCCAGTAGAGGTGACAATGGCCTGCAAGTCTCTGAAGACTAGCAGAAGAGCATGGTGGGTAGATTCCAGAGCTTCATTGCTACCATATCAATGGTGGGATCACCATGAGCACCTGGCAGTCAGGCTTCCCATCCCAAATGCTCTAGGACATATGGATCCATGTTTGACCAGAGAATTCCTGAGCCTGAGCTTCTGGTACCACCCTCCATTGCATCCTACAGTGATTTTCTCCCAGTCCTCCCTAGTCATCAGCCCCAGAAATGTCTGCAGAGGAGTAAATTCCTGGCTTTGGAACAGCACACTCTCCCAGTCTTGTAAAGGGTGCAAAGCTGGAAGGACCAAAAGCTTCCCGACTGTGAGATTCTAGACACATCTTCCAGCCTGCCACATCTCCTGCCACTTCTCCATCCCTTTCTCTATCAATGGCTTCCAACGTTTTTTGAACATGCCCTGTGGAAATCTTGGCCCAGCACAAATACAAACACAAATACTGACCACACACTATACACACCAGAACAATAATTTCACAAAACATTCCTTACCTTTTTATGGTAATGAACTCTGAGATTGTTTTTTCTTTTGTTCTATTTTCCTTTGATTCTTACCATGACCCACAAAACTGACTTCATGACCTAGAAATGATCACAACCTATGGTTTTAAATGTAGTGCCTTATGTGATGTGGCTTACTTGCACATTAGAAGACATCTAAATAATATTAACAATGAGAGCTGTGATTTATGTAGCATCTACTACATGTCAGGTACTGGACTAGGTGCTTTACACAACTCCTCTCATCTTTACGATATCTTTGAATGGTAGATATAATTATACCCATTTTACAGATGAGATATTCAAGTTTATATAACTTAAAAATATTTAGATTTTATGGTGTAGTACAGGTTTTAAAAATATTTCTATTTACAAAAACTGAGTGGGGTTATATACATACGTGTGTGTGTGTGTGTATGAAGATTATGTGTATATGTGTGTACATATATATATATATATGTGTATGAATATGTAATTTTTTTTCCTGTAAGATAGTGCATAGATTCAGAAGAAGATAGGTTGATTGGCATGGGCAGGAGAGGGCCTCAGGAGAAAAATAACCCAGTGAATTTTGTATAATAACTCATAAAATGATTTTAAGGCTTGGAGAAGTACAGCTATAGAAGAAAAGTCTGTCATATGTAAAGCAGTAGAATTTTGGAAGGCTTAATTTTTTTTCTGGAGAAAAAATTTAAAATATTTGTTTTGGTCTCTCATAAGATTTCATAAACTATCTTCTATCTTTTGTATGGAAGTGAGTGTGCTGCCTAAACTTGTCTCAACATACTATCAACAAACCAGGTAAAAATGGAAAAAGGCATCAGAGAGTCAATGATGCTTGGTCAACTGGTCTCTAAGCACTTGCTTAGGTTGACTACCCTCAACAGGAAATGATTCAAAGGTAGCAACATTGACTGCTTTTGTTTTTGTTCTATTTTGTTATTTAATCTTCATGATATCATTGATGCTAAAAAGTAAATCCCTGGTGATTTGCAAAGGTATTCTGTTCCTCTGTCCACTATAATACTCCCATGTCCAAAAGCCAGGTTGTGGGGTCACAAAAGGAAGCTGCTCCCTCACTGATGTCCCTAGTGTCTCACTGGCGCCTGCCTGGCGTACTATGTTTCTGTGCTAGGTTCGATGCTGTCAAATGTGTTGCTTTTCCCTAGCCCAGATGTTTGGCCTCTATCTACACCATAAGATTATTATGCTTTATAGTGCCATTAAAAAAGCAAGCAATTTGTCTGCATCATTCTCTACACCCTAGAATAAGTCTTCTTGACCAATAACCAGTGAGGTACAATCTACTATGGATCTCCAGCTAAAACCTCACTCCTTTGTCCCCTTCCTTGGTTGATGGAGCTCCCCTTCCTCCCGATCAGAGCCTTTCAGTGATAACCAAACTCTACGTATCCAATGACAGTCATAGGTCATGAAAAAATCAGAAGTTGTTCACCTTAACACAATCTGCTGACCAAAACCCATGATATAACAGCAGCAGGAATTTTTGATCATTTTCCTCTGCCTTTTTTCGAGAAAAAAAATAGGTGGGGTTGAAGGAAACCGGTTATAATTGAATAAGAAAGAAGTGACATGCTTTTAGGGAACTTTCAGCCCTTCATGTGACTTTTTGGGAATAAGCAAACTATAAAGGCCAGTTAAGTTCCAAATGTCTGTGGGGCATGTCCTGTAATGAGTCAAGAAAAAAATATGACAGAAGAGCAATAAAAAAGAAGAAGCCCCCTGCCCTACACAAATAAAATCCTCCCCAGAAGGGAGTGGCAAAGGTTTTTCTTAGAAAAATGGGAGCAGCATGGATGCAAGTAAATTGTTGGGCATAATGATCTTAATAAAGACATATCCGTACAAGAACATACAAGGAGTTCTCCAAATAATAATTACACAGAGTAAGTAGATATCCCGTAGCACATCGTTAGCAATATTTTTCTAAAAGTCTAATTGTTATTTGTCTAGAGTTCCTGCAGTTGTGATAGTGTGGTGATGTGTAAGAGCACATATGTGCTTATTCATCTCGAATTTTCTAGTTCTCAGAACAACTTAGAATGGCAGCAGTCATAAAATTAAAGGATTCTGGACACATCTTTAATTGTACTTTTTTTGAGCTTCCCTGGAATTATTTTTAAAGAAAGAATGAATCCTTAAATATTATTTTAAAATTTTTTAGTTGTTATGGATACATACTAGTTGGGCATATTTATTGGGTACACGTAATATTTTGACACAAGCATACAATGTTTAATGATCCAATTAGGACAATTGGGGTATCCATAATCTCAAGCATTTATTATTTCTTTCTGTTAGGAACATCCCAATTGCACTTTTTAAGTTATTTTGAAATATATAATAAATTATTCTTAACTATAATTGCCCTATTGTGCCACCAAATGCTAGATTTTATTCCTTCTATCTTTATTTTTGTACCCATTAACCATTCCTTCTTTATTCCTTCTCCTCACTACACTTCCCAGCCTCTGGTAACCATCATTCTACTCTCTCTCTCCATGAATTCAGGTTTTTATTTTTAGCTCCCATATATTAGTGAGAACATGCAATATTTGTCTTTCTGTGTCTGGCTTATTTCACTTAACATAATGAAATCCTGTCATTTGCAACATGGAAGGAACTAGAGGACATTATGTAAAATATTATTTTTATTTATTATACTGACTTTCTTAAATTAAAAAATGTTTTAAATTTTTTACCTAGTAAATCACAATCTACTGATGGGTCACTGTATTAGTCTGTTCTCACACCACTATAAAGAAATATGAGAGACTGGGCACTTGATAAAGAAAAGAGGTTTAATTGATTCATGATTGTGCAGGCTGTACAGGAAGCCTGACAGCTTCAGCTCTTAGGGAAGCATCAGGAAATTTACAATCATGGCGGAAAGCAAAGGGGAAGCTGGCATGTCTATATGGCAGGAGCAGGAGGAAGAGGAGTAGGGGAGGTGCTATACAATTGTTAACAGCCAGATCTCATGAGAACTCTATCAAGAGAACCCCAATAGGGGAATGGTGCTAAACCATTAGAAACTGCACCCATGATCCAATTACTTCCCCCAGGCTCCACCTGCAAGATTGGGGATTACAATTCAACATGAGATTTGGGTGGGACACAGATCATCCAAGCCATATCAGTCACAATGCCAGGAGTTACTCTTGTTCCCTTTTCTTGACCTGTAGGAATTCCCTTCTCCATCAAGGACTTATAATAACAAAACTTCTTCCACTTCTCATGAGACAATCATGACATCAAGTAAACAATAAGTCATCAAGTATAAAAAGAGCTGATAGAAATTCTGACAACATGTTAAGAGGATATTAAACTTCCATAAGACCATCTACTCTTGCCAATCTGTGATTAAATAAAATATATGGTGCCCCCAACTCCCTAGGACAAAAGATATTAAAAGTAGCATAAAAATGCCACCCAGACTGGGTGCAATAGCTCACATTTGTAATCTCAATGACTTAGGAGGCCAAGGTGAGAGGATTTCTTGAGGCCAGTTCAAGATCACCCTGGACAACATAGTGAGACTCCATCTCTACCCCCAAAAATAAATTTTTAAAAAGAAATGCTATCCAAAACACGTAAACAATGACCATTAGGGTTAAATACTCATAAACGATGGACTCCAGTTTTGATTGGCAAGCCATATATACATTGACTCTTCCAAAGGACGACTCATTGAAGGTAGAATCTGGATGTTTTCTTAACAGTGATGGTTTGGAAAGGTCAAACCCCATGAAAGATGAGAGAAACAAGAAATTACCCATCAAAATTCACCTAGGCTCTACACATCTTTTAAAACTTAAAGGGAAATGTTGTCCTTGTTACCTAGATTTTTAAGTTCCAAAAGTTAACTCTAGCCATGTTGCACATTTTGTCATGTTTCTCATCAGCTCCCTCAGGAAAAGCTACATTTTAAGATGGTTGTGTGTAGCATGACATTATACAAAATAAGCCGAAGCAGATTTTCTGAACATGCTGCATGTGACAACAAATGCTACAATTTGACTGGTGTCCAACATGGGATATACGTCAAACATTTAAGAAAAGAAATAAAAATTAAAAAAAAAAATCCAGGGTTATTTTCACAGGAGACAAAGAGCACTTACCAAAATCATTATCCTGTTTTTGCTTTGCCTCCAGCATTGCTGGGTTTTTGGTATTTTTTTTTTTTTTTTTTGGTCACATTGTCTGTATTTTAGGCACAGGATACAAGACAACCAAAGGCAACATTCCTCACTCATATTACTCATGCAAAGTCTCGTGATGAGCAGTGGCAGAAGTCACAGGATAAACAAAAACAATTCCATGACCCTCAAAACCATGGATTTTCATTATTTCATACAAGTAAAACATTCCAAGTGTGTATGCTGATATTTCAGTGGACAACAGCAATTGGAACTAAAAGCATTTCTTCCATGTGAGAAGTATGGGAAATGTAAATATCCTGGTTTCATTTTCTCCTGACCCTCGGGGAGATTTGGGGGTTAACAGAAATCTTTAGATAGGAAATACGCAAGTGCAAGGTAGATGCAATGAGTCTTTGGTTCACTCTCTCACTGGCTTCACCCCTTTGGGCCTCAGTTTTCTTATCTATAATTGCGTGCCGTGAAAAAGACATTTTCTAAGATCATTTTCACTGTAAATTTTGGGAGTGTATGATCCTTTCAGAACTTCCTCATGAATTCTGTGGGTATGTGACAAACTTTAAAAGAAGTGCAAGTTTAATTTACTCACTATGTTGTTCGCCTAAGTGTATCAACCTCTGTGCCATGATTCTTACTATTTCCACATTGCAGATGATTAGTCCAGAGTCATCCAGCCAAATTCCCTGTTTCTATAAAAGGCAACGCTGGCAGTCCAGTCTCTCAGGTTTGCATTAAGATTTCTTAGAAATGGAGCTGGTGTTAGATATTTCACAATCCAATTAGAAAGAATAAGATAAGATAATTTTTACAAGTTGTATATCTTCTGGAATTTACATCTCTAAGTGATCAAGCAGTGACTAATGTGAAGGCAAATATTATTTCAATAACTCACTTTACTTTTTCCACACCTCCAAGATATAAATGACCGATAATGCTTATGAGTTGGTGTTAGTATATTATAGTCCTTAATATCCTCTCAGTGTTTTAAAACACGTCTTCCTAAGTAAACTCATTTAGTTTAAGGCTTATGTTTAAGGACGCAAACTTTGTTTTGTTTCTTTTAAATTCCTTAGTCACTTAATAGACGTGTTTATGAATGCTAGGGAAAGAATGAGCAGGAAGAAGCCTTATTAACCTAAAGAAAAGTTAGGGCAATGACGTTGAATGAAGAAACATTGTTTTTATTTGTTTTCTGTTTTTTCCTTAAGAGAGGACATCTAAGGCCGGGCGCGGTGGCTCAAGCCTGTAATCCCAGCACTTTGGGAGGCTGAGGCGGGTGGATCACGAGGTCAAGAGATCGAGACCATCCTGGTCAACATGGTGAAACCCCGTCTCTACTAAAAATACAAAAAATTAGCTGGGCATGGTGGTGTGTGCCTGTAATCCCAGCTACTCAGGAGGCTGAGGCAGGAGAATTGCCTGAACCCAGGAGGCAGAGGTTGCGGTGAGCCGAGATCGCGCCATTGCACTCCAGCCTGGGTAACAAGAGCGAAACTCCGTCTCAAAAAAAAAAAAAAAAAAGAGAGGACATCTAGCTTTCTTGCCCAGGCTGGACTCCTGAGCTTAAGGGATCTTCCTGCCTCTGTCCCCTGAATAGCTGGGGCTATTGAAAAAAGATATTTATCATTGTTTGAGGCAAAGCCCTACACATACATTCCAGATAATTTCCATTTTTGAAATTTACTTCACACAAGTAGTTGATTTTCCTAGTCAGTTTATGTCTACACAAATAGGTAAGAAATTAAGACTTCCAGTTAAATATGGAGAGATACACTTTTATCTCAATCCTCTCCAAAAGCCTTACTAAAGAGACAGTAAATTAACAAAGGCATAAACAATGTTGAGCTGGAGATAGCACTTAACTTGCTACTAAGATTTAACTGGTAAATATTCAGGACTCTTGCAAGCTGTAGTTAAATTATTGGTAGCTTAAAGACAGTCATACAAGAGTATCTACACCACTGGAAACTGGCAAATGCTATAAATCAGAGTTTTCCTTTCCTTTCTTTTTTTTTTTTTTTTCCTTAGAGAGTCATTTATTAGCACTGAATAAACCCATAAGAAAAATGACCATCAGGAACATCGGGAAGGTAAAGACAGCAAATGGGCATTATCAGCATGAATTCAGAAGCTAGGAAGCAGATATTTAAGTGGTAACTATTTATCAGACTAAAGGAAACAAGAGAAGCTTTCAAAGGGGGAAAGTCTGTTCCTGACTACCACCACCAAACAAACAAACAAAAAGTTGTTCAAAGCAGAAAAGCCTGGAAAAGCTGTTGGATTTGATACCTCAGTAGCTGTGAAAGTAGAAGGGCAAGGTGGGGCTGAAAACAAGAAGAAAGGAGGAAAGTCTGTTAAAGAAAAAATTGGGTCCTTAGAATGCCTCAACTACCACATCCAGTCTGGTGATCACTCCTCCCATAATCTGCAGATAAGAGCATTTAATAAGACAGAGTCAAAGGGCAGCATGCCAGGGTTACTGAGGGTTAGTCTGATATGCTGTACTGAAAACAGGGGAGTCAGGTGAAAATTTACATACTGAATGGAGACACTCAAACTCTCTTCTTTCATTCAGCTACCAGGATGTTGGCAACCAGGTTTATAATCTCCAGGTATTTAATTGAAGACTAACATCTGAGGAACTACCCTAAGGTGTGGGGAGTGGTTGGAGTGCTAGCAGTTGGGGATCTTCCCAAGATGGCCTGGTCCTCTTGGGATTACCCTGTAGTTCAGCCCATCACCCAACTAACCTCACCCATATGAAAATCAAAGTTTCTAGTCGTCAACTTATTTTTAGAAACTTTGCATTTAAAATGTCAGCTGACAACCGAATCAATAGATATTAAAGGAAAAAACTTACATAAAGGGCAATGACCTAAAGAAAGAAAGAAACAAAATAATCTGGAGAAAATAGAGACAATTTAGAGAGTAGGAAAATATTTAAATAGTAATATTTTCAGAGGCATAAAAGAAACAAGAGCGGCAGGGTATGAAGAGGACCACACAGAGAAAAACCTTTGTAATTAAAAATATGTTAACTTATCTTAAAAAGTTAACAGGAAACTGGAAAGATAAAAAAGTTCAGGATAAATTTTAGAAATTAGGGCAAGATAAAACAGGAAATTATAGATGAAATTTAAGAAAGATAAAGAATAAATTAAGTGTAATAATGTGAGTTCTAAGAAGGAACAAAATTTAAAAAAAAATTGTCAAGGAAATAATACAGGAATGTTTCCCAGAATGGAAATGAATAAATTTTCAGATTGATTGGTTCAGATTTTCAGAAAAATTAATTTCAAATACTCAACTAAAGGCACATGTATGTAAAACGCTAAAATGCCAGGAATAGAAGGGTCACTTGAAAAGACTGAGAATCAGAAAGTGACCTTAGAAAGTAGAAAATAATAAACAAATTGCTTTGAAAAGCTGAGAAAAAAATGATTCCCAGCCTAGAATTCCATGCCAAGAAATTTTAAAAGACATATATGAGGGTTGAAGATAGCTACAGGAAGAAAATAATCATTTTCAATTACAAGGTCTCAAAATATACCTCCACATATGATGTTTTAAGTGCTATTGGAGGAAGTGATTGAGCAACATGAGGGAATAACCCAAAGCAGAAGTAGCTAGAAGATCCAGGAAACAAGTGTAGAGAAACAGAAATAAAATTCCCAGGATGTCAATGAAGAAAAGCTCCAGAACGACAGTGGCCTATAGGCTGATAGAAACCAGTCCAGACTGGAGAGGAGGTCGGAGGGCTCCAGATGGAATAACTAATATGTTGGAATACCTAGGACACTTTTGACAGAAAGTTTAGGGATGAATTAGCAATTGGCACATTAAAAAGTAAGAAAAGAAAGAGGTAATGCTTAACTCCAGGGAAAGTAAGTTATACAAAAAGAAGTATAATCATAAGCAACGTCTGTGACTAGTATTTCCATTGTAACAACAATTTTGTTTCAGGTTAAGGTAAGTGCATCTGATTTTTTGGTGAGGTAAGAAAAAACACATAGGTTGAGTAAGCTAAATTTTTAACTTTCCCAATGCAAAACAAGAGATAACACAATTGGCTTTTTTAAAAATAAAGTACATGTATTACTCTGATTTAAAAAAACTAATGCCTTTTTTTTAAATAAAGCAATTATTTGGAAAAATTTATGCAAAATTCCATCACTTTTCTACCATAACACTTTGACACCATTATTTGAACAATTTAGACATTTTTAAAAACTGAAAATCATGACTTGGATTTTATTCCAGGCTAAAAGATTTGACTAGATGCTAATTCCCATGTGGTCAGGCCAATTCTTACCTTACTATGACCCTCTGAGTAGCAAAATTAATATCTCCCAACTCTCTGAGATTAAAATTCTATGCAATTGATTTATTGTACAAAAACATGACTATTCTCCCTCACTGTACTAGTATGCTAACGTTAGAACTTGGAACTCCCAGGAAAATAGTCTAGAATGTATAACTTTCCTTTTACCCATACTGTTTTTCTGTCTCATATTATCTAATAGCATTCTTATTTTCTATTGAATATATATTTCTAAATATCTATGAAAGGTTAAAATTTGAAGGAAAAATTTCAGAGAATTCAAATCCTTGAGGTCAACTATTTGCTTAAATTTGTTTTTTCAAGAACTGCTAAATCAAGTTTAATTCGTTCTTAAATATTATTATGTATCCCCTCATGCCGTGCCAATGAACCAGCTGTTTTTGAAAAGGCAAGAACTTAATCTCTAGATTTTATCTGAACAAGTTTTCCAGAAGAGATCATTATAAAATGAATCATACCTGCTGGTGACCTCTTCATTTCTAAAAGAAGAACTAGAAATAATTTGTTTTTGTGAATAAATTGTGGCTGACAAGACCTACATCATTGCTGAATCCATTATTTCAAGTATCAGAGCAAGGCCTATGGTTTTCCTTTCTGGAGGCACAGTACGGCCAGTATCATTTCTTACTTGAGCACTAAGCAGGTCCATTTTCTTGACCCCGAGCAATAATTCTGGAGGATTGTGAACCTTTTTCAAATGTGACTAGAAAAAATAGTAGGTACAAATACAACAATAGAACTTTGGAGGATTTCCAGGCTTTGGACAGTACCTTGAATAAGGCATGCATTTTTAAATATGTACAGACCAATTATCACAAAAAGAGAGGAAAAATAAAAAGAGGTTTCTGAAATTCAGTTTTAAGAACATATCTATATTTTCATAAAACTGAAATAAAGACACATACATGTATTTGTTTTATTTATTTATTTATTTAGACACAGGATCTCTCTAGTGCCCAGGCTGGAATACAATGGCATGAACATAGCTCACTGCAGCCTCCAACTTCTGGTTTTGAGAAATCCTCCTGCCTCAGCCTCCTGAGTAGATGGGTCTGCAGGGTCATGTGACAATGCCTGGAATTTTTTTTTTTTTTTTTTTTGAGATGGAGTTTCGCTCTTGTTACCCAGGCTGGAGTGCAATGGCGCGATCTCGGCTCACTGCAACCTCCGCCTCCTGGGTTCAGGCAATTCTCCTGCCTCAGCCTCCTGAGTAGCTGGGATTACAGGCATGTGCCACCATGCCCAGCTGATTTTTTGTATTTTTAGTAGAGACGGGGTTTCACTATGTTGACCAGGATGGTCTCGATCTCTTGACCTCGTGATTCACCACGCCCGGCCCAATGCCTGGATTTTTTAACGTTTTTTAGAGACAGAGCCTTACCAGGTTTCTGAGACTGATCACAAAAGTCCTGGCCTCAACACATATTTAATATTTTAGGAAACCTTTCCATTTTAAGTGAGTTCTTTTGAAATACAGATAATTTGTCTTGTTTTGAAATTTTGTAGAAAAAAATATTTTAAAACAAAGTATATATACACTTTAACCATATATGGAGTGATTTATTAAAAGGAAGAAGTTTAGAAATTATTATTTTCAAGCTCCAATGGGTAGAAATACACAATACCTCTAAAATGACATCAGTTTTCTGACAGGTAATAAATGATAAATGATTTCAATAACTCTTAATCGATTCTTTGAATATTTCATGAGAAAAGGTAAATGAAATTTGGAAAGAAATTGTCCTTCTTAGTCCAGAAGAGTACTGACAAATACTTATTTTGAATTTGATTTCTTTGTTATATTTCCCATTTGGAAGGGTGCTGCTAAGATAAACAGAGTTCTAATGATCTACGTTATAGTTTACATATCTTAATAGTCACTGTAGGTATAACTTAAACCAACCGAATTTTAGCTAGAATTCCATGCTTTCTGTTCCTGTATTTCACTAAGTCGCTTTAGTTTTTTACATTTAAAGTTGCTTATATCTTTCTATGTTTGAGTTCCTCTCATTCTACATGATTCCACTTTCCACTTTTACGTAGTACAGTTCATTTCAAAAATGAGATTTTTTGCATTTTTTCTTCTTAATCTTTGTCAGATTTTCAGGATTCAACAGGTGCTAAAATTGCAAACTTGATCAAGAGAGTACGTGGCATGGTATGAGGGGAAGTGTGTTTAGTATAAAATAATAACATCTTTAAAATAATCCCATTTTGGGTTTTGTTCTTGTCACTGTTAGTAAAGCTACCCTGATGTTATTCTCTATAAAAATACCTTTTTCATTTTAAACAGAAGTTTACTTCTTTTATTTATTTTATTGTGAAATAACCATACTAAGAAAAACATGTTAAGAGTATTGTTAGCCCACATAGAAGAAAAGAGCAGGAAATAAATGCAAGCAATGATAAATACCAAATTTAAAATGGTGATTCTTGGCAAGGAAGTAAGTTGGTACAACTGGAAAAAAGTACAACAGGGCCTTCAATTATTTAGACAAAATGTTATTTCTTAAGTGAGTTCTCTTTGTAATACTGCATTTTGAATATATCCTAATACTGCATAAACTTGTAAACACACACATACACAGAATCAGCAAAGCATGTGAAATTTAGAGTAGCTCTGATTTTGCCACATTCCTAAGGGTCACAAGGAACAAAGTCAGACTTAGCATCCAAGGACTGGGTAGCTTCATATCTCCTGCATGAGCATGGGTGGTGCTGTTTAAAGGCAGTAGTAATGTTGCTAAAGCCTAAGAGGCCATCAATGCTCTGTATGGGACAGTTTGGACCACTGGAGAAAGATGGGTTCTCAGTCAGCAAAGTGGAAGCACAAAAGGAGAGTTTATGGAGGTGGGACAGGGAAGTCTGAGTTACTCTCTCTCACTCTTTACTCTGTCAGGCTTGGATTTCAGAATGGAGGAATGCCCTAGGTGGTGAGTGCAACATGTCACCTTCTATGGTAAACCAACCCAGGAGCTACAAAGGATGGAATTACCTTACGCCATTCCCTTTTTTTTTTTTTTCCTTTTAAACTTTATGGCAAAAGTAATCTCTGTAAACATGTGAGATCCCTTACCTAGTGTTATGTTACAATTCGGGCTTCTTTTTATTACCCAAAGCTTATAGTAAGGTATTGTTTATTCTCTCACACCCTTCACCCAAAGGTGGGATCGGAGCCATATCTTAGCATCCCTATATTATTTGAAGACCATTATGTCTCCATCTTGTCTAAATAAAATGGCTAATACAAACCCATTTACAAGAATTAACACAAATATTTTTTAATAATTGTATGCCTTGAAAGTTATGGATAAAGGAGACTTTGTGAATATACCGATTTTTAAAAATACACTGTACAATAGCATTATTTAATAAATCAAGGAAGAGTAATCACTATTTGTAAGGCAAATAATCATGTCTTAATCTATCTTGTCTGCAAAAATTGATGTTTGTATATATTTATTTTTAAAATGCTTTACAACTATGTTGGTGATATTGACTCCAAATTTTGTGGGCAACTTGCCAGCACTTGTCATCCAGAACTTCCTAAGGTAGTGAGCAATTGTGTAGTCAATTGTGTTAATACGAAAGCTTAACCAGTCATGCCAGCAGTCTGCTTTTACTGTACATTATCCAGTCAGAAAATCTATACTTTGTATGTAGACTGAGCAATGGACAATTTGCTCTTTTATTCTACCAAGTAGACTGAGCAATGAACAATTTGCTATTTTATTCTACTTGGTAGAGTAAAATAAATAAAATAGTGAGGGGGTCATTCTCTATTCTAATTAACCAGGGACAATTAGCAGGGACAGTGGGGCTTAGACTTCTCAGGCATGGAAGTGAAGGGAGAAGACTGGAAAAGAAATTTACAGAAGCGTTCTCCAAACAACAATAATCCTACCACCTATGGCATCAGGATTCCATTTTCAGTACGCATTACCTGGGACATGTGTTTAAAATGCAGCTTCCAGTAAAATAAATAAAATAGTGAGGATAATAAATAAATAAAATAAAATAGTGAGTATAATTCTTTTTTGATGAAGTAGCCAGGATAATAATTCTTTTCTGATTAAAAACTGGAATCCCAGAAGCAGCAAGCAAAATGGTGAAGAGACCACAATATAGTCCAGACCATCTGACCATTTCACTTGACTTCAGCCAAGAGGCTGACAAGCAATTACCTGACCATTTCATATCATTGCAATATGGATTATTCTCTCACCAAATAGATCTTGTGATCATATGCATGTATTGTTCAACTGTCAAAAGAATTATATTGTTTTTAATTAATTCCTTCATTTTCTAATTAAAGTTTAGAAGAAAACTTCTCTAAATGCTCATGTTTTATGATGTAGTGTATTAGGCTGTGCTAATGAACTCAGTAATCACATTTCTTAAAGTACAGAACTTGACTTAATAAAGTTTTTCTCTCTACCAGGCAGTTGTGAGAAAAGTCATTTTATTTTCATTCTTAAAAGGACTTCATGCATGAGATTGCCACTTCACAGAGAATTTATCAAACATGGACAAGCTTATTTTTAATCACCATGTTGAAAGGTAAGTTAAAGTAGTATATAATCTATACATAAGAAGCAAGATAAATACTCCAATTGTAACCTAATTGAAATGCCCCACTATAAAGGGCAAAGGGTTTTCACCTGGAGTTTTTGCCCTTGATGGTTACCCCTATGCAAACTGTTTAAAAAGAGACCATCTTCCAGTAAAAATTATAGTATAGGTAGTTTGTTGGTATTTTAAAAGTAATAAATCACACATATCTAACATTTTAAAGAAGTTTCGTCCTTCTTAAGAAGTTTTTGATTATGTCCATCTTATTCATTTTAGTACTTACCTATATACACTGCAAGCATGAATGTTGTTGTGATCAAAATTCTTCAAAACGACCTATTGTTTTGTTTGTTTGTTTGTTTGTTTGTTTTGAGAGAGAGTCTCACTCTGTTGCCAGGCGCCAGGCTGGAGTGCAATCTTGGCTCACTGCAACCTCTGCCCCTGGGTCCAAGCAATTCTCCTTCCTCAGTCTGCCGTGTAGCTGGGACTACAGGCATGCACCACCATGCCCTGCTAATTTTTGTATTTTAGTAGAGACAGGGTTCACCATGTTGGCCAGGATGGTCTCGATCTCTTGACCTCATGATGCGCTCACCTAGGCCTCCCAAAGTGCTGGGATTACAGGCATGAGCCACAGCGCCTGGCCTTATTGTGATTATTTACAGAGAGTTACTGGAAACTGGAACTACAGAATGATAAATTTAGGAAAATGTGGTGTACATATTTAAATGTAATAATATGATCGATTTTCAGAGCTAACATAGTGCATCTTGTTATGTTATAAATGTTAAAAATAATTAATTTTCTATTAATGAGATTCTTGGGCAAAAAGATAAATTGTAGAAATGTCATAGGCATTCAAAACTTTCCTTTTTTACTTATGTCCCCTATTTACTCACATCTCCTCTTTTGTAATATCCATGGTTAAAAACACACTTTGAGTCAGGCAGACAGACTTGGGTTCCAGTTCAGCTCTTTCTGAGCTAGTTTATTTACCCCTCTGATCCTCTAAGTCTTCATTTGTAGAACATTAATAATAATGCCAACATCATAGGGTTATTGTGAGAAACTCCACCTTAATATATCTGAAATGCCTAACTCAGATCCTGCCAGGTAGAACATACTAACAAGGGGCTCTCTGAATCACCCTTTAGGAAGGAAGACCCCTACTATTAGGAAGTCCACAGTGGAGGGCAGTCACTGTAGAGGAAGTTGGCAGCAAAGACAGTAGCATCACTTCCACCCCTGCTACCACACCAGATGCTTTATTCCCTACCAAAAAGTGTTCACAAGAAAAATTTCTGATATAATTCTGAGGGCATACACAATGCAGGGACTCAGGGGTAATTGCTATTCTCAGAGATATTTATATTTGAATAAGTGGAAACCAAAAGAATGACATGAAATTTAAAATGATATTAAGAAAAGGAAAACCTAATACAGAATTTCAGGTATCAGTGAAACAAATAACCAAGGTACCCTGTAAATTCATGCTCTAATAGTTCTAATTTTTTGCTTATTGTGACTTTCTTGGTTAGGAATTATTTCATTACGAAGAACAGAAAACTACATATGTGATATCAAGAAAAAAATAAAGGTAAGGATTTATTAGGAGGAATCAATGCTATCTCATACAAACCAAGGTCAGGATATATTTCTCTACTCATAGGGGTTCAATTTTTTTTCATTACGGAGTCTGTCCTCTGTTTTTCTTGGCTTATGGGCCAAACATGATCATCGCAGTCCTGAAGCATTTTAAGAGACTCTGGGAGTATCATTTTTGGGACTTTGTACCTCTCTCCTTCCATCTGCCACCGTGTAACAAAGCTTTCTGCCTTAGGTCAGCAACTATCTGCTAAAGTAGTTGAAGCCCATCTGCCTTAAATGTAAGATGGGCAATCTAAATTGAGTTTAAATATTACATCCATTTTTGGTTATAGTCTGCCTGGGAAATAAGAAGTCACAGTTTTTATTCCTCTTAAGCTAGTCTCCTCTTTTTACACACTTGTTTTAGGGGCATGGAAGTGGTGTTAACTTTTTGTTTTACTCATGCCATGTGGGTGTGTTCTCTGTAAAGATACCTTTATCCATATTTGTATCTACATCTGTGTCTACACCTGTAACTATATCTGGATCTATGTCTATCCATCTGTATATCTGATGCAGGACTTTTTGCTCCTTAGTTCAGCTAAATCCAGGTTCTTGTCTCACAACCAGGAAAAATTAGGCATGTGGACACACTGAAGGGTGAGGAGGGTGGAATTTATGAAGCCAGAGGAAAGCTGGCAGCAAAAAGAGGAGTCCTGCACACAGGGTGCCATCTCACAAATTGAATACCAGGTCCCCACACACAAGCGGAAGAGTCCAGGCTGTTCCCCTGCATAAGGAGCGAATTCCTGGTGGCTCTACCCCATCTTCACAATGTGCCTGCAGGTCCTTAGTCTGAGCCACTGTTCACTGCATGTGTTAAGGGATGAAATTTTTCACTGTGGGTATGTTTAGGCAAGCCCCTGGTGTACAATGGCCTGGGCAGGTCAGAGATTCTCCAGGGACCCTCACTTATCTGCCTACACATTTGTCTGTCTCTTGCCACTATCATATCTACATATTTTACTTCCAATTCTGGGGCTAGAAAATTAATCTTTAATCAAAGAATGTACTTGCTTCTGTTGCTTCTTAATGCCTAGGGAGACTGACCAGCCTTTATGTCTGAATGACAATTCTCCAGTGCGGCTCATGGGCCCATGTTGGTTAAGGGGTCATGCTTTACTCTAATTAACCAGGGACAATTAGCAGGGGCAGTGAGACTTAGACTACTTAGTCATGGAAAGTGAGGGGAGAAGACTGGAAAATAAATTTACAGGAGCATTCTCCAAAAAACAATAATCCTACCACCTAGGGCATCAGGATTCCATTTTCAGTACAAATCACCTGGGACATGTGTTTAAAATGCAGCTTCCAGGGCTCCATGTTTGGAACTCGTTTGTTGATGTTGAAAAGACTAACATGACACATTTTTACTTGTTGGTAAGGTTCATATTCTTGAGTTGTGGTAAATAAAAGATGAAATTCATCTTTTCAGTATAAAGAAGCATTTTTAGTAACATTTCCTGAGATTTTTGAGAAACTAACAAAATGAGAGTGGAAATTCTCTTAAAAAAATGATACATGAGGTTAACCATTTGATTAAAGTGAATCATATAAGAAGTAACGCAAAGCTTAGTTATAGGGTTATTAGGATTTTATTATTCCTGGATAATGTTATTCAAAATTTAAACCATCTTTCATAAGATATTTTCTTGAAACTTCAGGTTTCCCTTATCGTAACCTAATAGCAATAATGGATTACATCTAGCTGTGGACAACAGTCCAAGTAAATGTTTCTGGTGGGTACTTTCCAGTGTCATCCTGGCATGACAGCTTAAAAATATTACCTGAAAAACATTACCTGCTTGCTATGGAAGATTGAAAGAAAAATTACTAGCTCTATGTATTTCTGGATAAGAAATCTAGTTCTAAAATTACTTATGACCATCACCTACATAAAGAACTAAAGGGATTCAGTAAAGTAAGTGGTAAAGTTACACATTCATTTGGCAAGATTCAACGATAAAAGATAATCTCAGTTTCCAATATGTCAATAAGTTGCCTAAGATCATGCAGCTAAAAAGTGGTAGAGCCAGAATGCAAACGCAGGCCGTCTGCTTCCAAAGTCCATTAACTCTTCAGCCCACTAGGCTTTTTCATGCATTTTTTTCCTTCAAATCCTCTTAAGATCTGTTTCTTAGAAACTATGAGGACCCATTTACTGCATTACTAATTATTGAACAACTTTGGATAAACCTAGAGTCAAATAATTTATCCCCTGAAACATGACACATGGCTACATATAGTGGGCCTTAGCCAAGTTGTTTCTCTAAGCTTCAGTCTCATCAACTGAAAAAGATAATAATAATGGGCTCAATTTCATTAAAATTCTTATAAGGATCAAATGCAAGATATATGTGAGGTGCCTTGCACAGAGGCTGGCAGGTGAGAACCACTCAATAAATCTTAGCTACTACTTCTCTAATTAGAAAAGATGGACATAATGCAGTTAGCAATAAGGTGTTCAATGTGTGCCCTATCACCATGTGTGTGCTCATTTCTAGATAGGTAACATTTATTTAAAAACATCTAGTGATGTCATGGAAACTTAGGATGTAGTTATGATTAACACTATTATTTCCCCTAATAAATTTTTCTTATAGATGTTCCTTTTCCAAGGATAGCTAGGTAAACTAATAGGGAGATAAATGATGATGAATATAGATAGTTAGATAGATGGATGATAGATAAATAGATGATAGGTGATATGGATGAAATAACAAACACATAAATATATAAAAATTAATGCATACAGTCCAATTAATAGTCATGCAACATTTAGTGGAGTGTCTTATGTTTTTCTAGTTGTTTGCACACATATTTTTTTGAATAACAACTTGAGTCCTTTTCTAGTTAAAGGACTCAAGGAGCATACGTTGTTTCTCTTCTTAAAAAAATACATTGAATATTTTTATATATGCAGTCCTGCAACCTTCACCAGACCTACTTTAAATTTATTATCTGACTGGATCCTGGACCTTTTTTTTTACAGCTGAACAACCTGGAGAATTTTCTGCTTTCTGGAGGGAAGCACTGCTTGAGATATAGAATGTTTAAATGCTGTTCTACCTCTCTCAATTTTTAGAGTTACTGGCTATTTAACACTTACTTCTCCCTGTTTCTGTGTGCTGTCTTCCTCTCCCCGCACATTATCTTTGAAGGATTCCTAAGCTGCAACTCCTCCCCCACCCTCTTCTTCAACATTCTGAGGTGGTTTCCCTATTGTTTCCACTGCCAGCCAGCAGATTTTCCACTTGCAGAAAGGAGAGGAGAAAAACTGAACTGTGGTCCAGCCAGCTTGCCTTCCATAACTAGTTCTTTGTGTCTGATAGAGGGGAAACTTCTGTCTGCTACGGTATATTATTTTGGAACTGTGCTGTAAACATCCTCCTCCAAACGACACCATACAGAAACACATCTAATGTTAACATCAGTTTGCGTCCCTTGGTACCTGGGCTGCTTTTTGGCATCACAGGTTGAGTTTTGACAGTGGCTTCCCTTAATGGGGCTGAATTACGTGGCGCAAAGAGTTGTCAGGAAGACCATGTGTTTGGAGAGGGCTTGTGCTTGCCGAGGAGTCATAAATGTAACATGTAAGCTCTAAAGTTTCCTAAGAAGTGTTCATATTTAAGAGTAAATCCAGGAATTTGTAAATCAGCGGTTTTACTTTGAACAGAGCTCCAGCCAGTTGTAATGTTGTTGAGTAAAATGGCAGCTTGTTTGCTGTTGTTTCCTCTTTTTGAAATTTAACCTCCTGGAAAAACAGCAGCCTGGGCTGTTATATGTCTCAACACAGACCACCAAAAGAGACCACTTAAAATTGTTTTTTGATCTGGAGTACCAATTCCCCTCAAGCAACTTTCTTTTTCTTCTTTTAAATCATTTTGACAGGACATCTTTGCTGGGTGGAATTTCTGTGCACTTTGAAAAGCTAAGGGCAGAGCATTTAGGATGGAACATCCACTCTTGGGAGTTTCCTTGAACTTGAATTGCAGGGAAAGAAAGTTCTTCACATTTTCATGCCATGAATGGATACCTTTTTAAAGCCAGTTCTATGATGTTAATTCCATACTTTTCAAATGTCAGACTTTTTGATGTTGTTTTTGAGCTCCTAAGGACTTAGAATTAGCTGTGTTTGAATGATTAATAGTGATAGAGGTAATGCTTATAATAATTCAAGTCATTGGTATAAATAATATGTGTTTAATATATCACAGCTTTATCATTTTTACATTACAAACTAAAGCTTACCATTTGCTTCAAAAGAAAAGTTTGTAGGGAAGAAGTAGGCATTGAAAAGAAATCAGTTCTAGGCTATTCACACCCTGAATAATACGATAACTCATAATATTTCTCAGAATTGGTTTGAATTTTTCTTACGACAAGAAACACACTATACAACTAGTCAGAACCTACATTTTTGGCTTCCTTTTTTGTCTCAAATGTCAATTGAGAATTCCGTAGAAAAGAGATGTTTGAGACACTCAACCATGTTGGTAAAGTAATGTTTTGTTTGGAAATATCACAAACTGCTGCTTCCAAGTGCTTAATGAATGGCTATGTGTGTGTTTCTACAGATTTTTAAGGAAACTAAAGACAGGAAATACAAACCTACACATTAAAGAGTCATGGCAAATGAAGTGTGCTGTCCTTTTTTATAAAGAAATTCTCTATCAAGAGTCTGCCAAAACCCTATTGCAAATGAACATCACAACTTCTCCTAAACAAATCAAGAAATCCTGTGAATGGATGCCCAGTGTTTGCATGTGAATTGCCAAGAAATCACTGCCCACGGGACAGAAGTAGGAGAAAAAATTATATTGAAATGTCTGTATATGGGTATACCAACATCCTGCAGTTCAGACCATGGCTTCAAAGCCAAGATGATCCCTCATTTATAGAGCCTTTAAATAGTAGGCAAACAGTGGCTCAGACAAAGGAGGAATTTCATAATATCTAGTTTCTTGTGGACAAAGAAATGCTGGTGTCTCTGTTTTGAAAACCTGGAAAAATGTATTTTAACTTATTTTTCTAACTAGTTCAGTTTCATTTGGGGCTCAGAAGCTAAACAATTCCAACTATTAGAATAATAATCTTATGGATTTTTATTTTTAAGACAGTACTTAAGAAAAAAATTAGTAAAACATTTTTTAAGCAGAATTTCATTGACCGTCCTTGTGATAGGTAGTATGCTAACTACCTTTAATACTTCCCAATAAACTTAATATTTTGGATCCATATGAGCTAGGTAATTTAGTTCCTATTTTACAGCAACTTAATAAATTTTTAAAGAGTTTAAGAAATTTGTCTCAAATTATTTGACTAGTCAATGGCAGGTCTGGATTTTGAACAAAATTCTGTCTTAATTGAAATACTGTGCTGCTCTTTATGATTATATTCTAATGAGTCCCTTATGTCAATAATAAGGAAAAGCATAATCTTTCTTGACTCCAAAATAGAAATTAAATCTACTTATGACAAAGCTTTATCCATGGAACCAAATTTGTATGTATTTGAAAAAAGTATTTTATACCTTCTTCTACAATCTATCGTGCTATTGTGGTGGCATAATTGCTTCTACTATCTTTACTCTTAATCTGATTAAAGGCCTACAAATATCAGGCATAGATGCTGCAACCATTTATCCCTTGCTCATGTTAGGCATCGCTAGTAGAAAACAGTACCTTTTATAGAGGATAGCCTCAGCCTCATACTTCTCAGGACAATGCTCCAGATCAGCATTACCAATAATCTGAGTTTTACAATCCTCAAAAGCATATTTGTCATTGACGATCTATTTCATTCTGCATACTGTTATCAGAATAATTCCCTCAAAATATTGCTTTCATAATATCACCGTCCTAATCAAAATCAGTCAATGGCTCAATACTGCCTACTACTTACAATCAGGTCCCTTAGCTTTTACTAGAACTTCCCAAAAGCTTCTTCTGGGTTTTTTCTTCCCTTTTCTGTACTCTTTTGCATGGATTTTTACCTCTCCTGCTCTGAAGTTTGTATTTTCTTGCCATTTGTGTGTTTATTCTCTAAGAATGTTGCTTTGGGCCAGGCGTGATGGCTCACGTCCGTAATCCCAGGACTTTGGGAGGCCAAGGCGGGTGGGCCACCTGAGGTCAGGAATTAGAGACCAGCCTGGCCAACATAGTGAAAGCCCATCTCTACTAAAAATACAAAAATTAGCCGGGCGTGATGTCAGGCGCCTGTAATCCAAGCTACTTGGGAGAGTGAGGCAGGAGAGTCACTTTAAACCAGGAGGTGAGCTGAGATCGTGCCACTGCACTCCAGCCTGGGTGATAAGAGTCAGATTCCATCTCAAAAAAAAAAAAAATACATACATGAAAGAATGTTGCTTGCTTTGTTCTTCTATGGTGAGAACATCACACCAATCGTTTTACAAATTCCCAATTATGAAACAAAACCGATTTCATCATTTTCCAAATTCTCAAAATTTGATGAAAGCAAGACCAATAGTTGATTTGCCAATCAACTACAACAGCAGCCAAAAAAAAAAAAAATCAAAGAAGGAACCTTAACAATGATACATATGCTTTATAAATACTTCAATTAAATTTTTTTTAAACTATATACTATTTCATTACACTTTTGACATAGGGGCATTTTTTCCTGTGATTAAAAGTCTGCTAATAGGAATCCCACAGCATCTTTCTTGCATGTAATTCATCTATAATGCATCTGCTATGATTCCCAGTCTTGGTTTATTTAAAATAGAGCAAGAAGCTTCCAAATATTGTGAGTACGAAGTCTTCTTAAATTTTTCTGATTTCTGCCCCTAATTTCTAAAAAGTTTTCTTGCAATATTTAATTCATTAGTAATTGTTTTTTGCCATTCATATTTAAAACTCTTCATAATGCAATCAATGTAGTTTTCATACCAAAAACCCCATACCTCCATTTATGTGCCATATTTTATTGATTTATGTTACATGATTTTAGTAACAAGTGCTACTGACAGTTTGGAACAAACACTTCTGCCGCACACTGCTCAAGTGGCCCTAGCAGAGGGTAGATCTGAGCAGACAGCATGCTATGACAAAGGTCAGTGTATTTGATGGGGTGAATGAAGAGCTGAATTTCTTCCAGAGTACTGGTTAAGTGGATGGTGAAGACAAAGTCTTCTCATTTATATTTACAGTCTATCTTGTTACTCAACTTTGATTATACACTGCTTTTTGGGCAGTAATTATCTTTTTCATGTAAACTGCTATAGTTGACTCCAGGGACATTGTTTACAGTTCCTTTAGGGTCTTCCTCATAGCAAAGCATGGCGATATTTTACAGAATATATATATATATATATATAAAGCATTCAATAAATTTCGTTGCTCCTTAAACTCAAATAGCAAGGTGAAGAGCCTTTTTAGAGCGGCACAGAACAGAAACACTCCAAAGGTTCACAACTTGAAACAGTATACCGTAATTTGGACTGAGACAACCAGACCATAGAAACATTTAGGAAACTAAGAGCATGGTTCCTGCATTCAAATGTTGGCTACATTATGGATATGATGTGGTGTCCCAAGCACAAAATGAATTAGTGGTCACTGGGGTAATTGTTTAAGTAAATAAATAAGATTTTTTTCTCTGCTAAAATGTGAATGAAAATAACATTCTAGGAGATAAAAAATTTTAAATAATATTAAATCATAATTTAATTGAAATAATATTCTAGAAGTTAAAAAATTCTTTAAAACCCTTTTTTATTGTCTAGTTATTGACAGATCACTCTATCATTTTCAACTTAAGAGAGAAATGGAAAGGCTGGGAGATTTGTCCAAGGTCACAGATCAAGTGATCTATACATAGCCAACCAACCACAGGGTACCCAAAATGTTCTTACTCAAAAGACTTAATAGCTTTTACCAAAAATAACTACTTCAGTCAAAGAGAGAAGGATAATTGCTACTTCCACAGACAACATAAGAAACCAGCATCATTTCAGCCCAGAAAGCAACATTAAATGACCACCCACACACCCCATCACATATTTATCTCCTCCAGCTGCAAGACCCTCTTCTCTTCGGCTTCTCACTGACCTAGAAAGAAGAGCTAATGAATAAAGTCTAAAACAGATGCAAAGGCAGCCTGCATAAAAAGTACACTGCTGTGGGTAAGCAAAAATGTAATCTCTGGGTCAGCTCTTTCTTGCTCACTACTGCTTTAGTCAAGAAGTCCAGCCAGCTCTTTGCAGAGACTGTGGTGACGCCACATCTGCCAATGCAAATACCTGGCTGTGCAGGACAGGAAACCTCAGCCAGACCTCAAAAAGTCCTCAGCTTAGGCAACAGGCAACCTTTGGCTAGCACTCTAACTCTTTTTTTGGCTGGGCAATGAGCTGTTGGTGTTTCCTCAGGCAGTCATGATTGACCAGATGTGTGGTTGTGTCAGATGCCCACACTTAACAGAGTGATCTGGCATGAGTGCTTGAGATTCATTCATTGTAGGTGCATTTCTTTAGAACAGAGGTCAAAAACTGGTGGCTTACTGTCCTATTCAGTCTTTAAGTGGACTTTGTGTACTGTATGGCTGTCTACTTACTCATTTTTTTAAAAAAAATTAATTGCATTTAGATGAGCAGTTGTCAGTTTCTATGGTGTAAATACTCTCAGAGTTTGGGAGAGGTGCAGTGTTTCTACCATACAGTTATGATAGAAATAAATTCAAATGCATATATAATGGTCAAATACAGTAACATAATTAGTGATGTGTTTTGAGTATAACTTTTTAAAATAAATGTAATTTCATTGTAAGTTTTTATAATTTAAATTTTCACAATGGTTGTGTTTAATAATCAGCTCTCAAAATTCTGCAAATGTAACACTTGACACATGTGAGTCAAGATAACCCCACTGCTTCACGTGTTTGGATGATATGTCATGACAACAGCAGCCGTAGCATATAGTGTTTCAGGCTCTGGAGGCTGATTTTAGATCCCAGCAGTTTTATTTACTAGCTGTGTGAGCTTATACAAACTACTTAACTACACAGAACCTTGAGTTTCTCAGATGGAAAAATAAGTTAATGTTTATTTTGTGTTTATAGTGAGGAATAAAGAAAATAGTATATATGAATGGCTTAGTGCTAAATTTGACACATAATAATCACTCAGTGAAAATGAACATGTATTTATTTTAACTCTAGGCAGAAATTGTTTCATCAGATTCGTTTTGCTACTACCTCAAAGACCTAACTGCAGTACCTCAAAGAAATGAGAAATTTCATGAGAAGGGGAAGGAAAGGAACCGAGATCAGAAAAGACCAGGATGAAAGGTAAGATGAAGGCACTGAGAAAGAGCAAGAATAAAATAGGATCAAAAGATATAGAATTAGAATAAGAGAGAGTAAAAAACGCTGTTGGTTTTCCTAGTGCAAACCATGTCTGTCCTATCCATTCTATCCATGAGAGGGTCATTTTCAATTTCTCACAAAGTTGCATAATCTCTGCATAAATTACTAAAATCATTTCTTGAAAGAACAGCACCAAATACCAAACAGTCCCACCGCATCTCTTTGGCTTGAATAATTAATGTTAGACACAGAACCCACACTCAACCAGTTAGATGTTCTTGTCTTAAAATTTGGAATTCATACCCAGAGACTGAAGTGAGCCAGTGTTGACTTCTGCCAGTTGGGCAGCTCTGACTGGCCATGAGAACATGAGGAAAGAAAGCCAATCTTCAGAGTTGAAGAGAAACAAAGTAATAACATACAGAAATGAACACAGCCATACAGAAGAAAGAAAAACAGAAGACAAATGATGACTTTTCTTTCCTGTGCAGCCTGGCTGTATCCCTTAACTTTATTTCTGTTAGATAAGCCATTTTCCTTCCCATAAACTTCTCTACTTAAGGAAACTTGGGTGGATCTTTTTTTCTTATAGCCAAAATGATTCTTGACCAGATCATCCCTGCTGGTTCTCAAGTTCTGTGAAAATATACAAAAATCACAGTATTTGTAAAATCACGGAAGCCTGAAGACATGTGATTCTAGCCCCTTGGAATTACATATGGTCGATGGAGTCCACAGAAATAAATAACTTGCACAGACTACATATTTAACTAGTAAATGAGCTATTCCAAAGCTCGGCTCAGCTCAGCTGGGCCCTAGGCAACGCCATATTCCTCTGCAGTGAAACTAAAATGGCATGGTTCTAATTTTGGAGTGGCGGCATGCTCAGAATGCCCTGACACTGTTTTCCAAGGCCAAATCCCATTTTCTTTTTGTGTGCTGTCTCACTTTATGAATGTCAGAACAGAAGAGAAGCAGGAAGCTGGCCTACTGAAAGACAAGGTTAAAACAAGGGCTTTGAGGTCAGATCAACCTGTGTTCACATCCTCACTCTCCCTGACAGGCTGTGTGACTATGGGCAAGAGCCGTGACCTTTCCAAGCCTCAGTTCCTCTTTGAAAAGTGGAGATAAATAAAATTATCTAATTTATTGTGTTGTTGGAGGATTAAATAATATAATGCATACTGGTCCACCTCAGTGTAGTGAACATTCACTGAATGTTAAATTGTTCTTGATCTTAGGATTGTCAATGATAATTTGTCAGGCAGGAGTCAAGGATTAATTCCAGTCGGCATTTTCACCCTGAGGTTGCAAGGATTTCTTTCCTCAATGTAAGTTTATATCATCAGTACCAACATCTACACATGTATCTTTCCACCTGTCACCAACTGGCCCTTCAAATATACTTACCAAACTGTTTAAGGTTGTGAATGACTTCAGTTGAGAATATCATTGGGATTTAATGTGCTTTGAAAATGGAAACTTTTACACTCATTGATTAAAAATTTGGCACTTAACGTAATAAACCGGAAATGTTAGCACTCAGCATTAAAACACACGAGACCTATCCTGGAGCTTCTATAAGGCACAGCTGACAATAATCACCAGCCTCACAGTTCATATCAGGAAATACTCCGTAAGCACAGCTACACTTCATTAATGCAGAAGAACTAAACTGTTTTCAGCTAGAAGGAACATATAATGCAACATAATTAAGTAAGTGGAGATTGATCCAACTACAAACTTTAATGGACATTATTACAGCTTTGAAATTCCATGAAGGAGCGTTTATTAGCAAGATCAAGCTAATTGAGGGCAGTGATTCTCAAGCTCCTATGGCATAAGGATCAACATGAGGACCTTAATAAAAGTATCTGTTCCCAAATCTCTCCTCCAGAAACTAAAATTCAGTGATTCTGTAGTGCTGACCAATTACTTATATTTTTGTCAAACTCCGCAGGTAATTACAATCCATATAATCTTGGAAGAACTCACTCTGAGAAACACTGATCTAGAATCTCAGATTGAGTAATATTTTGCATAGGAAGGAAAAAAAGGCTTTGCAGAGAGAGCTCTTCTCAGCAGGCTGGGAATGGAATGCAGATCTAAGCCTTAAAGAAAGTAAAAAAAAAAAAAAAAACCCAAACAACTCAAACTAGGCAAGTATTTTCAATTAGTTTTACCTTGACTCTCACTGAACCTTAGAGGGCAGATTCTGTGGAAACACCAGGTGTTAGTCTTAGCTCAGTCTGTCCCAAGGGAATACAATGTCTAATGTGGAACAGCAGAAGGATAAAGGAATCCCAGTTTCAATAAATCATTCAGTGGACAAGAGAGGTATTTTTTCAATAATGTGTAGATATAATAATCAAACATACATTTCTGCAATAGTGATTACCAAGTACTTATTTTAATAACATCTCAAAAAATGAAGGGGTTCTAAATTTCAGTGATAATACATTTCATCTGATACACTGTTTTTGAGTCTACCCAAGTCAAGGGAAGCAGCAGTAAAGCTTTCTGCAATAGGTTGGACTGGTGTTCCCTATTAACAACTAACTCTGCAACTTTGGGCAAGTTGTTTCACCACTCTGAATCTCAGAGTGTACTTGAAAACTTGAAAGTTCTCTTCTATTCCAGTGTTCTGCAATAAAGTGCCTACTATGAGCCAGGCACTGTTCTAAGCACTCCACTTAGAAATGAACCGATTTAATCCTCACAATCACCCAATGAAGTATGTGCCCATACTTTAAACAACCTCCCTTTATAGACGAGCATAGTAAAGCACAAGAAGGTTAAGTAGCCTGCCCAAGGTCATGGTGATGGTTTATCTTATATGCCAGCTTGGCTGGGATACAATGCCCAGATATTTTGTCAGACATTCTGGATGTTTCCATGAGGGTGTTTTGGAGATGATATTTATATTTAAATCGGTGGACTTTGAGTAAACCAGATTGCTCCTATAATGTGGGTGAGCCTCGGCCAGTCAATTAGAAGGAAACCTGAATAGCACAAAAGACTGCCATCCCCAGAGTAAAAGGGAACTCTGCCAGCAAACTGCCTATAAACTCCAACTGCAGTTCTCTCCTGAGTTGCCAGCCTGCAGCCTCCTCCATCAGATTTTGGACTTATCAAGCCTCCACACTCATGAGCCAATACCTTAACATAAATCTCTTTTGCTCTCTTGCTTTCTCTAAATCCTGTTGGTTCTGTTTCTCTGGAGAACTCTGACAAAAACAGTCACACAGTAGTATGGTGGTGGAGCCAGGCTTTGGTCCCAGGCAGGCTAACTCTGCAGATGGTGGATGAGGACTATTCTGTGTTTCCAGAGGTTAGGCAAGGATCCCTCTTAAGAATTCAGATGCTGGGCGGTCGGGCATGTTGGCTCACACCTGTAATCCCAGCACTTTGGGAGGTCAAGGTGGGTGGATCACGAGGTCAGGAGATCGAGACCATCCTGGCTAACACGATGAAACCCCATCTCTACTAAAAATACAAACAATTAGCCAGGCATGGTGGCAGGCACCTGTAATCCCAGCTACTCGGGAGGCTGAGGCAGGAGAATTGCTTGAACCCTGGAGGAGGAGGTTGCCGTGAGCCGAGATCATGCCACTGCACTGCAGCCTGGTGACAGAGGGATACTCCGCCTCAAAAAAAAAAAAAAAAGAATTCAGATGCTGGCTGGGCACCGTGTCTCCACCAGTAATCCCAACACTTTGAGAGGCTGAGGGGGTGGATCATGAGGCCAGGAGTTCAAGAACAGCCATGACCCACATGGTGAAACCACGTCTCTACTAAAAATACAAAACTTAGTTGAGTGTGGTGTTGCACGCCTATAATCCCAGCTATTCAGGAGGCTGAAGCAGGAGAATCGCTTGAGCCTGGGAAGTGCAGGTTGTGGTGAGCCAAGATCATGCCACTGCACTCCAGTCCAGCAACAGAGCGAAACTCCATCTCAAAAAAGGAGAAAAAAAAAATCAGATGCTTCAGTGAATACAGACTCATAAATAGCATTTGTTCTTTTTTTTGAGACAGTCTCACTTTGTCACCAGGTGCCAGGCTGGAGTACAGTGGCGCGATCTCGGCTCACTGCAACCTCTGCCTCCTGGGTTCAGGCAATTCTCCTGCCTTAGCCTCCCGTGTAGCTGGAACTACAGGCGCACACCACCACACCCAGCTAATGTTTGCATTTTTAGTAGAGACGGGGTTTCACCATGTTGGCGAGGATGGTCTCAATCTCTTGACCTTGGATCACCATGTTGACCAGGATGGTCTCGATCTCTTGACCTTGTGATTCGCCCGCCTAGGCCTCCCAAAGTGCTGGGATTACAGGCATGAGCCATGGCACCTGGCCTATAGTATTTGTTCTTAATGGCTTTTCTCTGGCTGTCTGCACTGATGACATCATTCAGTTGGGCATACTAAAGTCATGCAAGCAGTGATTCGGAAGAACTTAACATCATCCATGTTTGATTAGAGTAAATTACGTGTTTGGGGCACATCCCTACCTTTCAGAGTTAAATGTAGGAAGTAACTACTTTCTTACAAAAAGTTCTTTGTCGAAAGAGAAAAAAGACTTTGTAGATATAAGATAGTCTGACTTAGTGTGGCAGTTTTTCTCTTCTTAAATGTTTACCTTTCTCTCCACTCAGGAGACAGACACTGTTTTAAAAGTCTTGCAATCCCTGTTTATAGTGGGTAGATTTTAAAATATCATCATTTTAAAATCTTATCTGTTTTATTTCTATTTAATTAAATGATAATAGGCTCTTTTGCTTCCTTTGTAATGTGTGCATATATGTCCATACTCACTTTCCTTCTCAAGATTCCATTTTAATCCTTGACCCTTAGATAAAGGTGACCCTAGAAACATGGCTATAAACTACCTCAAGAATGGATATTTCAACCAAGTCAATTAGCAGCAGCTGTTCAAGTATCTGGTAAGAAGGAAAAAAGCTAAAGATATCCTGCATCTTTACTTTTGTTTTTATTTATTTATTTATTTTTGAGACGGAGTCTTGCCCTGTCCCTGGGCCGGAGTGCAATGGTGCAACCTGGGCTCGCTGTGATCTCCGCCTCCTGGATTCACAATTCTCCTGCCTTAGCCTCCCGAGTAGCTGGGATTACAGGTGCACACCACTGCACCCGGCTAATTTTTTTGTATTTTTAGTAGAAACTCGGTTTCACTATTTTGGCCAGACTGGTCTCGAACACCTGACCTCGTGATCCGCCTGCCTCGGCCTCCCAAAGTGCTGGGATTACAGGTGTGAGCCACCACGCCTGGCCCTATTTTTATTTTTTACTAGAAGTTAGTTTTGGAATTCTACAGAGAAGTTAACACAGGTTAAGAGAGTGAAGAGAAGCACCTGCCTTCAAGTGTACTCAATGTGAAGGACTGCAGGGCTCCCTGGTAGAGGTCAGCCATCTCCATAGATGTGTCTAGTTTGAGCACCTAAAGGTTGATAACTCAGAAAAGGCAGAGTGCCTGTAAATGAAGGAAACACTTAGCTAAGGTTCAAGATCATTGAGTTCTTTCTGGTTTTCATACATGGACTCATATGCTGTCTGTAACTTCCTTGACCCAAACTATTAACTCTGAAACATGAAACAGTAGAGGAAGAAGAAGAGGAAGACTGAGTTTTTCTGTTTTAGACACAGGATAAGTCATTGCAGCCAGATTCAATCAGTGCAAAAGAGAAGGATTTGGAACAATTTGGTTAGTTTCCTTCCACCTAAATGTCTAGACACCCAAAGGGGTGTACAGCTTGGCCTCTCATTCTTCCTTTTAAAGCCTTCTCTTCAAGGAAAATGTCATTGGTTATATGGTTTGCTTGTATTATCTTTGAACTTAATGTATACTACTCTACCTTTGTCAACATTCATTCCCATTTTCTGTAAGCTTTAAACTATCCCAGATGCTGAGTAAACGTGAATTTGCTGGAATGTGGCTGGCCTCTGTAATCTGGTTGCACAATCACTACTCTCCCTCTCCAAATTCTGTATAAAGTCCATTTTAAGCGTGCATTGTCTGGGGCATTTATATCCTGTAGCTTAAGACAGACGCCAAAAGTGTAAAAAGGTAACCTTGCCCTATTACTATTTACGTCTATGCCGCTTAAAAGGAAAATGGACTCTCAAGTCTGAATGCTTATCTGCTGCTCTCAATCACTAAATGCTCCAAAGTGTATGCTCCCAATATCAATTCTTTAGTTGGCTGTCAAGGCACTTCCCACTGGGCATTTAGTTTCTAGTATGTTCTGTTCAGAAAACAGCCAGGGCTTCAAGGACGTCAATTTGGGTATTAAATCTATGAATCCAGAGCAAAGGCCTCTGATGCATACTCTTCTTCAGCACCGTAGTGTGATCAACTTCCCTCTGTCCACATTCTGCAGAGACACAGAGTGTCTTGTTCAGTAAAATTATACTTGAAAAAAATGACACCCTAAATTGACTATGCAATACTGACAGGACATGGGCATAATAAAAATGCATGGCCCATATACCTTTTTGCTGAGATTTAGGTATTCCTCCCCATCCTCAATCCTCTGCCATATTTTCACTTTTTTTTTTTTTT
This sequence comes from Sapajus apella, assembly GCF_009761245.1. Taxonomy (NCBI): domain Eukaryota; kingdom Metazoa; phylum Chordata; class Mammalia; order Primates; family Cebidae; genus Sapajus; species Sapajus apella. The sequence continues at coordinate 14,442,849 of NW_022436958.1, forward strand.
TTGCTTTCTTATATTAAGCTCTAAATATGAAAGGATGAGGAAAACCACAACAAGAGCAGAGAGAGCAAAGCTAATACAGGGGAGCATTAGCCTGGTCTCAGTAGAGAGACACAGTTTTGTGGACTGTTTATGAGTTATCCAGATAGGCTATGTTAACAGACTAAAGAAAGATTTAAAGAAATAAATCTGATACCTTTAGAAAACATAGGGTGGGCCTGGGGAAAATATATTTGTTTTTGTCTAAAACAAGATCAATACCACCTTTTAAAAGGAAGCTTTTGGAAAAAAAAAAATCTCTACATGATATGTAAGCTTCCTGGAGCTTCCCAGTGTCAGTGGCTCTGTCTTTATGCTGGCATTTTAATTGACTTTACCTCACTCTTTTTTCCCTTTTGTTGATCAATCTTTTTAATGAGCAATTTTGTGTAGTCAATTAGATCTAATTCTGTTGATAAAGAAAATTGAAAATAAACGAAGTCCTAAAAGTTCAGCTTAAGCTATTAAATAATTGATTAAAAAATAAAAACTATACCATATTTTTGGTTTAACCACTTGTTTAAGTTATATGTCAGCCTTTCTTCTACAGAAGTTGAGAAATTTGATTAATGAAAGCTGTTCTCTGTGGAAAAAAGGACTTAGTTGCTCCATATGTCATAAAAAGACTTGATCGGAACTGAGCTGACTATAATTCTTTCCCTTCTGGAGGGAAATATGAAATTCTTTCCACAGCTTTTAAACTCTGATCTCAAAGCTAAATTAATTATTTTTAACTTTAGGATTTTTCTCCATTTGAGACCTATCCTTGCAAGATACACTCATGACTAGTGGAGGAGGCAGCTGCAAACCTTGTGTAAATTTCAGGATTTTGCACTTACCTGACTCCTGTGAGTAATACCCCACACACCTAAAACCCATTGTTAACAATGTAGTGGGTCTTTAAATCTTCTGAAGCTTCAAAAGCTGTAATCAGTTCAAAACTGTAGCTTGATGAAAGGCCTGTGTGTAAGGAAAAGAATGCTTAAAATAAAAAATCTTTTGGAAAAATCATAATTTTGCCTCAGGCTAGATCTGAAATACTAACCCACTCAGTTATACTTCTGAAGTTTAGGAGAGTGCCAACTGTGTTTTCATCTTGGATATGGAAAGGTGGTAAATTGCCTTTAATTTCTCCTTCCTTGCTTAGAAACAAAGCAATTGTGAAAGTCTAATCCAACTGCATTCCAGCCAGTGTCCAGTGAGAAGATGCCCACGGGGGTCTTCGGCATCCTGGATTCATTCACTGCCCTTAACTGGCTTGTTGAACAAGGAGGTGTGAGTTTGGGAGTGGGTGGTAAAAATGAGCATGTTTGGCACAGCAGAGTGTTGTCCATCACTGGAAAGAGAGATGGTGAATATTGCTTCTAGGAATCTTCTTTTGCAATACACAATGCAAGGAGAGCTGGTGATGGTGAATGGGGAATGTGGCCAGGGATACAGAAGGCTAGACTACTCAGGATTTGAGGAATGGGCTTTATCAGCCCATTCTGAATATATGCTGGGGATAAAAAGATGAGGGGCACACCTGGCTTAAATACTTACAGTATAGTAAGAGAGCTTTACATGCAAGTAGGTGACTTTGCAAACAAATAAAATATGTACAGTAATATTTGAACTAGGCACAGAAGTTAGAAGTAACACTGAGCTAGGAGTAATGACTTCATTGTTCTGAAAACAAGTTTGGGTTTCCTGTGCATTAAGGTAAGATGAAATATTTATTCAGAATGTACAACTGACAAGAGATCTTAACATTCATGTACTCTGCCCTTTTATCTGGACTCTAATGCCCTCATTTTCAAATAGTAAGATATTGTGTGTGTGTGTGTATGTGTGTATGTGTTTTAGGTGAAAAGGGTGTTAGAACAAAAGCTGTTTGTACCTCTGCTTCTCATCTCCTGAGAGAAACAAATGGTCCTTAGCTTTCTTTGCTATTACTTCCATTTGTGAGCAAATTTTTACTTTTACAAGCTTATGCTGATCACTAAGCCAGAATAAATGAAGTGGGAGCCATACAGATCCATAACTGAGATGTGTAAGGGATTTGCACAAAAGGATACAGTTTATGATTTAATTCCTCAAGGAAAGTACCACATGCAAGTGAGTCATTTTTTTTGCATGACCTCAGCTGAGAAAAAGCTGGACTGAAAGAAATTGTAAAGATTTGGAAGAATGTCAGCCAGCTTATAAAAGGTATTTGGAAAATTATATAGTTATTCATTCTGACACACCCCAAACACTGGATCTCACTATGCAGGAGCAAATAAAAATAAATAAAGAACAAAACATCAAAAAGGAAGTCGAATCTTACCTTAATAGGTAATGAATTATCAAGTGTATGCTACAAAGGAAAAAAGGGGTACAGAACAATGCTGTTGAAAAAACGTTATGTGATGATGAAAATGTCCACACCAACACCATTCAATATAGTAGCACTAGCCACATGTGGCTACTGAGTGCTTAAAATGTTTCTAATGTGAATAAATAACTGAGTTTTGCCTTTTTCTCTAATTTTAGCTAATTTACACTTAAATAGTTACTTTTGGCTAGTGTTTCTATCAGCCTGTCTTGAAAATAGCACTAAATATAAGGAATACCAAATCCTTCTCTAAAATCTCTCACAATCTCACTGGCTGACCTTCACCAAATATCCCCTTTGTGTTCATTTTCCTGTCATTAAAATGGTGCTTACAATTCATAGTCCCTAAGTAAAAACATCAATGACATAATACGACTTAAATATAAGATTCTTCAATATAAATGTCCTATTGATAGATTTCTAATCTAAGAGGTAAGATATTTGTAAGTTAATTTCAACTTGTATTGAATTACTTGGGGTAGCATAATTACAGAAATGATTGTGAAAAGTTCTCTCTGCTCAAAAAACTTAAACGTAGAAAGATAGACATTTATATTATTTCAATTAATTAATGGGAAAATAGATGAGGGGGCAATAAACTCTGATTGGGAGAGTGTATTAGTCCATCTTCACACTGATGATAAAGATGTACACAAGACTGGGTAATTTATACAGAAATAAAGGTTTAATGGACTCAGTTCCCTGTGGCTGGGAAGGCCTCATAATCATGGTGGAAGGCAAAAGTCATGTCTTACATGGGGGCAGACAAGAGAGAATGAGAGCCAAGTGAAAAGGGAAACCCCTTATAAAACCATCAGATCTCATGAGACTTATTCACTGCCACAAGAACAGTATAGGAAAATCACCCCATGATTCACTTATCTCCCACTAGGTCCCTCCCATAACATAAGGGAATTATGGGAGCTATAATTAATGAGATCTGTGTGGGAACATAGAGCCAAACCATATCAGAGAGAATTGGGATATTGAAAGATAAAGTTGAATTTGGGCTGAGTGCGACAGAGCAGGAAGGCAGGCCTTTCTAAGCAGAAGAGGATGCCATGAACGCAGGCAGAGAGGGAAAGTCAGAGTGTTCAGTGCATGCTGAATTAGTCTGGTCTGGCTCTAGGGCAGCACATTGCTAGTTAGAACTGCTGGGAAACATAGGCTGAACTGATTCTCTAGAGGGCCTAAAATGCCCACTATGGATTTGTATTAATATTCTGGAGGCAATGGAGTGAAACTAGAGGGTTTTGGATAAATGCGAAGCAAGATAAGATCTGTGATTTTGAAGAATAACTCCAGTGTCAGTGTCAATGGATTTGCAGAGAAAGATGTGCAGGGATGAAGACTAATTGGGAGAATATAGAAAGTGGTCAAGCAAAAGGTGATAAGATTAACTAGGATCCTAATGAAGGATCAATAAAAAGGAAGCATATAAGGATTAAGTGCACAAAATCTAGTGACCTAATACATGTGAGTGTTTAGGGAAGAGAGCAAGACAAAGGTAAGTAGGTTTTAAGTTTGGGTGGCTAAGTGATAACATTCATCAAACCAGGGAGCAAGGACAAGTCTGGGCTTGTTGATTTTGAAGCATTAGCTTGGCATCCATTTAGAGATTAACAAATAAATACAGATATGAATGGGAGTCTTCCAATAGACATTAGGCCTGCATCAGAATCAACATATCCAAACCTGAGCAAGCATTTATTGGATGTCCAACTGGGTGTTGGAAATGCAAATCTTGGGCTTAACAGAGAGGTCAGAAATAGATTTGCCTCAATAGAAATGATACTGAAAGCTGTAAAATTATGACTTCAGTTAAGAAGACAACATTGTGTAGCTCACAAAGGAGGATAAGGGCAGGTCCTTGGGGGCAGGACTCAACAAGGGAGATGGAGAAGTAAAAACAGAATTTGAAGAACTCAGGAAGAAACTAATCAAGTCAAGAAAAGAACAGATTGTATATACTGGAATCTAAGCACCAATTAAAATGCAAATATAAAACATGCTATTATTACTTTCTGTAAATCACTTTCTACCTGAGCAGGTCCCAGAGTGGGACAAAGATAGGGAAACCCTATGTAAACAGGGGCTGTCTGACAGGAAGACCAATGTCTGGGGGTAGGTAGGATTGAAGAAGCAATAGACACAGCAAAGGAGGTGTTTCCTGCAATGTGAGGTCTCATACAATTGAGAGGAAGATGGGAGCGGGGAGATGCTTTTGCTGCTCACATCACATCCCTGGACCCACTTAATTGGGCAATTGAAATTCTGGGTGAGCCAATGTTAGTTATCAGCAATGACAAATAATCAACAATCAGCTGTTTCTTTCTATCTGGACTCTGAGCAAGTAGCATCAACTCTCTGAATCTCGGTTTCCTCCCACCTCAGAGGTTTAATTATAGGATTCATAGCAGTGAGGATTATATAAGATGATGCATCTGGCACAACTAGGGGTTAATTAATCCTAGTTCCTTTCTACTTTTGCCCCTCTTCGTGGTTTTGTATCAGGCATGCCCAGCCAATGAGTGTTCTTAATGTGTCAGTGGATTGCAGTGTTGCCATGTTGGAAGAAATCTCAGGCCCCTGCAAAAGGATAATTTTATCTCATCCGAAGCTGGTTCAATAAATACTTTGTTGCATAAATGAATAAATAATCATTGAATCAGTCAATCAATCCTGCTCATTTAGCTCCTTCATCCAGGTCCTAAACTCTTGAATCACCTCAGACTGCTTGGAAATCAGAAATTTTGGAGTCAATTTCTCTCCATTCAGTTTGAAGGTTATCAGTTCTAACTTTGGGGGCATACAATTTGAAAAGAGTGAAAGATAGCCAAAAAGGTAATTACCTACATCAGACAATTTAGAAATTAACCCATTTTTATCCCATATGGCAGAAAGGTATTAATGACCTTTTTCCAGGGTAACAGGAATAGGATGAGGTAGAGGTCAGGACTGAAAATCTTTTCAAGATTATGCCTGAATGGTCACATCATAGGGTCTGAATAATCCACTGAGAAAAGAAAAACATCCTTTAACCGAGTAATTTAAGTCAATCTGTGTATGGTGGCTAGGGAGGAGAGTTATGGGCTAGGTTAACCTGTCAGTCTGAGCTATATTTTATCACTGAAAAGGAAATATAAATACAGTTTTAAGAAGTATGTTCAAAGCTTATATCAGAATTTGGGCTTCTCTATAATGAGTAAGAGAGTTCAAAATATATGCTTTACTTCAGAAAATTGCACATAAAGAGAGCTAAATGAGCAGGATTGATTGAATGATTCAGTGGTTAATTCATCCCTTTATGCAACAAAGTATTTGTTGAACCTTATCATGTTCCACACTATTTACCAGGAGCTAGAATAAACTGTGGATTAGATAAACGAGATCCCTGTTTTCACAGCGTGTGGTCTAGTAGGTAAGATGTGCACTGCATAAGTAATTGTAAGTAAGATCAGTTTTATAAAGCATTAGAGGCTGGGAGTGGTGGCTCACACCTGTAATCCCAGCACTTTGGGAGGCCGAGGTGGGTGGATCACGAGGTCAAGAGATTGAGACCATCCTGGCCAACATGGTGAAACCCCGTCTCTACTAAAAATACAAAAATTAGCCGGGCATGGTGGCGCGCGCCTGTGGTCCCAGCTACTCGGGAGGCTGAGGTCGAAGAATCGCTTGAACCCAGGGGGCGGAGGTTGCAGTGAGCCGAGATTGCACCACTGCACCCCAGCCTGGTGACAGAGCAAGACTCCGTCTCAAAAAAAAAGCATTAGAGACACACACAAGAAGGGACCCTTCACCTAATCATGGGAGTATATTAACAATAATTTTAATGATTAGAGATAACAGTTGTACAATGTTTACTATGGACCAGGCATTGTTTAAAACACTTTACATATATCATTTTTTTTTTAAATCTCCTTGTTAACACTATGAAGTAAGTACTGTTATTACCTCCATTTAACAGATGAAGAAACTGAGTCCCAGAAAGGTTCGGTAACTTGTCCAAGTTCACATGGTCAGTATGTGGCAAAGGCAAGGTTTTAATACAGATGTGAGGCCCAAAAGCATGTGCACTTAGTAACTGCCATTTAGAAAAAAAGACATATCTAAGCAGTTTAAGAAATTGACCTGTTTCATCTTGTGTGTTTTAGGCCAGAAAGAGACACAGAGAAACCCATTTTTAACAGCCTGACTTATGAAAGCTGTTATTGACCAGCTACTTTGGCAACTATAGTTATAATACTTCTGACCCGTATTTTTGTTGACTGCATCTAGTTTTAGTGTCTGTCTCCAATAGAAGCCTGATCAGGCCCAAACTAGTGTGTACCTTCCTAAGTCACATGGCCTGTGTTTGTTCTCATGGGAACAAGAACAACAAGAATAGTAGCTGTTGCTCAGAACACAAAAGAGAAGATAAGCCCAGACTGTGTGAGCTTAACAGGCTTTTTTACAGCCTTTCCCACACTTGCTGGTATCATAGAGGTGATGCAACCTGAGGTTCAAGCATGATATCAATGCGCAGCTGATGCTGTATCAATTAACATCCACTCTTCTGTGGACACTGGAATAGATGCTTTTCATGCTCACATTACATCCCGGGACCCACTTCTGAATCCTGCACAGTTATGTGAACATTTCCAGTTAGACTTTTTGCACTTCTGCTGCAGGGCTTTCATCAAAGTCAGGACAGCCTATTCAGCTCAGAAAGCAAGTGTAGGAGAGCTCTGCAGTGAAAGCTAAGCTTCCAGGGGTAACTGTCAACCCATGAGGGGTGGAGGTACAATGTTATTTTAGTCTGCACAGTTAAGTCACAAAAGATGAAGCATGAAGACAGAAAAGCAAATATTAGGACAAAACACATAATCATCCAAAAATTGGATGGTGCCAGGGAAAGGAATGAGAAATGGAACAATATGTATTTTGTCATTGCTCATAGGAAGGAATTAACAGAGTCTTTCAAAAAAAATAGAGGATTAAGTGTGCTGTATAATGGCAATCATACAGAACAAATATGAAAACCCTTTAAGTTATAAGAATTAAGATAGCCACAAAGCAAAGAAAATACAGATCTTATAGAAAACCATACAAAGTAAGAATAAAAACTGAGATGAAGGTGGTGTAAAATACTGTATACTCCTAAGATCAAACATTATTTTCACATTTATATATTAATAGACAAATTTGCCTATTCAAAACAAAAAATGATTTTTGGGGGAATTATAAAGCTAAATTTAATTGTAGGCTTTATACAATAGATACTTAAAAATGACTAAGAAAAGTTGGGAATGAAAATATGAGAAAATGCAAGTGAGGAAAATGCAAGCAAAGAGTTAGAAAAGCAGGGGTTATGACCTTAGTATTGGAAAAAGTAAATAGGGAGAAAAAAGCATTAGATGATAGAATTATAGTCATATTAGTAAACAATGAAATCTACAATGGTGTTTAGCAATTGGGAATAGCCATACACCAAATAATGAAGCAAAGTAAATAGTACAGGAAACATAAAGAAAAAAGAAGAATCACACTATGAGAAAGAGACTCTTACTATTTGTATTAGTCTGTTCTCACATTACCATAAAGAAATACCAGAGACTGGGTTGTTTATAAGGAAAAGAGGTTTAATTGGCTCCTGGTTCCACTGGCTGTATAGGAAACATAGTGGCTTCTGCTCCTGGGTAGGCCTTAGGGAGCTTTTACTCATGACAGAAGGCAAAGTAGGAGCAGACACACCTCACATGGTAGGAGCAGGAGGAACAGACAGAAGAGGGAGGTGCTGCCTACTTTTAAACAACTAGATCTTGTGATAACTCAGTAACTCACTCACCATCACAAGAACACTACCAAGGGAATGATGCTAAACCACTCATGAAGGATCCATTCCATGAATCTAATCACCTCCTACTAGGCCCCATCTCCAACACTGAGGATTAAAATTCGACATGATATTTGGGCAAGGACACAGATCTAAAGCACATCATTCTGCCCCTGGCCCCTCCCAAACTTCATGTCCTTCTCAGATTGCAAAATACAATCATCCCTTCCCAACAATCCCCCAAAGTCTTAACTCATTCCAGTGCTAACTCACAAGGCCACAGTTTAAAGTCTCACCTGAGACAATGCTAGTCTCTTCTGTCTCTGAGCCTGTAAAATAAAAAAAATAAGTTGCTCCCAAGATGCAATGGAGGTATAAGCAATTGGGTAAATACTCCTGTTTCAAAAGGGAGAAATCGACCAAAAGAAAGGTGCTACAGGCCCCATGCAAGTGCTAAACTTAACAGGGCAGTCATTAAAACTCCAAAATAATCTACTTTGACTTCATGACCCACATTCAGGGCACTCTGATGCAAGGGTTAGGCTCCCAAGGCCTTGGGCAGCTCTGCCATTGTGGTTTTGCAGGGTTCCACCCCCACAGGTGCTCTGAGAGCTGGCATTGTGTGCCTGTAACATTTTCAGGCACAGGGTGCAAGCCCCCAGTCTTTCTACCATTCTAGGGTCTGGAGACAGTGGTGTGAGAAGTGGAACTTCTCACAGCTCTACCAGGCACTTTCCTAGTAGAGGTTCTCCATGTGGGCTCCACCCCTGCAGCAGGCGTCTGCCTGGACATCCAGGCTTTTCCATACATCCTCTGAAATTTAGATGAAGGCTCCCAAGCCTCAACTCTTGGACTCTGTGCACCCACAGGCTTAATGCCACATGGAAGCCAGCAAGGCTTATGGATTGCACTCTGAAGCAGTGCCCCAAACTGTATCTGGGCCCATTTGGACCATGGCTAAAGTAGCTGAGATTCAGGGAACAGTGTCCTGAGGCTGCACAGGGAGGCAGAGCCCTGGGTGTGACCCATAAAACCATTATTCACTCCTAGGTCTTTTGGCCTAGGATGGAAGGGGCTGCCAAGAAGTTCTCTGAAATGCCTTTGAGGCCTTTTTCCCATTTTCTTGGGTATTAGCACTTAGCTGCTTCTTTTTACTTATGCAAATTTCTGCAGCCTGCTTGAATTCCTCAACTGAAAATGGGTTTTTCCTTTCTACCACATGGCCAGGCTGCAAATTTTCTGACCTTTTAAGCTCTGCTTCCCTTTTAAATGTAAATTCCAGTTTTAAGTTATTTATTTGCTTACGCATTGACCATATGTTATTAGAGACTGCCAGGTCACATCTTGAATGCTTTGCTGCTTAGACATTTCTTCTGCCAGATATCCTAAATCATTGCTCTCAAAAGTTCCACAGATCCCTAGAGCAGGGACACAATTCAGCTAGGCTCTTTGCTAAAGCATAGCGAAAGTGACTTTTACTCCAATTCCCAATACAGTAAGTTTCTCATTTTCATCTGAAACCTCCTCATCCTAAACTTCATTGTCCATGTCACTGACAACATTTTGGTCACAACCATTCTACAAGTCTCTAAGAAGTTCCAAACTTTCCCTCAGTTCCCTATCTTCTTCTGAACTCTTCACACTTCTCCAACCTTTGCCCATTATCCAGTCTCAAATCTGCTTCATTTTCAGGTGTTTTTATAACAATCTCCCACTTCTCAGTATGAATTTTCTGTATTACTTCTCACATTGCTATAAAAGAATACCAGAGACTGGGTTATTTATAAGGAAAAGAGGTTTAATTGGCTCATGGTTGCACAGCCTGTATAGGAAAGATAGTGGCTTCCACTTCTGGGGAGGCCTCAGGGAGCTTTTACTCATGGCAGAAGGCAAAGCAAGAGCAGGCAAGAATTACATGGTGGAAGCAGAAGAAAGAGGTGGGGGCAGATGCTACTCACTTTTAAACAACCAGATCTTGTGATAAGTCGATCACTCACTCACTCACTATCAGCACCAAGGGAATGATGCTAAACCATTCATGAAGAATCCACACCATGAATCCAGCCACCTCCTACCAGGCCCCACCTCCAACACTGAGGATTATAAATTTACATGATATTTGGGTGGGGACATAGACTTAAACCATATCACTATCAATTTATGCCTAATCAAGTTTAAAAAATAAGGATATAGGAGACCTAAGTAACATAATTAATAAGGCTGTTCTACTTAATTTTCTGCTCTGAAGGCAGAACATGTTTTTAGCTATCCATAGAACAATCACAATCTTGGCCACAAAAATCTTGCCAAATCCTAAAAATAAATAATAAAGGTAATAATCTATGAACTATGTATTACACTAAAATTAATGTAGTAGAAGTTAAAAACCATGCTACCTCTAAATTAGGAGAAACTTTTTTTTAAATACTCTTGGGTCAAAAATTCAAATACATATTAGCACTATGGATTTGATTAGAGAGGTACTTGGAAGAAAATACCTAGCATGAAACTCTTACATCAATAAACAATAAATAATACAAATAGTTGAATTAAACATCCAAATTAAAATGTTAGAGAAAAAACCCACAACAATTCTAATAAAAGTAGAAATAATTAATGAGATAAATATATATTAAAAATAAATAGATAACACAAATACAAAATTGAAAACCAAATTTCTGAGTTATTTTCTTTAAAAGTCTATAAAATTAGCTAACCTAATTATGAAAAAAAGGACAATGTAAAACTACTTAAACAAAAAAATTACAATATGAGAAGTTCCCAAAAGTGTATTGAAAGAAACTGAGGACATAGGTTAGCTCAGTACTTTGCAAGTAAGTTTGAAGAAGTCAACAGAATAATGGCCATTCAAAATTATCATGTACTAATCCCTCAGATTTGTAAATGTACCTTATTTGGGACAAGTGTCTTTACAGATGTGATTAAGCTAAAGATTTCAAGATGATCGATGGGCATTTGGGTTGGTTCCAGGTCTTTGCTATTGTAAACAGTGCTGCAATGAACATTCGTGTGCATGTGTCCTTATAGTAGAATGATTATATATCCTTTGGATATATGCCAAGTAATGGGATTGCTGGGTCAAATGGAATTTCTATTTCTAGGTCCTTGAGGAATCGCCACACTGTCTTCCACAATGGTTGAACTAATTTACACTCCCACCAACAGTGTAAAAGTGTTCCTATTTCTCCACATCCTTTCCAGCATCTGTTGTCTCCAGATTTTTTAATGATCGCCATTCTAACTGGCGTGAGATGGTATCTCAATGTAGTTTTCATTTGCATTTCTCTGATGACCAGCCATAAAAAACGATGAGTTCATGTCCTTTGTAAGGACATGGATGAATCTGGAAACTATCATTTTCAGCAAACTGACACAAGAGCAGGAAATCAAACACCGCATGTTCTCACTCATAAGTGGCTGTTGAACAATGAGAACACATGGACACAGGGAGGGGAGCACTACGCACTGGGGTTTGTTGGGGGGAAATAGGGGAGGGACAGCGGGGTTGGGGAGTTGGGGAGAGATAGCATGCAGAGAAATGCCAGATATAGGTGATGGGGAGGAAGGCAGCAAATCACACTGCCACATGCGTACCTATGCAACAATCTTGCATGTTCTTCACATGTACCCCAAAACCTAAAATGCAATTAAAAAATAAATAAATAAAATAAATAAATAAATAAAGATTTCAAGATGAGATTACCCCATATTATCCAGATGGCCCCTGTATGCAATGACAAGGGTCCTTTTAAGAAAGAAACAAAAGAGTAGAGGGCAGTGTGATCACAGAAGAAGAGATCACTTATGTGGACTTATGTGGCCACAAGCCAAGGACCATCTAGAGCCACCAGAAGCTGGGAGAAGCATGGTACAGAACCTCAACTAAAGCCTTCCAGCAGAGCAGGGTTGTTCTGACACCATGGTTTCAGACCACTGGCCTCCAGAACTGTGAGAGAGTGAATTTCTATGGTTTTAAGCCTTCTAGTTACTAGTAATTTGTTGCATCAGCCCAGGAAATTAGTAACAGAATGAAATATATGAATCTTAAGTGCACAATTCTCCACATATTTTTATTGCAAAGCGTTGTATCCATCACTTCCATTTCCTTTTGTCCGTGCTAACTCCTGTCCCCATAGTCTCATCTTCTAGCTCCAGTTTATAGCACATGCAAAGGCCCTGAGGCCAGAAGGAAAATAGCCTGTTCAAGAAACTGAAAAAAGGCCAGTGTCTCCAGAGCATGGTAAACAGGGGAGTGGGTGGCACCCGATAAAACTTGTTCCTGGCAAAAGACAATTCCCAGTGTAAGAGATATTCCGGTACCAGATATTAAGCTGATATGTACTAACTCATCTATGCATTCATCATCTGATGTGGTTGCTCAAGGTCTGGCTGAGTTAGATAATGAAAAAATGAGAGGATAACATAAAAATGAAAAAAGTAAGCACAAATTAGTAAAGCAGAAAGACCTTTATAACAAGAGTAGCTACATTGACTTCAAATATTTCGACCCAAGAATGAATGAATTTAAACAAACACATACGACACATAAAAGACTGGTGCCACAGCTGTGCTGTTTCATAAACAGTGACAGTGATCTCAACATCTCAACCTGCTCAGTATATTCAAATAAAATGAAAGGACTGAGAGTAAATGATTTCTTCTGCCTATATTTATTTCATTGTTTGGCTGTTTGCATTACTATACACTCAATATTTTTGTCATGGATTATTAAAAGAAATCATAAACAGCTGCTGCCGGCTGCGAGATTATTTGTTTGAAGTACCATGTCACTCCTCTTAAAACACACACACTTACATATACACACACTTACACACACATACACAAGCACTCAACCACAGTCAAGTAGGCAGTGATGAAAAATGTTCAATCAGGCCGGGCGCGGTGGCTCAAGCCTGTAATCCCAGCACTTTGGGAGGCCGAGGCGGGTGGATCACGAGGTCAAGAGATCGAGACCATCCTGGTCAACATGGTGAAACCCCGTCTCTACTAAAAATACAAAAAATTAGCCGGGCATGGTGGCGCATGCCTCTAGTCCCAGCTGCTCAGGAGGCTGAGGCAGGAGAATTGCCTGAACCCAGAAGGCGGAGGTTGCGGTGAGCCGAGATCGCGCCATTGCACTCCAGCCTGGGTAACAGGAGCGAAACTCCGTCTCAAATAAAAAAATAAAAAAAAAAAAGTTCAATCAGAAATAATGTGCATCCCACCCCCCCCGACTACAAGATAAATACATCAAGTGTTGAAAGGGCAAATATTTAACACTTGTTTTCATCCCCTTCTTTTCTATCTCCTTAAAATAATGGATACTCTTAGTTTGAGATTTTTGTTGAACCTGCAAGTGCATCAAGTCTACTTGCAGATTAAATCCCCAATATCATTTTTTTGTGTCTTCACCTGCTTTTTTCCTTTTTTTTTTTTTTTTGAGATAGAGTCTCACTCTGTCACCAGACACCAGGCTGGAGTGCAGTGGCGGGGTCTCGGCTCACTGCAACCTCCACCTCCCAGGTTCAAGCAATTCTTCTACCTCAGCCTCCTGAGTAGGTGGGAATACAGGCACACACCACCACGCCCAGCTAATTTTTGTATTTTTTAGTAGAGATGGGGTCTTCACTTACTTTTATGGATTAGCACAATCTTGCTCTAAGCAGTTACTTAATGAGGTATATGATAATATATTTGGTACAGGCTACTTTGCCTATATAACTACTCAGGTGTAACTATTTTCCTCTTCTAATAAGAACTTCTACTCTTCAGATCCAGGCATTTCAGATCAACGTTGTCTTCTGTTTTCTAGAAAGCTAAGATATAATTCAAGGAAATTCTGTTGTTTATTTATTATAATGCTCTTATCATTTGCAGGTGTACTTGGAAAACTTCATCTCTTTCCCTTCAGTATAGCTTGGTTTAGATTACAGAAGTATCTGGGAGCATGAGAAAAACAAACAACCGGGCTAAGGACATGAACAGACATTTCTCAAAAGAAGACATACATGCAGCCAACAAGCCTGTGAATAAAGCTCAATATTACTTATCATTAGAGAAATGCAAATCAAACCCACGATGAGATACCATCTCACACCAGTTGGAACAGCTATTATTAAGAAGTCAAAAAATAACACATGCTGCCAAGGTAACAGAGAAAACAGAACACTCATACACAGTTGGTGGGAGTGTAAATTGGTTCAACCATTGTGGAAAGCAGTATGGCGATTCTTCAAAGAGGTAGGAGCAGAGCTGCCATTTGACCTAGCAATCCCATTACTGGGATATGTGCCCAGAAGAATAAAAATCATTTTACCATAAAGACACATGTATGTGAATGTTCATTGCAGCACTATTCATGATAGCAAAGACATGGAATCCAGCTAAATGCCCATCAATGACAGATTGCATTAAAAAATGTGGTACATATATACCATGGAATATTATGCACCCATAAAAGAGAATGAGATCATGTCTTTTGCTGGAACATGGATAGAGCTGGAGGCTATTATCCTTAGCAAACTAAAGGGTGAACAGAAAACCAAATACCGTATGTTCTCATTTATAAGTAGGAGCTAAATGATAAGAACTGATGAACACAAGGAAACAACAGACACAGAGGTCTGCTTGAGAGGGAAGGTGGGAGGAGGGAGAGCAACAGAAAAGATAAGATTAGATACTGGGCTTAATACCTGGGTGATGAAATAATCTGTATAACAAACCATCATGACACATGTTGACCTATGTAACAAACCTTTATATGTACCCTCAAACCTAAAATAAAAGTGTAAAAAAAGGAATTTACAGTAGTTAAATTATATGGCATGTTTCACACAACACTCATCTTTATCTGCTTACTTCTGATATAATTTTATGAGGAGTTGGGGAGGCATCATTATCACATTTGACAAATGAGAAATGTGATCAACATTGAAGTGAATCAACACATCCTGAAGTGGGTTGGCAGAGAGCCTGGAGAATTCGGTGCCCTCACTCCTCCCCTGGGCCTTTCTCCTTGAATCATGAACCTCTGTCTTCAGTGCTCACATCAACTGCCCAGGGAAATGTGACTATGCTCATTCCACCTCTCAAGAAACTGTTCAGGAGGCACTAGGCAAGTGACTCCCTTCACAAGTGAGTAACTCTTCAATAAGAAAATATATATATGATAAAATTGACATCTCATTTAAGTATTCGTGGATGCTTTTCATGTTCAAGGAGATTTTCCAGGCACTGGGAATGGAGTAAGGGGTAAACAGGTGCAATTTCAAGCCTAAAAGAAATCGGAAGCTTGAAGGAAAATAGGCAACGAATTCACAATCACCCCAGTAATCGCATAATGAAAAGTATGTGGGGATTCTTTCAAAGACAGGCACAGATTTTACGAGTAAGTATCTAAAATCAAGTCTGTACCATTAGGGGAAAACTCCTTGAAGACATGACATTTAATTTGAAAGCTGAAGCCAGCAAGTTGGCATAGGGCATTTTAGCACATGTAAAAGCTCTGAGGCAGGAAAGAAAGTTGTACTTTCGGAATGCTGGAGGAAGGTCAGTATATCGACAGCATGGTCAACAGGGGTGCAGGTCATGCCTCATGAGGCTTCAGAGGTAGACCCAGGCCAGTTCATAGAGCCTTGTGGGTTCGCTAAGAATTTTGGACATTTCTGATATGAAATGGGAAGGCACTAAACAGTTTTGTGTAGAGGATTATTATGCCCTAACTTCTCACAGTAAACAATCACTGTAGCTGGTTGTTATAGAGAAGGATAGAAGTTGAAAGATGAGGTAGGAAGCTCAAACCAGAAATTTGATAATTGATTGATATGCTTTGTCTCTATAGAATTCCCACCCTAATCTCACCTTGAATTGTAATAATCCCCAAGTGTCAAGGGCGGGACCAGGTGGAGATAAATTAAATCACAGGGGCTGTTCCCCAATACTGTTATCATGATAGTGAGTGAGTTCTCACGACATCTGATGGTTTTATAAGGGGCTTCCCCCTTTGCTTGGCACTCATTCTCTCTCCTGCCTCCCTGTGAAGAGGTGCCTTCCACCATGATTATAAGTTTCTTGAGGCCTCCCCAGCCATGTGGAACTATGAGTCAATTAAACTTCTTTTCTTTAAAAATTGCCCAGTCTTGGGCAGTTCTTTATAGCAGCGTGAGAACAGACCAACACACTGGTGGATTCTTTCTTCTTTTCCTGGATGACTTAATCTTATTTTGCTAACTTTCATAATCTGAGATCTCAGAAAACCCTGCCACATAAATAGCTATTCTATTTTTATCTAAAGTTAATTTCTTATTCATGTTATTACTCTAGAAAGTGTAAGTGCCTTCCTTATATATGTGATTTACGCAGAGAAATTTTGGTTGTTAGAGAGGATATTAGGAAAATATCCATTTTCCAGAATTTTTGGTTAACAAAAGGAATGTAGGACTCACATTTTTGCAGGGTTCACAATGATCTCTACCACAGTTCTCAGGAGGCTCTCTGGTAACTTTGATTCCAGATCAGTGACAAAGATGACAGAAATTGTTGCTATTGAAGCTCATTTACACACAAGATGAAACCAGCAGGACAGATGTTCCTAAAAAGAATAAAATGCAATTTAAGAAAATAACTCTCTTTGAACTTAGAAAACGACATGGAGAAAATTTGGGTTCTGATTTCAAGAGGTAGGGTTTGTGAAGAGTAATGATTTTACACCCACCCCACTTCCTTCTTTCCCTAGTTGAACTGATGGATGCTCCAAGATGTACAGCATTTGTACTGATCCTGCATTGACCTTTTTCTGCATTGGGTCTGACTTAAGGGAATCTGACAGCACTGGGCCAAAAACCCAGTAACATTTATTAGGCCTTTGGTTACTGAACAAGCACAGAGACAAAGTCAGGTAAGACATTCTGTTCACATGCAATAAAAATGAAATGTGGATTTCTCTGGAAATACTTGCGACTTATAGAACTTACTCAAATGGGCATTAAAAAGGTGCAACATGACTGCTCTTCTCTATAAAGGAAGGATACTTAAATTGAGACAGAGGAGACGTGCACATTATACAGATACCTCTTCCATCCCATCTAGAAAACAATTCTTGCCTTTTTTCTTTTATTCGCACAAACAAAGAAGGGGAGCAGCGTGTCCGTTTGTTTGCTTTCCAAATGTTTAAATGTCACTCAGAGAAAGTCTTTCCTATATTTCTATGATACTTGTCTTATCACCGGAATTCAAGTCTACAATCTCTTATCGACTATTCCAAAGTTGAAAATTCTGAAACTGTAAATGTTTTTGCAATTTTGGCTCCAAAGCTCTTTGAGTGGCAAAATCTGCCTTAATCTGATGTGAGACTATTTATAGAGTTTATTCTACTGAGAAAGAGTATTTATGAGAACACATGGACACAGGGAGGGGAGCACTACACACTGGGGTCAGTTGGGGGGAAATAGGGGAGGGAGGGTGGGGGGTGGGAAGCTGGGGAGAGATAGCAAGGGGAGAAATGCCAGATGTAGGTGATGGGGAGGAAGGCAGCAAATCACACTGCCATGTGTGTTCCTATGCAACAATTTTGCATGTTCTTCACATGTACCCCAAAACCTAAAATGCAATAAAATAAATAAATGGAAAAAAAAAAAAAGAGATCGAGACCATGGTGAAACCCCGTCTCTACTAAAAAATACAAAAATTAGCTGGGCGTGGTGGCGCACACCTGTGGTCCCAGCTACTCAGGAGGCTGAGGCAGGAGAATTGCTTGAACCCAGGAGGCGGAGGTCGCAGTGAGCCGAGATCTCACAACCTCTTCCCTAAGGGGCACATATTAAAAAGAAGATGTTGTTTACTAATCAGTATCAAATTTGCAAAGCATTAGAAAAATAAAACTATCTAATG
Source organism: Sapajus apella (assembly GCF_009761245.1). Lineage (NCBI taxonomy): Eukaryota > Metazoa > Chordata > Mammalia > Primates > Cebidae > Sapajus > Sapajus apella. The sequence goes on from NW_022436958.1 coordinate 14,460,965, forward strand.
TGGAAAAAAAAAAAGAGTATTTATTTCACTATATAAATTTTAATATATTATTGTGTGGTACAGCCCCATGACTGTATATGCAGAATATTTAGAATATACACTGTATTTCCTTTCTAAAATGTGAAATATTTTGAATTTTCTCCTAAGGGTTTTGGTAAAGGAATGTGGATCCATGCCACAGAGAAAAGAAAATTCAGCTCACTGAGTCTGACTACCTCCAGGTTCCTATCACTGTGGGCAAGTGTTGAAAGACTTGTCATACTGGGAAATAAAGTCCTTGTCCAAATGACCCGATGAATCACTTCCTTCCTTTTTGGTCAGTGTGGTCTGTTCATGGGTCACTGAAGACAGGAGTCAAGGAATCACTGTGTTTTAGAACAGATGTGCTGATCTAATTTTAGATCCTAAAATATGCTATGTTGGCTAAGCGGCCTGGTAACAAAGACAATTACAATGAGGATTTATTTATTCCATAAATATTTACTGAGCACCTATTATGAAATGTCAAATGTGTTGTAACAGAAAAAGAACTCAGCTACAAGTCAGGAGCCCTGGGTTCAAGTTGGTTTAGTGATGTAACTCTTGTATAAAGTTTGGCAAGTAACTTTACTTCTCTTTCTCTCTAGATACTCACGATAACTAAATTTATTAATATACTCAAAATCACATTTGTGTATTTTATTGAGCTCCTGTGCTAAATGCCTTATATGTGCCATATAAAGAATTTTTATGTCCAAATAAGATTGGTGGGCATACTAGGATGGCTATAACACCCGCCCTCCAAGAGCAAACTGATAGAGTAACATATCCACCTACAGAACTATGCCAGGCTTTTATTATTTTTTTAATCACTGATAAGCAGCACCAAAATAATTTCGGAAGACAGGCTGCTCTGAGTCCTTGCAAGGAAAATATGGAAGGGGGAAGGGAGAAAGAAGCATCTGAAAGGAATTTCATCTAAAACAGCTGCCTTGCTAAGTCCCTGTTTCAAATTGCCTGTTAGCTGATCTGACTTAAGACTTTTTTTTTTTTAATCAAGAAACAAAATCTGTGGGGTTTGCTAGTTCAACTCATTTGCACATTTCTCACAGCTACATATGGCAGGACTGGAATGATCAAATTTCTTTCAGCTTTATCATAAATCACAGAGATTCCAATGTGTCCTTCACAGCTTTAAGTTTTCAAAACCATCATGACTAATGAAATATTTATTCTGAGACCTACAGCTTCTTGCATGGAGGCACGTTCGATAGAGGAGAGGCTGACAAAGAGCCCGTCAAAAAAGCAGCTGGGGGCCCCGACCCTGGCCCCACAACCATCCTCCACTTTCGGCCTTCGCATCTGCCACCTTCAGGTTACCAAATGGCACGTCTCATAAACCGTGAGCACAGCCGTTTTCTCAACTCGACAGCTTTCAGTTGGAAACTAATCAAACTCTAAGGATTCGACTTAAAAGCAAAAAGAGGCTTTCTCAAGGTTTTATTACTTTGTAAAATTTATTAGGTTACAAATCAAGTTCATTTAAAAAGGGGACCTAGTGATTTTTACTAGTTTAAAAGTTTTCACTGTTATATAAAGCCAAACAACCAAAATCAGGTAAATTTCCCTACAAATTGGCTGTTGCCCAAGTGTTTACAGAAAAACTAGGATGAACCCATTTGCTGCAAAAGCAACAATGATGCAAATAATGAAGGGGGCTGGGCTTACACAGAAGGGTCATCCTTACTAGTCGAGATTGCTGACCAAATGTAGAAAGGCATTTGCAAAGATCCTATGGAGATTTCTTCCATGCCTCTTTGCAACGTTTCTTGGCTATTTCTCCCATGAAGAAATGAAATCCATTTCTCCTCCTCTTATCTGACCTGTCTGTATGGCCAGCTTTCACCAACAGAATGGAACAAGAGTGGCAGTGCCAGTTCTGGCCCAGGTTTTAAAAGGTCTTATAAGTTTTGCTTTTACTCTCTTGGAACACCGACTGAGATTGCCATGTCCAGGAGGTGGTCCAACCCCCATGAGGATGAGAGCTCATTGAGAAGACAGCCTAAGTGCCCCAACCAGCAAGACAAGTGAGTGAAGCCATCTTGTTCCTTCTGGCCAGGATGACGTTCTAGCTAAATGCAAACATGCAGGAAAGCCCAGGTAAAACCAGAAGAAAAGTTACCCATCAGCTCACAAAATTATGAGAAATAAATCATTGTGGTTTATGCTCCTGTGTTCTAGGGACATCTGCATTCTAGTTTTGGCCTTGCCACTCATTAGTTGTTTCCATTTGATTCTATGTACTTTATCTCACATCTCAAAGGTAGAAATATGAACTACGTAAAAACTAAAGTCCCTTCTTATTTCTCTGTTACGGAAACTTCCACCAAATCTGGAAACTTGAATCCATTCTTGATGGCATAAGGCTGTAAAGGTTCAGTAAGAATAACCAGCAAGAAAAATCTTAAAGATAGACAATGGTAGCTCCTGTTGTGGTGGGATAACAAGCATCTCAAAAAAACATGCTGGCAAACACATAAAGTAATTGTTGCATGCATCATTGATATGTAAATTAGAAATTCATGCTTTGGGGAAAAGTAAAGAGCTTGGGCAGACAAAGTACAGAAGAAATAGATTCTGTTTGAACAAGAATTGTTCTGCTTCATTTTCTATCATTGTGGCTGAAGAGCATTTTGCAAATGAGTGTGGGTAGTTGGCTGTTACCATGGGTCAGGTGCATACACTACGCGTAAGTCAACTGTCAGGAGCCAAAATGAGTCCATCTGCTCCCTTTAAAAATCTTACCCAGTTATCATTTCTGCTTTTTTTGTGAGCTCACAACATTATCTCTTGCAGATACTCTGCATAATTGGTGATTTCTGACTGCCTGCTGAAATTCTTTCTTGATACTGGTGGTAATCATTGCCTGATGGGAACATTTCCTTCTTCAGCATGTGTAATCATAATTATTTTAGATTCCTATGTAAAGTTAATCAACCCTGAAGGGGAATTCCTGGATGTCACCACAGAGGTAACGTTTAACATTTCTTCTATTTTATTTTGTCTGATCTTTGTTGAATAAGTAATCATCTTCTGTTTACAAAACTAGCCTAGTAAAATTGAAAGTATTATATGAAGCATAATGTGTGTCTTTGGCAGATAAACAGACCTAGTTATTGATATGTGTTGAATATCGTTATTAAAAAAATAGAGTTACACTGAATGAATGAAATATGTACCAGGTAATGTATTTCATTCCTTCTTAAATTGCCTTAATTTAAGAAAGGCTAAGTTAAACAAGAGAGTATTAGCAATTGCCTTCCTCAGTACTTTCCTAAGATTTTTCTTACCTGCAGTGACTGTTATCAAATAATGTTGAATGGAAAATCTGTGACATTTTCTATAATAAGACAATTTCGACACCAACGTAACATATAATCTCAAAGATATTTCTAGTCTCAAATACCTGCTGCTATGGCAACTTCCAAAGAACTCACTTTTCAAAATATTTGGATATACTGAGAGCATATTAAAAATTTATTGCCTTTTCCAAAACTCTCTGATTTGAATTAAGGCCTATTTTTATCTACCTGTTAAAAATTATCTCTGTTCATTATAATTTTTGTCAACTAGTTTTAGAGGTTAAACCCTAGGACAGAAGAAATCAAATAGGTCAAGATTTTGATAAGTAAAACATGAAATGTTTGAAAATATTACATGAATATTGAGATTCTAATGCAATTAAGGCCAGCATTGTTTTGTATTCTCTGTTGGAAATCATGCCCAACAGAAGTAAACTGTAGGATACCATATTATGGCTTTGGGGTTTTTTTTTTTTTTTTTTTTTTTGAAGATGAAATCTTGATCCTATGGCTTTTTCTCAGAAAATATAGGCCAGTTTTGGGAAGTAGCAACAGGTATAGAAATTACAAGGGAATACTCTGTCCACATCAGCACACTGTCACGTTTGAATGGTGCTGGGCAGTGTTAATTGCTGGAATGAATGGTCTGTTTTTGCTGTACTGGGAGTCATCTCTCTCATCTCTTTGAAAGAAGCTGTGTATGTCTAAGAAAGAAAGCAGACTGTAAGATGATGTCATTGCCCCAGTATAGCTGTATATACAGCTAATATTCACAATATATCAAGACCAGGAAAAAATATTCCAGAAAACTAAAAATTTTCCATAACTTTCTAAAGAAATGTATTTTATGAAAGTGTTCTGCATAGTGGCTGAAGCTTGCTGTACGTAAGTGTGCTAATCAGATGAAAGAGGTTAACTATAGGAAACTTTCTCCATCTTAGGATGACTTAATGATAAGCTTCTATGCTATTTGAATTCTGTTTCATATATATATATTAGACAGAGTTTTGCTCTGTCACCCAGATTGGAGTGCAGAGGTACGATCTTGGCTCATTGCAACCTCCACCTCTTGGGTTCAAGTGATTCTCCTGCCTCGGCCCGGGGTTACAGGTGCCTTCCATTATGCTCGTCTAATTTTGGTATTTTTAGTAGAGATGGAGTTTCACCGTGTTGGCCAGGCTGGTTTTGAACTCCTGACCTCAAGTAATCCACCTGCCTCAGCCTCCCAAAGTGCTGGGATTACAAGTGTGAGCCACCGTGCCTGGCCAATGTTTCTTTTATATTTTTAAAACTCAATAAACCAAAATCTCCTGAAGCTGATAAGCAACTTCAGCCAAGTCTCAGGTAACAAAATCAATGTGCAAATATAACAAGCATTCCTATATACCAATAACATACAGAGAACTAAATCATGAGTGAACTCCCATTCACAATTGCTACAAAGAGAATTAAATACCTAGGAATACCACTAACAAGGGGTGTGAAACACCTTTTCAAGGAGAACTACAAACTACTGCTCAAGGAAATAACTGAGGAAACAAACAAATGGAAAAACATTCCACGCTCGTGGTTAGAATCAATATTGTGAAAATGGCCATACTGCACAAAGTAATCTATAGAGTCAATGCTATCTCCATCAAGCTACCATTGACCTTCTTTACAGAATTGGAAAAAAAAACAAACAACTTAAATTTCATATGGAACCAAAAAAGAGCCTGCATAGCCAAGACAATTCTAAGCAAAAACAAAAAACAAAGCTGGAGGCATCATGCTACCTGACTTAAAACTATACTGCAAGGCTACAGTAACAAAAACAGCATGGTGCTAGTACCAAAACAGATATATAAACCAATGGAACAGAACAGAGGCCTCAGAAATAATGCCACACACCTACAACCATCTGATCTTTGACAAACCTGACAAAAACAAGCAATGAGGAAAGGATTCCCTATTTAATAAATGGTGTTGGGAAAACTGGCTAGCTATATGCAGAAAACTGAAACTAGATTGCTTCCTTACACCTTAAACAGAAATTAACTCCAGATGGATTAAAGATGTAAACATAAGACCTAAAACCATAAAAACCCTAGAAGAAAATCTAGTCAATACCATTCAGGACATAGGCATGGGCAAAGACTTCATGACTAAAACACCAAAAGCCATGGCAACAAAAGTCAAAATTGACAAATGAGATCTAATTAAACTAAAGAGCTTCTGTGCAGCAAAGACACTGTCATCAGAGTGAATAGGCAACCTATAGAATGGGAGAAAATTTTTTGAGTCTATCCATCTGGCAAAGGGCTAATATCCAAAATCTACAAAGAACTTAAACAAATTTACAGGACAAAAACAACCCCAGCAGAAAGTGGGCAAAAGATATGAACAGACACCTCTCAAAAGGAGATATTTATGTAGCCAACAAACATGAAAAAAAGCTCATCATCGCTGGTCATTAGAGAAATGCAAATAAAAACTACACTGAGATACCATCTCATGGCAGTTAGGATGGCCATTATTAAAAAATCAGGAGACAACAGATGCTGGAGAGGACATAGAGAAACAGTAACACTTTTACATTGTTGGTGGGAGTGTAAATTAGTCCAACCATTGTGGAAGACAGTGTGGCGATTCCTCAAGGATCTAGAACTAGAAGTACCTTGTGACCCAGCAGTCCCATTACTGGGTATATACCCAAAAAATTACAAATTGTTCTATTATAAAGACACATGCACACACATGTTTATTGCGGTACTGTTCACAATAGCAAAGACTTGGAACCAATCCAAATGCCCATCAATCATAGACTGGATAAAGAAAATGTGGCACATATACACCATGGAATACTATGCAACCATAAAAAGGGTGAATTCATGTCCTTTGCAGGGACATAGATGAAGCTGGAAATCATCATTCTCAGTAAACGAACACAAAAACAGAAAAATAAGTACCGCATGTTCTCACTCATAAATGGGAGTTGAACAGTGAGAGTACCTGGACACAGGGAGGGGAACATCACAAACTGGGGACTTTGCAGAGGTGGGAGACTAGGGGAGAGATAGCATTAGGATAAATACCTAATGTAGATGATGGGGTGATGGATGCAGCCAACTATCATGGAACGTGTATACATAGGTAAGAAACCTGCATGTTCTGCACATGTACCCCAGAACTTAAAGTACAATAAAAATAAATAATAAAACCAAATCAGATATTATATTTTTCCCTGATATTAAAAAATAAAAGTTCATTTGAATTATGTATAAAGTCATTATAAGACACAGATGGCCTGGCATGGTGGCTCACACCTGTAATCCCAGCACTTTGGGAGGCCAAGGCGGGCAGATCACGAGATCAGGAGTTCAAGAGCAGCCTGGCCAACATGGTGAAACCCCGTCTCAGCCTGGCACAGTGGCTCATGCCTGTAATACCAGCACTTTGGGAGGCTGAGGTGGGCGGATCATGAGGTCAAGAGATCGAGACCATCCTGGCCAACATGGTGAAACTCCGTCTCTACTAAAAAAATACAAAAATTAGCTGCGTGTGGTGGCATGTGCCTGTAGTCCCAGCTACTGGGGAGGCTGAGTCAGGAGAATTGCTTGAACCTTGGAGGTGGAGGTTGCAGTGAGCCAAGATAGCACCACTGCACTCCAGCCTGGCGCCTGACGACAGAGCAAAACTCTGTCTCAAAAAAAAAAAAAAAAAAAAAAAGAAACCCTGTCTCTACTGAAAATACAAAAATTAGCTCGGCATGGTGGTGTACACCTGTAATCCCAACTACTTGGGAGGCTGAGGCAGGAGAATTGCTTGAACCCTGGAGGTGGAGGTTGCAGTGAGCTGAGATCATGCCACTACACTCCAGCCTGGGCTACAGAGCAAGATTCCATTTCAAAAAAAAAAAAAAAAAGACACAAACATTAATAAGAATCTCTTCATAGACAGAATTTCATTGATTTTTCTTCCAAATTTCAGACAACTTTATTATCTGCATTATTACTGTCCTAGAGTTACAATTGAATTTAGCTAAAATAGAACTAAATAACTCTTTAGAATGTTCTCATTTTCACTTTGTTGAATAAAACTTAGTCTTGAAGGAAAGCCTGGCCTCTAAGGACATTTATATTTCCATTATAATAATTGGAGGTCAGTATAAACCTGACAACAAAATGAAAAGTGCAAAATCCACAAGTGAGCTCAAATTCAGAAACCAGGTTGTGGGCTCTGCTACTCCCTTCTTCATTCCATATATCTGGCTAAAACTCTTAGGGCCAGAGCTTCAAGACACAAATAAATTAAAAGTCTGAAGTGATCTACAACATCATCTATTCCAGTTCTTTCATTTTGGAGATTAGTTGAGGCTGAGAGATGGTAAAGAACTTGCCTAAGATCACATGTCTAGTTTGAATGCATGCTAGGACTAAAAGCTCAATCTCTGGGGCCTGCTTTTCTCATTCACCAAATGAGGTTGGATTGGATATACTCAAAGATCCAGCTTCATTCTTTTATATTGCCTCCAGATACATTAAGTACTGGAAGAGACCAAGGAGCTGAATATCTGTGGTACCCCTGCTCCATCTCAAGGGACATTTCTATCCAAGGAGAGGTGGGAGGAAAGAGAAAAGTCAAAGTGCACATTTTGTTCTGGAAACTCCTTTTGTAACCCACTACTGATGTAGTCAGTGCTAGCAGGCTTATCCTGAATATTCATGAGAGATTAACTCATTAAAACATAACCCCAGCGTCTTAGGAAGAGTTGCCAAAAAAACCCCTCATTAAAATTGCATTTCTGTTCATGCAAATGTCTGGGTTTGCTTGAAAAACCAGCCAGTCCACGCTGGGTTTAAAGTTTGCATCGTGGTTGCATGATGGATCATGGATGAGTGAACAAATTTCAGCTCTCGAATCTGTTTGGCCAGAGTTGAATGCTAGAACGTATAGGGTAATATGGCATAAACATTCCTCCCCAACCCCATGTCCATTCCACTCTTTTCAGTAATAGAATCTCTAATTTTTCAATAGGCATGCAGCCCCTTGGAATATAGGCTTTAATTTCCTATCTTCCTCTCAGTCGGTTATGGCCATATGACTAACATGACTTAAGCTTTTCAGGATTTCTCGCATTGCCACTATTGACATTTGGGATGAAAAATTCTTAGTCGTGGGGGGCTGTTCTGTGCCTTGTGAAAATTTTAGCGGCATCTCTGGCCTCTACCCACCACTGTAGTAGTCTCCACTGCCTCCCACCCCCCATCCCAGTTGCAACAACCAAAAATATTTGGAGACATTGTCAAATATCAGCTAAGGGACAAAATGTCCCCTAGTTGAGGATCACTGAGTTAAAGGAATGTGAGTGAAAGCATCCCGTTCCACTTCTAAGAAGTATCTTTAAATAGGATGTTCTTTGCTGCTTCATCTTTCCTGCTGTGATGGCTGGAGCTTGAGCAGCTATTTAGGACAAACATGAGGCAGTGCATTATTAGAGACAAGCGGGACACTATATAAGAAGAGAGGTCCCCTATGATCAGCAGAGCTACTCGATAGCCGTAGGTCTGCACACCTCTAGACATTTTACACAGAGCAACGTAAGCTTCTTTCTCCTTTATTTCCTTGTTATGTTGGGTTCTCTAATGAGGACACAGTTTTCTCCACTGTATTTTCAATACCTTTCTGATTTCCTAGAACACAGTTATCTAAAGAGGGAAATATTTATAATCACAATCCAGAAGCAATTGACTGGTCAGTAAATAATCTAAATTTAAAACTCCCTCCTCTGTCACGTAAATTTTTTGATAAGCCAAATTTAAAGTACACAAACATAGATCGGTGACTTGGAAGCTTAGCTATATATTAGAATCATTTGGAGAGCTTTAAAAATAAATCCTCATGCCCAAGCTGTACCACAGACAACTTCCAGCAGAGTTTTTGGGAGTGGGACCCAGGCTGGCCGTGATGCTGTCTGGGGATAATTCCTGTATGTGCAGCCACATTTGAGTACTGCTTGTATAGAGCATTTTTCTTCAAGTTCTGCTTGCAGTTAATTAACCTTGGTTGCTTTTATTTTCCTGGTAAAGGCAAGGCGTATGTTACACCATGCACTGGAAATATTCTGCAAAATATTATGATTTTGTTTCTGGAGATGCTCACATTTTAGGTGCAAATGGTAAGAGTGGGCCAGATATAATTTTGTACCAGTTGACAAAATCTAGCTGCAGAAATATTTTGATATTTCATATTGCTGAAAATAACTGAGCTCATTAAATGGTAACTTCCATCGCCACTGTTCCCTCAATACTCTCTCTCTCTCTCTCTCACACACACACACACATATAATCAGTAAAGGCTGATGAACTTGGGAGAAAGTAGTTTTGCTCTGATGGTTAAAAGTTAAGTGGAGGGTGTATGAAAATAGAATGAAGCCTTCTATAGGTGGATGTGCAGCTGCTATTGGGCTCAGATGAATTTTGAAACCGAATTAGATTCATTGTAATTTTCTCCGGAAGAATAAGCAAAACAATTGTTAGGTTGGTGCAAATTAGTTGCAGTTTTTGCCATTACTTCAGTATAAATCCAGACCTAGTGTCATCCATGGTGCAGTTGTGCAATAAGAAGAATCTTCAGTACCATCCTCAATTCCATCTATTTCAATGAAGACAATCTTGATTAGGGATCAGGAGGACAAATGACAATTTGCGCTGTTCTTATTTCCTTTTTGTCTATTATCCTCAATGAATATTTTATTCAGTGTCTACTGTTAAAAGGTTCTTAATGAAGCTGCAATATATGTGTGATCTGAGAAAAATTACAACAGGTTGTCATCACAGAAACCGTCCTCCAATAATGGGATGTCTCTTAATGCTAAACGAGGTGAAAAGAGGGAAGAAGGAAGAAAAGGGAACAAACATGCATTGCATTTCTACAATAAGTCAGTCACTACAGTAGGCAAGTTATTTGTATTATCTCTAAACAGTAATTTAAAAACATATTAACACATCAAGGTACTTGTGAGAGTTACAGTAAGGTGGAGGTGAAATAAACTTGAAAGATCATCTACAGATTAGAAAACTGATTACTCGCCTGGGCTAACCTTGGGGCCTGGGACAAAACTGGGTGCAGAAGGTTGATCTCCTAGCTCAAAGTGGGCGTTCTCATTTCCTGCTTCTGTCCCTACCCACTCATTATTTACAGAATCTAGTGATCAGAGGCTTTTCCTCCTCATCAAGAGCAGAATAAGGAAATTGGTTTGAGCCCCAATACAAAAGATTTAAGTAAGATACAAGGCAATTTCCTGATGCCAACATCTGCTGATCATAAGAGGATACCATGGAAGATCTCTTTTAAGATATACTTGCTTGTTATCTAATTTCTGAGAGTAAAGCTCAGTAGGCTTGGCTAAAGTTAAACAGTACAGGGTCTAGCGCAACAATTCTGTGAAATGTCTTCAGCATCCATAGCATGTACAGAGAAGGTTGAGAAATCTGCTTGGGTTCAACTTATCATCACCTGGCTAGCAATGGTCAGGGATGGCCTTTTCATCACAGTTTATTCAAGACTAGTAGCAACAATAGCCCATACTCATCTCAAACTTAACTGTGGACGAGCATTGCTCATGGCACTTTACATGTCTTTGAATTATTCCCATTTTGTAGATTAAGAAACAAAGAAATTTATTTGCTTAAGGTCATGCAATGCCATCAGCAAGGGTTGAAAGCTGGATGCAAACTCACATGGTTCTCTTTCTATGGTTGACTTTAAACTGCTATCTGTGAACTCTGTGCCATAAATACAATGACATGTATTTATATTATTAATGTGATTCTAAAAAGGACACATGCTCCAAATGCTATATTTTAGGTTCTACCAAGAAAATTAAGTCATTAAGATTATTTACAAATTCACAGTAAAGTGATTCTCAGAAATAGCCAGTCAGAAGTGAAATAGTCAATGGTGGCTAAGGTTTTTATCATCATGCTAAGGTTTGAGTAGGAGAGTCTTCCCTGTGATTATCATCTGGCCAGCACGTGGGGCAGGATTACCCACAGGGCTCAAACCTTGTTTTATCAAGGCTTGGTGGAAACACTGGAAGTTAGCCTCTAGGAGGAACAAAAATGGTAGCGGGAGAAGCATATAGCATACAGAGACTGGAAAAAGTGTCCCTTGTATGTCAAAGCCATACATTTTTCCAATTGGTAGCCACGTGGTGACCCCCCATTTTTCTGGCTTACAGAAAAATGATCTGGATATGTCTAGAGCTGTATCTAACTATATCTGCAACCTATTAATAATCAGTAACTCAAAGGTAAATAAGTTACAGAGAAGTGGATAGTTACTTTAATGTGTGCTGCGATTTGGTTGCAGTTTGTAACACTAAGTATCCTGTTGAAATTTGATCCTCAGTGTTGGAGGTGAGCCTGGTGGGAGAGGTGTTTGGGTTGTCCAAGCAGCTACCTCATGATGGCTTGGTGCTATTCTTGTGGGGAGTGAGTTGTTGAGAATTGTTGTTGAAAAGAGTCTGACAACTCTCTCCCTTTTTTTGGCTTCCTTTCTCTCAGCATTTATGCCTGTTTCCCTTTCACTGTCCATCATGAATGAAAGCTTCCTGAGGCCCTCACCAGAAGCACATGCTGTTGCCATGCTCCTTGTACAGCCTACAGAACAATGAAACAAACAAACAGAAAACCTCTTTTCTTTATGAATTACCAAGTCTCAGATAGTCCTCTGTAGCAGCACAAACAGACTAAGACAAAGTGTTTCCCTCAGAATCTTCTGTTTGCTGAAGAGGATGGGAAATGCAAGGAGGGTATGAAGATTTAGCACCAGATGGTGGATTGGACAAAACAACATCAAAGCTTCCTTTCAACAAAGTCCTATAAGCCTAAAGGAAATGGAGAATTAAAGCATAATGTGGCCAATTCTGGACATCACGCAGCAAAAACAACAAAGCACCCACATACAACATCTAGGAAATGGAGTGGTTGCGTTCGTGGTCCAGGTGGCTCCTGTGCTCTGTCACTGCCTGGGAACCCAACAATCATCAGAGCTAACAATAAAATGACTGAAAGCTCAGGCACGTTAGTACTGTTTCCCTGAGCTAGCTGCATACTGATTTAGACACATGTTTCAAAAGTGCTAAATGAAATCCTATTCCCAAATTATGAAACTAAATATTTTTCTTAGACATATCTCACATTGTTCTGTATACCAGGGAAATTTCCCATGACCCTTGGAGTCACCCCTATTTATTTGCTCCCATACACACTTCTTCTGGGATGTAAGACAATCTGGTTGAAGGCTAACATGTAAGTATCTAGTGGCATGTCAAACAAAGCTGTTATTTTATAAGAAAGAAGTGAAAGCTCATTTCAGAAACTGAAGCTTCTCAGGAATGAATTAAATGGTTTGGTAGGCATGACTTGACGCCTATCAGAAAATTATAAGTATTGTTTAGTTAAGAGAAACGAATTAACTAGTTTCTAAAATGCCTGAGTTTGGGATCAAGAATTTCAACAACTTGATGCATTTGTGATGGAGAACCCAATACAAAAAAAAAAAAAAAGTGCCACCTACAGAGTTTTATCACTGTATACATAAGGAACGGGTTTAAGCTATTACATTAACAGAGATTTTTAAGATATACCATGAAAAAAATGCATTTCAAGCAGCTGACACACCAAAGGCAGTTAAATTTGGTTTAATTGTTTGTTGCTTTGCAGAGTCAGAGACAGAAAATTAATTAAAGTCAATACTCAGTAGACCTGGTTGCTATTAAGTAGCATTTGAAATCTGATTTAATTCACAAAATGACTGATGGAAAACACAACAGCCCAATTTTTCAAATCAGGCAAATTTATTATTTAACTCACTGATAAATATTTAAATCTAAATTAGCCAGAGAACACAAACAGGCACAAGTGGCAAAATTGATTTAAAACTCATAAAGACCCATAGCAATTATCAAAGCAAGTGACAATGGTAAATATTTCAGTGGCAAAACAGCAAGGGGTTTTATTGCTGAATACACCCAGTTCAAGCTGTCCCAATCACTTAAATTCATCATGTCATTTCAAAGTATCCAGGGTTCTTTCTATTTTCATTTATTTTCTTCCTTTCTTTCTCATTATCTTGAGGAAAAAAATGATTTGTTTTCATCTCTCTGGCAAAGAAACCAGATAAGAGGCAAATGATAATAACATTAGTGACTTCTTTAGGCTTGGGGCAGGGAGGGATGTTAAATAAGGGTAGAAGACCAATACAAATAGAAAACATTTTAAAATACGATTCTATATATTTATGTCTTTCTTATTAGAATCTCATTTCTACATCATGTTGGCTGACGAAAGCATCTCTCTTCCAGACTCTAAACGCCTATATCTAAATTTCTAAAATTAGTTTTCTAACGTTTTATGTACTGGATTTCGCTTTTCTAGTTGTATTTTGTCTTTGTCTTGCCATTCCTGTGATTACTTCTCTGAGTCTTCACTATGACAGGATAACAAAGAATGCATAAAATGTCTGCATGTTAACATTGACTTTTCTATTTAATTTGTGTACAGTTAGGGTGAAATGTGTATATGATTCCTACTTTTAAAACTTTTGGTCACGGTGATAATATGCTGTAAGTTTTAATTGTATTGTATATTATAAAATACATACTCCATATTGAAGATTTTCTTTAATATTCTATATTATTCGATTATTATAAATTTTTCAAATATTGCTTTTTGAAATACTGACCTACAGGGATGGTAGGTGCCATATATTATTCCCTCCAGCCTATAGATTCATTCCTTTGTGGGTTATTTTTATTTCCATTATTAACCATTGCTAGATCAGCTGGAGAACCACCATTTGCAGCCCCAGAGCCATTCTCCACCTGTCTCTACCATGTTCTGTGCCTGTTGGCAGAGGCTGCTCCACACACTGCGTCAATGGGCTCTGTGACCCTCCATCTTCCTGCTGAGTTTGACATCTGGCAGGAGATCAGAAGGTAAGAAAAGAGCAAAATTTGGGTGTTTATTCCCTCCGGTTTCCTCCCTTTGAGGCCTCTTTACATTGGCAGAACTACAACCAAAGTCCACACCTCTTGCCAGATGGCGCTTTCCACACAAGAGCCCTTTCTGCATTCCAGTAAAGGCTCCTTTCTCTATCACCTTAAGCCTAGAGGTGGAAAGCCTGCTGCCGGGACTACCTCTGGGGCATTGCTTCTTCATTTTCAGGCTGCTGACACCCTCTTTACAACTTTGTAAATCGTTCTTTTTATTAATCTCCTAAAATTATCCTTCTTGGATGTGCCATGCATTTTTTTGCCAGAGTCTGGTCTGATAACAAGGCTGAGTATTTTTCCATTTGTTTGGATATTTTTCTATGTGATAAATAACTTGTGTGTATCACGATTTGTTCTCTAAAGGATTTGGTGTATTTTAAAATAATCCACAAAATGTACAAAATAAAATAAAATGATTATTGGTAAGAAAAGAAAAAAGAGGCTAAGGGAAAAATAAGGGCAAGGACTTAACTAAAATCAGGAATTACATTAGCATGCGAAGTGGAAGCCATTTTGTCTCCAAACCTGCTAACACACAAAGCCAAAGAGAAAAAAATATTTTAAAAAAGTTCATAGGAGACAAACAACATTCTTCACATCAATAACAGAGAAAATTCCTTTAAGGTAAAGAGGAGACAATAATGCAATAAATGGCATCTTTAATCATGCCACATTCCTTTCAATGGCATTGAATGTTCCACTCAATCAGATCAAAATATTTTCTCCAAAGCAACAAAATTACTGTCTGACTTGTACAACATTTGCTAAGAGGAATCTCTAAAAAAAAAAGTCATATTTTCATTTTCTGGGGTGATGGGAGCTAACTTTTAATGGATTTTAACTTTTAATGAGTTATAATGATGAAGGAGTTCAGAGTCTTATGCTTTGTGTCTGTTTTTGCTTAAAAATATATTTAAATAATTTGAGAATTTATTGGCCAGCATCAAAATGATCAGGTACTAAGAAGAACAAAACTAGATTAAACATAGGTTGCACTATATATGTTTATTTAATCAACCTAGCATTAAAATTATTATAAATGAGGAGAATTGTGGGGCTGGATTGGCATATAGAGATTATAAATTAAGAAACCTTAAAAAACATTTCCCCCTAATAAATTGTAATTATCGCCATAGCCTATTGATGGCACTAATCTTATGGAGAAATGTTAACATCCCTGGAATATAAACTCATACTCATCATATTAATAATAGAATCATATAGTGCTTTACAATTTGAAGAGTACTATGGCACACATGCACTAACTGTTTCAACCCTACCACAGTTTGGCGAGACAGTCACTGCTATCCTCGTTTTATAAAGTAGGAGAACGAGTGCAAAAAGATGAGATGACTTGCCTAAGGTCTTTCAGATTGTGTATGTCAGGGCTCAGAGTAGAACCACAGAGGTCTTTCAGTGGGGATCTAGTGTGTTTATTGTATCATAGTCTATGACTCAATGCTTAGGGAAACTGAGGGGAGGTGGAGGCAGGAGGAATCCTCATGTGGAAAAGCAATATTAAACATACAAGTAGAAATAAAAGACTTGAGTGTATAAATCCCAGTGATCAAAGTTTAGAAAAGAGTTTAGAAACCATTCAGTTCAGCTCCATGTTTTGTAGCTGCACAAACAATGGCTAAGCTCACCAAAATGGCTTCATTTTCATTCCCTCTAATTTGTAATACTTTTCTTAAAGGAGTGCTAACACAAGTGAAAGAATCTTGCAATTAAATATATGTAAAGCTTTGAATAAAGCTGGCAACTTTGAGTATAATTTTTCAAAAGGCATCTTTTAAATTAAAAGCAATCACATTTCATTTTTGGATGAGTCTTAAATTCCAGTGACAATACAGTCTATAGCCACCATTCCCAAACTGCACTTAGGTGCCCAGGGTGGTGCAGGGAACTCACAGGGGCTACAAGGTATTTTAAACTTTAGACGGAAACATGGTATTAAATGACACCTGTCAATAGCATGAGACCTGCTAGTTCAAAGTAGTTTAAACACTTAAACATAGTTTAAACGTTATTAGATCATGCTACATTCCTTTCAATGGCAGCTTCTTATTGTAAAGCTGAGTTTTTGGCAATTGACGTAGTAAAAAACAAATATGACACGACAATCATTGTTAAATAGGAAATGAGGATTATCATACCTAATCTGATTTTCAGGATTTGAAAAGTTGTACGGTGCCCAGTAGGCTCACACAGCATGTTAGCAACTGACTGTGGCTATGTACCAGTGAACTAAAATATACTTTATTTCAGTGAAGGTATATTATTTTTTAAATGGCGATTAAGTTGTTAGGACATAAAACTAAGTTCCTTTGACTTGCTACTTGATAAATGAAACTCAAATATCTCTTGGCCTTGGGAAAATGTGAAAAAAAAAATTACTGTAATACTAAAGGTACCATGAACCAAAGAAAGTTTGGGCATCTCTATCCTAATGGTTAAGAATGTGGACTCCGGAGTTAGAATGCCAGCTTCCCCACATGCCAGCTGTGCTACTTTGAGCCAAACCTCTCTCTATGCCTCTGTTTCTTCATCTATAATATGGACTTATAATGGGACATACCACAATAGAGTTATTGTGTAGAAGAATACGTTAGTGGATTTAAGCTAGGCAGAAGAAAGCCAGCCACAGAGCAAGTGTTTTCTCTATTAGTATTAGCCATTATGCTTATATGACAAGCTTTTACTACAGGCCTTCTGATTGCAGTCTGTGCCTGCTCAAATAGGAAACATCCAAGCTTGGAGAGGCTGTGCATGTGGAGCCTGTGACCTGGAGAACTTTCTTCCTTCATTCCTTTTTTTGTTTGTTTTATATCGGAGGAAGCATACCAGAAATTTTTTGGAGAAATTTCAGCTAGTGTTCAATGCTTTCTCAGTCAGAATTCCAGAGAAGGTAGGGCGTTTTAATGTTCCAAACATAGCTTCAGAAATTTTCATGTGTACCTTTTGCTTGGTAAACAAAGCTGAAATAACTTCAGTCCCTGGCAAGGTGAGTGTACTGATCATCCCTTTGAGGAAATGACCTTTGCAACAATTGCTATACCTATTCCCACATCC
Source organism: Sapajus apella (assembly GCF_009761245.1). NCBI lineage: Eukaryota > Metazoa > Chordata > Mammalia > Primates > Cebidae > Sapajus > Sapajus apella. Next base: position 14,478,416 of record NW_022436958.1, read on the forward strand.
CAAATTAGCTTTCACTTTCTTCTCTGTGGATCCTTATAGCCATTCACAGCTATATTTTGGAAATGTCACATTTCTTGAGCTGTTGTTTTGTCTGACTTCTCATGTAATTATTAGTTTCTAAGGAAGAGGTGTATTTTATTTCTTTTTAAAGTTTTCTCTTTTTTCTAACAATTACTGTGTGTCTATTCTATGCCTTAAAAGCAGCATAATAGCTTCTAGAGAACAAAAGGTTGTGTTTCAGATATTAAATAAGCAAAGATCTAACAGTATGCAAATTAATTACAGAATATTTATACCATTACAAATTATAGTTTTAGAGACTATTCAATGACATTCTTAAACACAACATACTAATAAGCAAGAATACAAAATTGTATATCAATATGGCCCTAGTTTTATAAAAAATAGGAATTAGATATATTTAGATATATGTGTGTATATCCATTTTAGAAGTCTGAAAAATACAGCAAATATGATTTGATATATGCAAAAACTTAATTTCACTTACATTTTGGTTCAGATATAGTATACAACTATACTATAGAGTTGTATACTATATCTGAATGTTTGGTTCAGATATAGCACACAACTATACTATAGAGTTGTGTACTATATCTGAACCAAAAGAGACAGAGTATATAACTAACATTAAATAATAATGATATTTCATCATCCCAGATGTCTAGAGATGTGACTCAGTGGTTGATTGAGTAGCTTGATCATGTAAGTTCTCCAATCAACATTTTTTAATTTGAACCACATTCCTTATTTTGTTTATTTTCATTTAAACTTTCTTGAGGTCTCTATCATTTATTCATTTAACAAATAATGCTGCAACATCTGTACTATTCTACAGTCTAGTCTATGTTGTGAGAGGCTAGTGCAGTGATAAAGTTTCTGCTCTCATTGGCTTAATTGGGAGTGAACAGACACAATCTGATGCAGTGTGATGCTTCCTCTGTTCTTAAGTTCTCAAAAAAATAGAATTTTATTAGAATTGAATTCTGCTCTAGTCTCTTCCTGACCAGAGCCAAAGTTAGAAAAGAACTAAGTGTTTATAAGAAAAGCTTACTCTTCCCAGTAGCTTTGTAATTCACAAAATAATTTACTGAGAATTCTTTATGGAACAAAGCAGCACTCTTATTGGCTTGCGGAGGTACAAAAAAAAAAAAAGGAAGAACATGTTTTTGTGCTATAGAAACTTAATACTGAGGGAAAGACATTCCCAAAATGCAATTAAAGAAGGCCTGCAGCAGGGCGCAGTGGCTCATGCCTGTCATCCTAGCACTTTGGGAGGCTGAGGGGAGCCGATCACTTGAGGTCAGGAGTTCAAAACTAGCCTGGCCAACATGGTGAAACCTTGTCTCTATTAAAAACACAAAAAAATTACCCAGGCATGGTGGCGGGCACCTGTAATCACAGCTACTTGGGAGGCTGAGGCAGGAGAATCGCTTGAACCTGGGAGGCAGATGTTGCAGTGAGCCAAGATCGCACCACTGCACTCCAGCATGGGCGACAGAGCAAGACTCTGTCTCAAAAAAAAAAAAAGAAAAGAAAAAAAAAGGAAGAAGAAGGCTTACGAGCATTCAAGGAGTTCATATAAATATGCCATTTTACTAAAATCATTTCTAATAATGGTCAGCATAAGTACATGTGAATACATTATCGCTTAAGAAGTTCATTTTGTAAGTCCACATTCTTAGGTTTGCCTGAAATATAAACTACAGCAAAGTGCCTGCTCTGTAAACTTCTCAGGGAAATGTGTAGCAGAATGTAACAAATAAATCATTTATAAACTAGATATTTGCATACTTATTCTCATATAAAACCATAACAAAGTTAATCCTCTTGTTCTATTTGAGCATTGAAGCATAAAAACAATGAAATTAATGGCACATGAATGATAAGGCATCATGACTTGAGGTTATTGCCAAATTGTCCCAATAGATATTAGCTTTAATAAGTTTGGAGATTTTAATAAATATTTATTTGGCCAATTAAAGATTGTGTATGATAACATTAAACTGGTCATATTAATTATATACTTTAATTATTTCTAGACTCTCATAGCTTTTGTTGTTACCTAGCATACCATAAAATTTCAAGATAATAATTAAATGTGAGGTTTAATGTCATCTCCAGAGCAGAGACCTTGTGCAGCATGTGCTTACAAATGATAACAGTTAATAATACAAATGATAAATGATGTTAAAGTTAGTTAAAATCAAATTGTTTCTTTTTTCAAAATTTCTCAATATAGCAAATAATAAAATAACCCTAGTCATTTGGCTAATTAGCCCTCACTTTGATTTAAAAAAAAGAAAAAAAAAAGGATGGAAGGGATTAGAACTATAAAGGATAAGAAAATGTAATGAGAAAGCTGGTTAGTAGTTGGCCAAATAAGAACAGAACTGAATAATACCTCACCATATAATTATAGGTGGGTTATAAGGAAATATCCAGAGTTTGACCTAGCGCATTCAGAAAAAAAAAGTATCACTCCCATATTCTCTTATGAACAATTTCAAACATACAGAAAATTTGCAAAACTTGTACAGTGAACACCTGTATGCCTGCCACCTACATTCTAGCAAATATTATTTTATACCTGAAAGAAGCATTAGAAAACAGAGAAAAGGTAAGAAATCACTCAGAGTGGCAGTTTAAAAAAGCATAGTAAACAACTATCCTTTATATCAAAAATACATAGTAAGAAATAAAATTAAATATAAGATTTCATTCACAATAACAGCAAAATATTAAAATATCAAGAAATCAACAAAAAATGTGAAGGATATATATATAAAGGGAAATATTTGTATTTTTTTCTGAGTCACATTAAATGGTAAATGGAAAAGCATACACTCATTCTTGATTTTAAAAAATCATTCAACATCATGAAGATGTAAATTCACCTTAAAATAATGTTAAAATTTTTTCAATTTTAAAAGTAATGAAAGTATCTTTACAAAAATGCTTTTAAAATTTATTTGAAGGACTACATTTGTGTAAACTGAGAAAAAATATGAAAAATCCTAACAAGGCAGAAAAAATACAACATATTAAAATGTTTCAAAAAAGCAGTGTCCAAAAAGGTGCTATAAGAATAGACAAGATCAATAGAGGAATCTGGAAGAGCCAGAAATACATTCCTAGAAAAACTGAAATGCTGTTAAAGTGGGTTTGCCAAACTATTGGGATGAGATGTACTATTTAGTACATGTTGTTGGTTCATATGTGTAGCTATTTGGACAAAACGCAATACTTATTCTTTATTTCATAATAAATTCTACACAGATTAAAGGTTTAAACATTTCTAAACGTAAAATAGTCAAAGAAGAAAACTTTTTTGGTAATCTTGGATTAGGAAAGACATTTCTCAGCATAACAAAAATCTGTAAGTAATAAACTAAAATCTAGATAAGTTTGTTTCAAACATTTATGTTTAATGCCAAACATTATAAACAAAGTGAAACAATAATATTAATGGCAAAGAAAAAATAGAGTTGTCACATATATGACTGAAAGGATTAATTTAATAGATAAAAACTTTCATGTAAATCAATAAGAATAAGGCAAATTACTCTGTAGGAATTTGGACAGAAGATATGAGAATGGAAACAAATACAAATCAACAACAAAAACCACTAAAACAAGATACATTGCTTAAGTCTTTTAAGAAAGACTTAAATTTATAAAAAATACCGTGTGTTAATAAAGACTAAAGAAAATGCATGCTTTAGCTAAGAGATTAATGAATTATATCTAAATTATTTGTGGTGAAGAATTAAGGAAACCTAAACATATGGATATAAATAGGTGCCCAAAATATACTGTGAGGGGAAAAAGCAAGTATAGTACAGCACATAGTATGAGATGATTTTGTTAAGAAAAAAAAAAAAAAGGTACATATACCCATGCTCTGCATAATGACGTTTTGGTCTGCATAGACAATGGTGGTGCCAGAAGATAATAATACTGGGCTGGGTACTGTAATCCTAGTACCTTGGGAGGCCAAGGTGGACAAATCACTTGAGGCCAGGAGTTCAAAACCAGCCTGGCCAACATGGCAAAACCCATCTCTACTAAAATACGTAACAACAGCAACAACAAAATTAGCAGAGTATGGTGGCGCAGGCATGTAATCCCAGCTATTCAGGGGCTGAGGATGAGAATCACTTGAACTCAGGAGGCATAGATTGCAGTGAGCCGAGATCACACCACTGCACTCCAGCCTGGGTGACACAGCGAGGCTCTGTCTCAAAAAAAAAAAAAAAAAATTATAATGCAGTAGTTCTTGTACCTTTTCTGTGTTTAGATATATTTAGATACACAAGTACCACTGTGTTACAATTGCCTACAGTATTTAGTACAGCAACATGCTGTACAGATGTGTAGCCTAGGAACAATAGGCTATGGTGTGTACTAGGCTATACCAGCTAGGTTTGTGTAGGTGTACTCTGATGTCTGCACAATGAAATGACCTATGATCCATTTCTCTGAAAGTATCCTCATTGTTAAGTGACACATCATTGTATACTCATATATATGTATGTTCATATATTTATATGTGTAGAAGTCCATATACCAAACTATTTTCAGTGTCTACTTCTCAGAGGTGAGATGATAAAGAATAGAAAAAAAAGTTATAGGAACTTTTATTTTTTTCTTCTATAAAACTTTACATTTTGGGATTTAAAAATGTTAACTATTTAAAAATCCTTTTCTTGTTTTTTGAAATAATCATAGATAAGAATTTTTTACAAGGGGCATCTATTTTATAATGCAAAAATATGTAAAAGACTAAAACACTTTAAGTAAAAAAAAAGATAAAAATAGTTGACAAAAGATAAAAGAAAATCAATTCTGCAGCTTCTATAGTGAGATAAGACTGGATTTCACAGCCCCATACTTAATGTTTCTTATTATATTTGAGTAAACTGTGTAGTTACACTGTTATCTCTACACTTGATACTTATAACCTACATGTAATTTTCATTCCATTGGGTGAGTCCAATCATTTTCAGCTAATAATTTTTCTATCTTCACAAAGTCCATGTTTAAGGAGCATGCCAAGCGTTATTATAAGTAGGTATCAGGAATAAGAGAACTCCACCTGCCAATTGCGGTCTAGATTTTGCTGCTCAAGAGAGGCAAAATGGATGCAACCCCCCATAACATGATGCTTTCAAAGTCTCATTTGTGCCTGAGTAGACCACAACTTTAACTTATAGCAGACATTTGTTATAGCCACCTTTTGTTCTATACTTACTATGTGCCAAATGCAACTCTAAACTCTTCATATTATTAACTAATTTGAATCTCATTAACAATCCTATAAGGTTATTATCCTTTTATTATTTTCAGTGTACAGATTTAAATAAAAAAGCTCAAGTCTAAAAGGCTCAGTAACTTCCTTAATGACACATATCTGGAATGGCATTCATATGCTAATTCAGGATTTCCTAATTCTAATTTCATATGGCTATGCTATACTTAAGAGTAGTGAAGTATCTAGTGAAAAGAATGGATAAGAAAACAACTATTGATATACAAGCTTGTATCGTGGTTAGAGAGAGCTGGGGCAAATGTATGCAAGATCACAGTTCTAAAATTTCTGCTCAATTTCTAAACGTATTGTGACCTGTCAGGGTGGTCTTTGCCAATGGCCAGTGGCTGGGAAGGATGACAAAAGCGCCAAGGAAAAAATTTTCTTGACGGCAAGACAAAAATAGGGTCAGTATTCTAATCTATATTATGAGTGTCTGAATACCAGAATCTGACCTAGTTTTGTTTATGTTATCAGAATGTGCTTCTGTGAATGTAAAGACTTTGGTAGAAGAGGCTACTTAGGATGAGATGTCCTCAGACGACATTTCAAGTATTGAAATCTCCCGGGCCAAAGTCTTGCACTAGTGAAAATCACTAAAATATGAGTTTCAGACTCAAGCCCCTCTGCTTCAGATATGAATGACATGCAGAACATGCTGCTTGGATAACAGCAGCAGATCTCTTGTCTGGGTCTTTAGATGCTCAGCAGGTCTCTGGCTTCACCAGCAACAGCTGTGATGAGAGGGGTGGGATCCAGTCTATTGCAGCTGGTCTCTAGAACTGGTTATGACGTTCCCATCCTGAAAAGAGTGTGTGGGAGTCACAGTTGAGGGCAGTTGGGAGCAAACAAGACCATCCCTTTGCAAAGGTGTAAGTACCCTAGGAGAACTCCTAGAAATACTGGAGAAGTGGATATCCTTAGAGGAGGGGGGTGGGTTTCCTGTTACTCTGTGCTGGAGATTACTGAACAATGTACTCTGAGGCAAATTATTCACAAACCACATGGTGAAACAGCATTGCACCAGATGCATTCTTCATGGCAGGATTGTTGAAAGCAAAAAAACTGCCCAAGATTGAGACACCTGGGAATTTTGAAAGAAAAAAATGATACTTGATGGCCGGGAAGTGTGATTATCAACATAATTCCCAAGCAGTGAAACGGGTTTCTGATTTGGTAGAAGTTCCAGAATATTGATCATGACTGGAAATAGCACACACAAGCAAGTCTAAGTAAGATTTAACTATGGCCACTGTCTTGTGAGCAGTGAGTAAATAATGCCCACTGTCCAGCATACAATAGAGCTTAATGGAGTTAGAGCAAAGTGGCAAGTAATTAAAACCCACTTCTAACAATCAAGTGTGAATCTCTCACAGGAAGAATATGCTCTAGACAGCTGGTGACAAAAGACTGCGGACCTTTTTCACTAAATGACAAGCCAGTAAACTTACTCTGTAATAAAGATCTTCCTTCCTAGCCATTTCCATGGAAATACAATCTGAAGATTTCACGTGGTGATCTCTGATTCAAAACCTTCCTTAGTTAAGTAAATTACTAAAGCAAAAATTGTCATGACTTGGAAGAAAAAAGGAAAGAGAGCAACCAGGGATTCTGCCTACATATGGCAGGATTGGGGAACTCACCTAGTGCGGACACTCAGTGTTGTGCTTTACACCTTCACAAGCATGAAGAATAAGGCTAGTTTGTTTCCGAGGTTGACTAATGTAGATTGCAGCCATCCCAAATACAGAAGGGATTAACTAATTGGACTCACTTCCTGCTGTAACCAAGTATTGAAACTTGCAGTTGACCTTGATGTAAGTTTTAAGGTGTGGAACACCCAGCCTTTGTCTTCCACATAGCACCTTCTAGCCCCAGCCCTCATCACCAACATGAAGATGTGGTTCACCGAGTGTTGAACACCTCCTTTTGTGGTAAATACAATGACAAATATACTCATCACATTGAATGCAAAGTGGCCTATTGTGAAAGTAGGTCACACATGCTATTTCTATGTTGTAAATACCAAAGCTACCTGGGCACTGATTTTAGAAAATAGTGTTTATTGGTTTTTTGCTTGTGTAAGTCTTTCGTGAAGCCTTGATCATTTTCTGCCCTCACCTCTTACTCAACATATAGAGGAAACAGCTTCCAACTACTTCTCATCTTTTCCTATTTTCTACCACCGCCATCCCCAGAGACTTTCTTTCTTCTACCCATAGGATTATTTTATGCCTGACATTTACCCCTACCATCTTAAGCCCCCATATCCTGTCGCAACAGGAAGCCCGTACTATCATATAGGCCCACACTCCCAGGCTCCTCTTCATGCGGCCGCCATGGGAAATTTGGCTTCTTTTTTGATCTCTGTTTGCTCATGAAAAATTGACTTTTAACTTTTCCTGGTGATAGGCAAAATGAAAGGCTCAAGGACAGGTTGGGAAAGAATGTGAACCCTATCCACTAATAGTCATTGTTATTCTATCATACCTGGTTGCCATCTTTAGTGCTATTTTTTTATCTTTCATTTTTTGCTATTGACAATGTTGTTTGCTTCATTTGACTTTGGGCCTCATTATTAAAACTGTTTTGTAGCAATTATTAGTCTGTAGGTTTTCTTGGCATATTTGTCTTTTTACCATTCTTCCCTAAATCTTTATCCCACACCATACACAGGAGTATGAGATTTTGCATTTCTTTTGCCTTGTATAAATGTTTTAGCCTTTGAATTGTTTTGGTTTCAAAAGAACGGTTGTGATTTTCTCTCCTTTGGAAATATCTCTCACAATCTTACTCTTTCTTTTCACTTTGCTGGATTCCGTGGTTGCTAACTTACTGCATGCTCAGGGCGCAGAATACAAATCATTCCATTAATGACTCCAGTTTTCACATGGGGAACTCAGACACATGTTTCCCATTTTTCTCCCTTTTATGCTGCATACTTGTGCTGAATCATTTTATTGGTAATGGGGGAGATGCCAGAATATTTACAGGATCATGGTCATGGGAGTGTGCTGTTATTTGTATTATGTCTGGATAATACTAACATAATCAATCAAAAAGGAAACATTTGGTCAAATAAGCGTTTTCAAAATCATTAGCGTAATGCTAATAGCTCTGAGTATTTAACCAAACTTATAGTTATTTGGACATGATTCAAAAACAAACATAGCACAGTACCTTGTAAACACTTCTGCTTCCAAAAAATGCAGGAATTTTGTTGGGATTTTCTGTAGTTGCAGCATAGCTCAGGAAAATAGAACTCCATCACCAGCACCACCACTGATTTTCTGAAAGAGACATAAGCAAGTTGCTTAACCATGCCATGCCTCAGCTTCCTCCTTCACAAAATGAACATTAGTAAATCTTATTTATTTTGGGGGATATTTGGGAATATAATGAAAACTGTGAACCCTCATGGATAAATACAACATGAAGTTTACAAGCGACTTCTAGAAGTTTAGAGACATCCTAAAGTCAATCCACATACCTCGTAGGGGTTTGTTAAGAACTCATAGGACTGATGACCTTTGAAGTCATGTTAGTTGAACTTTTTATGATTCTGTGAATTTTCTCCTATATCCTCAACCATTTCTTTACCATGAACTCCTGCAGTGCATATTATGTGGGAGTTATGGATTTGCTAAAACATGCTTTGTTGCCAATCTAGTAATGCTTCTACATTCTGTGGCTTCTTTTAGTGAGAGTAGATTCTCATAGAATTAAGAAATACGAAGAATCAGGATCTATTCCTATCTCACTACCATCAGGCATGACTGACAAGCACCACTTGTGGAGGAAACAGGTAGTAAATGTCAAAGTTGATGATTTTTGACTCAGCTGTGTTTTTCTCAGGTACCCAGGGCCCAATCTCTCTGACTTCAGCATCGGTCTTACCCTACATTTCTTTTTTTTTTTTTTTTTTTTTTTGATGAAATCTCTGTTGCCCAGGCTGGAGTGCAGTGGCACAATCGTGTCTCACTGCAACCTCCGCCTCCCAGGTTCAGGCAATTCTCCTGCCTCTGCCTCCCAAGTTGCTGGGATTACAGGAGTATGCCACCACACCCAGCTAATTTTTATATTTTTAGTAGAGATGGGGTTTCACCATGTTGGTCAGGCTGGTCTCAAACTCCTGACCTTGTGATCCACCCCCTTCAGCCTCCCAAAGTGCTGGGATTGCAGGGGTGAGCCACCGCGCCCAGCTCACCCCACATTTCTTAAGCATTCTTTTTCTCCTTACTCTAACCAATGGTGAAGCTACCTTTTGCCTGGGGAGTCTACAAAATGCTTTGAGTCTAAAAATTAATTATATTAATTGAAAGAATTCTACCTTTCATTAGAAGCTCAAAGTAACAAAACTCAGATCATTTGGAGTTACTGGGCTAGGCTTCATATTAGAGATCATACATCAAGAGAATTCCATATGACTTGTCATTAAAGTGTGGTGAAGTAATTTAAAGTACTTTGTGGGAATAGGGAAGGTACTATGAAAATAACAAATGATCTTGGATGTAACAATGATGAATTAATTAAAATAATGCTCCACTGTAGCCCTATGCATAATAAAGCATCAAAAGGGTGATTGATTCAAAAGATTTATTTTAAACATGCAAAATACTTTTGGATAAGTAGCTAAATTTATTTTTTCATATGCATGGTAACTGTTTATACATACTTTGGATTAACTGTAAGATGCAGATTTATTAAATAACAGAATTGCCAGAAAATTGAACCATTTGTGGATATCTTCATTATAACTCAAAACACTTAATTTTCTGTGATAATTTTTATAGGAGCCTTTTTTTTTTTTTTTTTTTTTTTTTTTTTTTTTTGTCTTAAAAACCTTTCTCTGGTCCACTGGGATCAGACCAATGTTTAGACGAAACGATTTGCCCTATGGAATTCTTAAGAGTTGGGGGTCCTATAAGGGTTTTCTCCATTGTCAAATTGAAATACTCCATCCCATTTATATCTCTTTTTTTTAATCTAAGAGGCAAGAATGACTATGTTTCCTGAGAAATGACCCTTTTCTTTAAAATAAAACAAATTATTTAAATCCCATTCACAGTACATCCTAGAAAACTTTTGAGAGTTGAGCCAGACAATGAAATGTTCCTTCAGTTCAATCATATCACAGAACAACATTGGTTTTCTAGGGAGATAAATTGAGTACAGTGAAGTTTACTGTGAAGGAATTGCAAAAATGAAACCTTAGAAATACAGACTCTAGACATATTAATATAGTTTTCCTGGAATTTAATGAAAAAGTGGGCATTGATTGTTTATTCCCAGGCAAAATTTCTCTGACCTACCTAAAAATTCTCAGTCTGTGAGTGTTTTGCTCTTCCCAAGGGGCTATTCATCATTCCATGGAGTTATATTTATTTTTTGAACTTACTTACCAGATGGACATATGTATGGTTTCATTAAATCCAAATGTGGTTTATGAAATTTGAGAATAATAGCTAATCATGCCAGCAAGAGCACCTGAGTGAGGCAGACTGAGGGCATTTTCAGGAAAATCAACAATAAAGTAAAAGTGGCTACCATTTTGGAGGTACCTACTATTTTCTACCACTTTTTATATGTGGCTGTATCTTAACTACAATCCTGTGTAATAAATATAGTTCCTATTTTATAAATGGAGAGATGAGGCCCTGAGAGCTATTAAATGGTGGAACCAGGATTTGGATCCAATTTGTCTGGTCCAGAGTCTGCGTACATTCTATCTGCACTACTATCTCTAAAGGCAAGTGATCAAACTTGACAGCACTGAAGTCTTGCTAAATTGCATAATTTCTCTATAACCAATAACTGGAAAATGAAGAATTACGAAAATTCTGCTTAGTCCATCCATGCACAAAATTTTGTCTTTAAATAACATATCTTGTTGGTAGATATCTTTTAATTGGTACTATTCATTAGGCATCTCAGATGTTTGTCCAGCTGAAAACTCATCAGCACAAACATACACAGAGGTTCAGCCTACCAGCCTTTAGGAGCACATTTGGAACCACATGTTTGAAAAGTATGGCAATATGGAGAAGAGGATTATTAGGCAGCTATGTTGCCAGGGTCTCATGCATAGACAGTGAAAAGAATAAGGCGGAGACTGATAAATCAATCCAAGATAAAACTTTGGTGAAAGACAATGAATGCAATGATAGAGATACTTCAAAATATTTTCAAAGAGGGGGAAAAAGAAGCCTCCCCAAAATGTGTGTTGGAGAAGTAAACCCAGCAGAAAGAAATCTCTCCCACCCTCCTGTTCTCATGCTGTTGGGAGAAGTGTTGATAATGACCTCAAGGCAAATCTTGGAGGCTGTACTGTTTTAAAATATACACTTGGCCAAAGAGAAGGAAGTCTTCAGCATGCCAGCATCCAGTCTAATAATGAGTGCTCCTGATAAGGAACAGATGTAAACACAGACAACTGTTCAGATTTTCCAGGAGAACTGATCATCCTTTAGCCAGTAATCAAAGCCTAGAAAGTAACCAGAAATGCTTTCCTATAAACAAAGAGAATTGGAAAAGGAATGGGAAGCTAACACCCAGGTTTTGAAATTGCTGAAAAAAGTGAGGATGTGCTACACTTTCACACTGAACAAAGAGACACGTGTGAAAGATGCAATGTGGTGAATGTTGCAGAGCGGGTCCAGGTGCAGTGCCTTCTCTGTGATGGGACTTGGGGCTGGGACCTAACAGGCCTTCAGGGAAGGGCATGGGAAATTAATGGTCGTCGATACTGGAATTGTTCACATACCTCATCGCACACAATGAAAAAGTTTTACCGAAATGCTTCCCTAGGAATGGCCTGTAAAACCTCAGTCTGTCTGTTTCCAAGTTAAGAACACAGAATGTTCAGAAACTAGAAAATAAAATACATTTTTGTTGGGAAACTTCATGTTGCAATATTGAACATCTGGGTTTCCAAGTTCAATGCTCAAAGGCTGCCTTTTTCCTCTTAGGTATTTTGCTTTCGTTCTGTGTACAAGTTGGAATTGCCAGGATTCCAACAGAGCCTGAGTTAACTGAGAGAAAGATTAACAGCCTTTTTGCTCTTCATTGAAAACTCAAAAGAAGAATTATTTAATAAAGTTAAACAGCAGCACTAAAGAGCACTTTAAAAAGATGCTATAAAAATTTAACCTGGCTGGACGCAGTGGCTCATGCCTGTAATCCCAGCATTCTGGGAGGCCGAGGCAGGCGGATCACGAGGTCAAGAGATAGAGACCATCTTGGCCAACATGGTGAAACCCCGTCTCTACCAAAAAATTACAAAAATTAGCTGGGCATGGTGGCACACGCCTGTAGTCCCAGCTACTCGGGAGGCTGAGGCAGTAGAATTGCTTGAACCCGGGAGGCAGAGGTTGCAGTGAGCTGAGATCACACCCACCACTGTACCCCAGCCTGGCACCTGGCGATACAGGAAAATTCTGTCTCCAAAAAAAATATATATATATATAATCCTAATAAAACCGGGCCTGTCTGTGACCTAGCTCAGCAAGTGTCTTACATAAAAGAAACATCTACCTGACATCCAAAAAGGTATTGAAAAGCAATTGAAAATATAGTGACATCTATAGAGAGGCAGCAAAGAGGCCTGCCATTCACAACACACAGCAAAACTTCCTACAAAGTCTTTTCTGCTTTCTCTCCCAATAGTTCACATGGTGGAATCACTCTCCTAAGTATGTCTCCACACATATTTAAACTTGGTCTCCCCCAGTTGAGCCTATGTTGACTCATCTCTCTCCAGATGTTCTTTCTTACCTTTCTGCCCCATCCTCTCTCAAGGACCTCTGAAGGGGTGGCCTGAGTGAAAAAGGTAAGTGTGTCAGTCCCAGATGTGCTTGTCTCACACCCATTTCTAGTCCTTTCCTCCTCCTCTCTGTGCCCTTGGGAGGCTTATTCCACACTGTATTTCCCAGGATTTCTGGGCTGCTGTTTTGTGGCCAGTAGGAGCCAACAGTAGAAAGCTGGAGAACAGAAGGAAGAGAGAAACCAGAGTATGTCTCCTACCGCTACTCATTTCATTCAGGTAGCAAGTTATTTGGTGGCTGAATTCAACCAGAACTAACAAGAGGCCATTTCTCATCTTTATTTATCGCACTTTGGGTGACTATGTGCATATGTTGCTGAATTTTTTTAGGTGGTGCTGACCCTAGAATACTGGGGGCTGTGGCATACTCTATGATAGATGTACTATATTACCTTTATAATACTAAAATAATTGTGAATTCTGAGACCTATCTGCCTCAAGAAGTTTCAGATGAGGGACTACAGACATATAGCTTACAAGTTCCATATGATTTTTAATTCACAAAAAATTAGACATGTAATTGGACGTTAAATTTGACCTTTCCTATTGCCTTGGATTTTCAACAACAATGAAACAATGTAGTAGTTTATCCCACAGCTTAAAGAAGATGCTCTACCACCTAAATGGGATGCACTTGGAGATTATGCTGGTTATTCTGCCAAAGCTAGCTCATTACCAGACTACAGAACATGTGGCCAAGAACTCATTTGGAGGATAAATAGATTGATGATTAGATTTCTTTGCAGAGGGAGTTGTTGTTGTGTTGTTCATCCATCCCTCTCCATATCTCTCCACTCGTGAAGCATCTGAGGAGTCCTCCCCTCAATCCAAAGGAGGGATAGCTCCAGGAGGGAAGGACCTATGAACACCTAAAACATGCAAGAACACCCTGAGGGAAGGACCTGTGAACACCGAGGAGATGCAAGGACAGGAATCTGACTCATCCCAAAGGAGTGTTAATGCATAAGTCTGTATATGAAGTTTCTGTTGCTTGGTGGCAGAGGAAAGGGACAGGTATGAGTTGGGATGAGCCTGCAATTCCACAGTTTAGAAGGGCAAAGAGAAAATTTTCATTTGGTGCAGATAAAGCCCATAAAAGGGGTGCCCTTAAGAGGGATTCTGCAGAGGTGAGGAGACCTATGGAGCAGGCTAGATTGCTCAAAGCTTGAGGGGTCTCAACAGGTGGGAAAAGTCATAAAAATACCCAGGTGAGACTCATCATTGGATATGATTACATCCAGAAGTCTCCAGTGGAAGGTTATAGCATCCTCAGTCACAAAGATTCTTTCATATCCTATGCATTAAAAATGAGATAAACTCGGGTATGTGGTAGGGTTATCAGAAGAGAGGATTGAAATTATCTCTCTTTTGCACTGTAAGTTTCCTAGACTGAAGGAGGATTAACCAAAGAAGAACTTGAAAACTGAATGACAGTGTACGTTTTGAATGAATGGTATTTCTCTGGAACTGGCATTCTGATGCTGGGAAGGAGAAACAACTTGTTTCAAGGCAGACATGCAAAGAAGCAACAGCTCGTAGGCTCACTGTAGGCAGTGTATGTGGGATTGCTTGTGGTTCTGGGCAGAGGAGGACTGTGAGTTATGACTAGCCCAAGTGGAAAGATGTGCCATGACCACAGGGACTTGGGAGCTGAGAGCAGAGGCACATACGCCAGGTACCCATCATCTGTGGGTTAGGGAAGAGGTGATAGTAGACCTAGTATTCTCTCCACATCATGAGAACACTTAGGAGTGAGTCTGAGATGGGACCTAACACACAGTAGGCACTCAGTAAATTTTTGTTGAATGAGGATAATGTGAGTCATGGAGCAAATCTACCTACCTCATGTTCTAGAGGATTCTTTGCGTATTTGAACATGAGCTTCTGCTAAAGAAAAAGTAGGCTTTCATTCATTACTTGGCTGTAAGAATAACTACTGCCACCAAGAGTATGACATGCCTGAAGGTCAAGCAGGCTCTGGTCAGTAGAGACCTACAACTCTCTTGAGGAGCTGTCACTAAGGATGATTACTAACTTCCCAGCTACAACTGACCTACAAGGCTGGCTCTGCAATTTACCAATAAGACTGGCCTGTTATTTAGACAGTGTCTCTAAAAGGGTGCGATCAGTATAAAAATAAGACGGGAGTAGTTGAGGCACCTAAAGCTCTTAAACCCTCTTTTTTTAGAGCTTCCATCTTTTGGGGGGCTCAGAAGCCTCTCGAGATTTTTCCCTAATTTATACATTGATAGGTTAGTCTCCTCTGCATTGTGAAAATTACTTAAAGAGATATTTCCTCCCTTTAATCCATCCCCTAGCCAGTCATCACATTTGTCTTTCTAACATACTTCATTATCTGTATTTCTTCTTGCTTAAAAAAATATTCAGTAGCTGCTTACTGCTTACCAAATAGAGTCCAAATTCCTTGGTTAGTTATTCAAAGTACAACATTGATTTAAGCAAAGATTTTGAGTGGAGTCATTTCACTGACAATGACACTCCAGCCACCATGAATGATCACCCTTTGAATGTTGATAGAATTGATGAATCCATGGTTTCCACCTGTACTCCCTCCCTGTTCCAATATACCCAGCAAAATGTCGCCAGATTTACTTTCTCACAGAAACACTACTAGCTACTCTTTACCTACCAAAGGCATCCGCAACATCTCAAGTCAGTGGCTGTTAACTGTGAGTGCATGTTTGCATGTTACAATTAACTGGTGGGTTTTGTAAACATGTCAACAATGCTCAAGTCATCTGAATTTAGAAGTGATAAGCAGTGAGGTCCAGGGGGCGGCATTCTTTTTAAAGCTCCCCAAATGAGTTTAATGTATAACCAGAATCAAGAGCCACCATCTTGGATAATCTTTCAGGAGCTCTGGAGAGGAAATGGCAAGGAGAGAATTGAGAAAATTGAGATGTTACCTGCAGATGCCCTGGAGATGGGAAGATAGTTTTTACTCTCTGAGTGCAAATGAAAATGAACCCTGCAACCAGCCCTTGCCAGTTACAGTTCCTGAGCCACCCTTCAGACTTTTATATCTGGTTCTGGCGGAGGTGTCAGCAGTACAGCCTTTTGCAGGTTCCCAGTGGTGCTTTGGTACACCACTGTCCCCATTCTGTGCCTATATGTCCCAACCCCTCCTCTTCCTAAGGGACAGGACTCAGAGAGGCACAATTGCAACAGTAAGGCTTTATTGGCTGATAATTTTTCCTGCTGCATAAAAATGAATAGGGAGAGAGGTTTTTTTCTGTTACAGCTACTCATAGGGTACTCAGAGCTCTTTTCTCCCTGGGGTAGAATCAGGTGCAATTTATGTCACATAGCCTACCTGCCAGGATTTCTGTCCCAAAGTGAAACAGAGAATCTTGATGGACATAAATGATACTACTGTGAGTGAACAGAGATAGCTGTGCCCCCTAACTCCTATTAGGAGGTATTAATGTCTAGGTTTTGCTACGAGACCTAGGGTGGGCTTTATCAAAGCGCTTTATGACTGTGCTTTTGAAAATGTTTCCCTCTAGTCATCATTATGAGGTAATGTATTAGGTAATGTCTTGAAAAATGGCCAGAGGGCTGAAGTGTCAGCTTTACAGCTCACATACCTGAAAATAACAATGTTGATTATTATTTTTACACTACAATATATTTGGAATGCCTCATAAATAAAAATTAATCATAACAACTCTGTTTCTGTACTTCAGCACAACCCTACCAACCACAACAAAAAAAATGCTAAGAGAAGCCTAGGCCATGAACCTCATACTTTAGAGAAGAATTTATCTCTTTTATCCCATCCAGGGAACATTCCCAGCGTCTTTTGTCTCAGCCATCAGAGCCAACATCAATGACCCAAGGTTCACTAAAGTCCACAGAAAATCTCCAATCAACATTTTTAAAGAGTTACAACCTCTGTTTCCATCTTATCTTCTACCAGAAATTCCAATAAGCGACATAAGAAATGACTTAATATATTCAGCTCTAAAGACAAAATTCTGGCTTGAAAAGTAAAAGTGCTAGCAAAGAAATGACCGAATCATTTTGGAACCTCATATATATTTAACTGATTTCGTTTTTTAATTGTTTTTAGCCCTGTAGGTGTGATTCATTGCTGTTATTGTTTTTTATTTTGTTTTGTTTTTGGAATTTAATATCTTATAAATAAATGAAAAGAAAGACAACTTAGTGTCTGTGAAGTCTTGGCAAAAAAAAACATTGATTTGCGTGGGTCCTTTGCAGAAATCACTCTAGCAAGTATGACCTTTACATGCAAAGTTTGGTCACTTCTCTGGAATAATACTTTTCATATTATTGAAAGAAAATAATATTAATGAATAAAATATGAATTAAGCATATACAGTATATACAAAAAAAATATATCTGTTGGCAAAATATGAAGTAGTATCTCTGCAGTCCTAGATGCTCAGAGATTTATATATAATTGAAGAGCTATACACACTGTCCTATACAATTACCTTGGACTCGCAATAAACCTAATAATTTTCTCATACTTCACTAATTAAATTATTCATTTCCATGAATGTCCTTCTGCTAGAGATTAGGGACTAGGTTACACTTGTTTTGCTGTTATTGTTTTATCTCCTGTGCCTCACAGAGTAGATATTCACATGAGGTAATTAAGATATGTTTGCTGAATAAATGACCATTCATAGAGAATGTGTATGCTAATACATATATATGCAAATACACATATATGCAATAAATACATATCCACCCTTATAATTTTATATATATATTCACTTATATGAAATTTGAAGTACATTTGTGTGTGTAAGATAAGAAAATAAATAACAAATGTATTACAATATTTCCATCATGCTGGTGTTAAGAAAATGGAGCTATGCCTAAATGGTCCTTTAATGTCATAGTATAAGTGGTGGCCTACAAAATATATGAGTAGGAACTGGTTTGGTCTTCATTTTAACTGAATCTCTGGCATAACGATGCCCTTTAGCACGCTTTTCCGGCCACATTCTCCAAGAGTTTTCCAATAAAGCAGATTTTGGCATTACTGCTTTTTAGTGAGGTCCTGAAAAAACTGCAATAAAAAGGAAGATAACTTCCTTCCAAATATGTGTCTCTGTATTATATGGAAATAAACAATAAAACGTGATATGATATTTTTATTAACTGAACTATAAATTTTCAGGTCCAAAGACTGAAAAAGATGTTCCGTTTTCTCTTCCAGCTTGCTTGGAGGCAAATGTCCTTTAAAATTTGCACATCATGAGAATGGAATGTGCTCAGAGATCAGCTGAAAGTTTTTTTTTTTCTTTTTTTTTTTTTTTTTAATGAGGGCTTTGCAGCTGTGGCTGTGTGCTTAGGCTCAGCGGGAGAGGACAGGTCCCCTTCTGGTTAGCTCACAAGGAGTTTTGACAAGCTCACCAAGGAGTACAGACAATGCTCTCTGCCCTGACAAAGGCCATGTGGGCTCAGATGCAGCCGTATTATTATAATAATATCTTTTACAGCACAATATAATCTGTTTCCCACTATAATCTTTTGAACTAGACAGAAAAGATAATTATTCTCAGGTTATAGACAAGGGTGCCATACTTTGGTAAGATTTAATGGCTTGCAAGTAGAAAGAGGTTCAATTGGAAATAGGACCTAGTATCAGATTCCCTATAGGTGTCAAAGGATGTAAATGTTTGCAGTCCTATTATTTCCTGGCTTTTGACCCTCTGTAAGTTTCTCAAGCTCCGAGGTTGACCAGCTTCTTCAATAAAATAGAATAAAAGTGACCAGGTGTGGTGGTTCACACCTGTAATCCCAGTACTTTGAGAGGCCGAGGTGGGTGGATCATAAGGTCAAGAGATCAAGACCATCCTAGCCAACATGGTGAAACCCCATCTCTACTAAAAATGCAAAAATTAGCTGGGTGTGGTGGTGTGCATCTGTAGTCCCAGCTACTCAAGAGGCTAAGGCAGAAAAATCGCTCAAACCCAGGAGGCAGAGGTTCTAGTGATCCGAGATCGCACCACTGTACTCCAGCCTGGTAACATTCTTTTTTTTTTTTTCCTCAAAAAAAAAAAAATTCTTTTCTTTTAGGAAAAAAAAAGAATAAAAGTCTCTCACATTGTTGTTCTTAGGGTGAAATAACATATGAAAATAGCTTTGTCAACAGCAAAGTAGTTTTCAGAGTTCATGTCTGCTTACCCTTTATTCCTCTCCAAATAGAAAATATACTTTCCCAGAAGCATATAGTTATAACAACACAGATACACAATTCTTTATGTGCAATTCTGAAATCCCCAAGCACTTAAATCCAAAAGTATTTGTAACTCATTTAGGGGCAAAATCTTCTCTGAACTGGCAGGCCTATGTATCACCTTGTTTTTCTTTATTTAGTATGAATATTCATTTGTTTCACAGCAGAAATATCAACGTAATTACAAGGTCATGAGTTGCTGACTCATACCTGTAGGAGGTATTCTGCTATAATTGTTAACATAGCATTGTATCTTTATTGGGATTACTAAACATCCTGTATCCCAATAAACATCTTGTCTTAGGGATTTTGGAAACTTGTAACTTGAGGCTTGTAACATAGAATCCCATTGATCCAGCTTCAAGATCACCCAACGATGCCATGCTGCAGTTCTAGGTGCACATTGTTTGGTTCTCAGAAGCTGAGTGGTTCTGAGGTCAGCCATAGTTTGGGTCTACTCCAAAGCATCAGACAGCCTTGGAGTTGCTAAGTACTTCCCATCCTGAGCTTCACCTTGATCCCTGGTCCCGAAACTTGGTGGCCTTTAGAATAATGCTTCCTACAGCAACACATCCAAGTGCTAGAACCAGCAGGCATGTTGGAAAATGGATGAGCACTGGTTGATTCGATCTGAGTTTGAATTCCTGACCTAACACTTACCGGTTCTGTACCCTTGATAAGTTTATCAATTTTTTTAAACGTCAGCTTCTCATCCTTAAAGTGGGAATTTTAATAGCCTTTTTGAGGCTGTGTAAATTTTAAATGGCACAGCATACATATAAGGGCTTTCTGTAGTGACTTATTCATACTAAGTGCCCAGTAAAAGTCAGATTATTTTTTCCCTTTTCATTTGTTGGCATTTCTGTGGTATTTCCATTAACAGAAATCTCTTCCATAAGACTCTTTGTGAAGATTTTCTTCAAATAACTGATTTATTATTGGGGTGGTTGTTAATTAAAATGGCAGATGATTGTTATTGTTTTTTTTTTTTTAATCTCATTCTGGATCTGTGCCATTTTAAAGTCCAGAAAGTTGAATTGGTTTAATTCCAATAGTATTCTGCCAAGATATTTTTTTAAGAAAACAAACTCTGTTAATAATGTATGAGGTTTATAATGCACATGTATCACAGTTTGCAGGAAACAGAGCAAATACCCCTAAGTGATAAAGTGTGTTTATTGTAGGTCAACTAATCACATTTCTCAAACCTGGAATAGATGAAATTTGATGCTTGGCTCTAGTCTGTGAAGAGGTGCTTGGCACGGACCGTACCTTGGTTGTGATTCATTCTGATCTTCTGAAGGCTGGAGCTCATGACAATAGAGTGTGAGCCTGGCATGACTAATTCTCTTATCATTATAAAAAGATCTTGAGTCTAAAGTTCCCTCTCAAGTTTGATCACAAGTCATAAATGCACAAGGAGAGATTACCTCCAGTGTTCAAGTCTCTCTCTGCTGCTGACTTGGGCAGCATGGGAGCCACTTCTAGCCTCATGGTGTAAGGAGGACATGCTACACAAGGAAGGATTGCAAGTTTATGGAAGTGGCTTTGTAGGTCAGTGAGGAAAGGAAGGACAATTCAATAAACAGTCATAGGACAGGTAGACATTGTAAAATAAAATAAGCCTCTCTAATTTGGATCTGAGGAAATCAATGCCAGGTGATGTGAAGACTTGAACAGAAAAAATTTTTTATAAGAAAATGCAATATGACTTTAGGATACTGATACAGTTTAGATGTTTGTTCCTTCTGAATCTTACGGTGAAATGTAATCCCCAATGTTGGAGGTGGCGCCTGGTGGAAGATGGCTGGGTCACGGGGGTGGATCCCTCATGGATGTGGGTGGATCCCTCGTGGACGGGGGTTGGTGCAGTCTTCGTACCAATTAGAGTTCTCTCTCTTATTTCACGTGCGATCTGATTGTTCAAGTGCCTGGCACCTCTCACTCACTCTTGCTCCCTCTCTCGCCATGTGATGTGCCTGTTCCCACTTCACCTTATGCCATAAAAGTTTCCTGAGGCCTTACCAGAAGCCAAACAGATGCTGTGTCATGCTTCCTGTGCAGCCTGCAGAACCATGGGCCAATGAAACCTCTCCTTTATAAATGACCCAGCCTTAGATATTGCTTTACAGCAATGCAAAAACAGCCTAAAACAGATAGGGAAGGAGTCTTAAAAAAGACAAAAATGCACAAATCATAAAAGAAAATGTTGTGCACTTTTATTAAATTAAAGTTATAACATCTGTAGAACAAAAAGTACCAAAAGTTACCATAACACTATTTTTATAAAAATTGGCAATGTACAAAATAGGTCTATATATTATTTATGTATATTACGTGTGTATATATATATGTATGTATGTATGTATGTGGGATGTGTGTATATATGTATGTGTATATTAATATATATATTTAATAATAGCATAAAATATGCTTGAGAAAAGCATGCATTAAATTCAGAAATTACTGGAGTTACCTCCAAGAACATAGTGAAGGAAATGAGAGAAGAGTGATACACAGGAGGCTTCAACTCTATCTGTAATACTTTATTTCTTTAAATTTTTCTTTCTTTAAAAAAAGACACACATATGGCAGATGTGTTAGTATCAAAGATTTGCACAGTGGATACACAGGTGTTTGTTATTTTAGTAATTCTTGTATGTTTGAAAGATTCTACATTCAATGTAAAAATACTATTTACTTGATAAACAATTCACTTTGCGTTTACATAGGCAAACATTTGGAAGAATTAGCAAGTTTCAGAGTCCCTGGGCTTTTTGTCTCTTCTACAACATGGATCAAAGGCTGCTTCTCTGTCACCTCATTAATTTTTCCTAAGTTTGACTTGAGAGAAAAAAGGAAAAGTTTTCCACCAATGGACTGGAGTTCTCCTCTGCCATGACAGTAGCACTGAAAGTTTTTGCTTCCCTGCAGCTGTCTTCTACGACTCTATAATGTGTGTAGTTGTTTCCCTTCCTGCTCCAATCCCCACATCCGAGAAGTCCTACAGTTTCCTCCTCTGGGTTCTGGGATGTGCTGAGGCATAGCAGAGCAGGTGATTGTCATTGAAACTTGGCCGCAGCTGCTGCTGCTTCTGACACTGGAGAATGTGCACTTTAGCATCATGTCCCACTCTCTGATGCTAAACAGCCCTTTTCAGTCTTTTAATAGATTCTTGAGGGAGGAGGAAGTGGAGGCCAAGGTTAGCTTTGTTCGCTTGTGCGCCTGCCTCAGTCAGATTGGCATCTGGCACCAAGCCTACTGTTTAGTCAGATGGTATTGTTTTCTGTTATACACACACACACACAGAGCAGGAGCTCAAGCCATATGTCTCTGTGTCTTCAAGTTACATTGCACTGACCAAAATCATATTTACCACACACTGAGGTATACATTCAAAATACATGTTCTTTGGCATCTGCAACCATGTCAAGTGAGGCTCTGTTTTTTCAACATGGCAGTGGGGTGGGAGCAATAGAAAAAACTCCCTCCAACTGATTTCTACTCTCTTTAGTGAAAAGAATGCGTAGAATGTGGTGAGAGGATCAGTTCAACCAATGATCACACAGAGAGAATTTTGAATCTTCCAAGGAAAGCCTCAGTGGACAATGAATGTGATTAGAACTTTCCAAATCTTTCCCTCCCAGACCCCTAAAGATGGCTAGAATCGTTCCCTCCCAGACCCCTAAAGATGGCTAGAATTCATTCAGAATTCATGTGAAACCCTGCCTTCTTATCCCACCCGGATGTGGTTTTCTTCCATGTGAAAGCTTCTTAGAACCCCTTAAGACCTGCCTTCCCTTTCTAGAGTAAGTTTAGAAACTTCAGAACTATGAAAATAGAAGTCAGTAAACTATGCCCCCATGTACCAAATCCAGCCGGCTTCCGGTTTTTGTAAACAAAGTTTTACTGAAACAAAGAAATGCCTTTTTTTTTTTTAAACCAATTGTCCATGGCTGTTTTCATACTACAATGGCAATGTTGAGTATTGCCAGAGGAGACCATTCTGCCCACAAAGCCCAAAATGTTTACTATCTGGCCCTGTACTAAAAACATGTATAAGACCCTGGGAAATAGAATCCCATGTCCTGAAGGACTGATTGAATTAAACCTTATGACCAAGAAATAACAGGTCAAAAATATGTTTATATTCAGTTCATACCAGGTTTATACCAGGTGAGCTGTGAAGCTAGGGGCCAAATGTGCCACCTCATTTAATTCTAATTCAAATATTACAAAGTCAAAGAAGTTCTCTCCAAAAAGTAGGCCTGCCCTTGATTAGTCTCTTCAACACAAAGCATGGAGTAGCGCAGGGCTGTAGTTTCTCTGTGAGTCATCCTCTTTGTTGAAGCTGACATTGCTCCCCATACTTGTCACCCCACACCTGATAGCCAGGCACTAAGATGGCCATAACATTGGCATAGCCAATAGTGCCTGGGGATGTTAATGACACACAGCTAATTAAATGTCCTAGAAAGGAAAACAATAACAAGCTTTCTCAAGCTCTGGGTCATATACTCATCGCCAGCATGTGACTACTATTATCCCTTTTGTCTTAGAAGAAAACTCATGCAGAGGCTGACTAGGCATAAAAGGCAGATTTTATATATGTATAGTATTTAACAACTCTATAAGTTCCAAAATTGCCTGAATAATTCAATCCACAGGAAACGGACCATTCCAAAGAACTCCCATCCATGACTTACTAAAGTTAATGATGTTGGTTTCCGGAGAGATTGTATCTGCTGATATTATATGCATAATAATATATTTGGTGAAGTTAGTTACCCTAAGAAAATCTGCTCTGGATATTTTTTTTTAGAGCTGTCTGCTTTGTGGTGACTGGAGTGAGAGCCAAGAGACTGGAAATCATGTGACTCAGGGAAGATCACTCAACCTCTCGGTTTCAACTGGACTCTGGAAATGAGGAGTTTAGACAAATAACAAGAAAATCACCCTCCTAGCTTACAAAGCACTTTTCGAAATGTTGTCCTATGATTTTTAGATGAGCTGTCTATGTCCAGCATATCTAAATGCCATTGAACATGCTGAAACCAGCTTGGTAATTCTTCAATAGTCTGGAAACAGCAGATCAAAGTGTGCAGCAGTTCGAGTGTCCCCTCCAAAACTCATGTTGAAATTTAATTGTCATTGTGGTGGCATTATGAGGCAGGATCTTTAAGAGGTGATTATGTCATGAGAGCCTCAACTTTATGAAAGCATTAGTGCCCTTATCATGAGAGTGGATTAGTTATCAGAGGTGTGGGCTCAGGATAAAAGAATGAATTTGGTTTGATTTCCTCTCTGTTTTGTGTGCTCGCCATGTGATGCCTTCTGTCACGTTATGACACAGGAAGAAGACCCTCACCAGATGTAACCCATCAGTCTGGGACTTCCCAAGCTCTAGAACCATGAGACGAATATCTCTGTTTTGTTTTTTTTTTTCTTTTTCTTGTAAATTCCCCTCTCTGTGGCATTCTGTTTTAGCAGCACAAACAAACTAATACAAGGTGTGATTCTCATTTTCCACCATGCCCTTCTTTACAACAAAGACATTGCTCAAAAAATAGAGTATTTTAAGGGTTTGAATTTTTTTTTTCCAGCACTTACCTATGCCCACTTCTTACCTAGTCCTCATCAGATACTCTTTCTAGGTAACTGGTCTCAGTTAGTTGTGTCATAGGCCTAAGATTAGAACAAAGCCAAGAAATCCTAGCAGATAACATGAAAAAATGCAAGCCTGTGTACACCATCACTCAATTAAAGCCTGATCTTTAGAACTAGAAAACACCCAGTGAAACATTGTGGTATTCGTGTGTCTTGGTTGCATTCCTCTCTTTCCACTAGTGATGCTCAGTTAAGTTTATGTGAAGTGTTTTGCCAAACTGAGGTCCTCTCTTTCCCAGGCATCTGTGCTAATCCTGGTGGAGTCCTCATGGTGAAAACCTCAGACTCTGGTCTTCATTTTCAGAATTCTTATGCAGAAGAAATTTCTGTGTTTCTGACTGTGTGTGCACAAGAGCACAGTTTTGTGGATTACAGTGTGTATTTTGGGGGCAAGTTTTTGCAGTGTATGAGTTTGTACCATGTTACAGTAGTGGATGGAATGTGGAAGGGTTAGGACACATTTTCTTGGGGCCTTTCCAAGTTGCCAAATGTTTCCTATAAAGCTTAAGTATACTGTCAGACTTGGATTTCCTCTTCTGACATTCTCAGCTGGTGGCATTTGTAGCTCTGGGAGTGCACCTGAGCTATTGGAACTGAATGGTTGGCATAAAGATCTTCGGGGACAATGGGTAAAGAAAAATGTCATATCTGTCTACCCAGTGGTAAGAGTTTGGTGTAAAAAGAAAACAAAATCAACTTCCAACTCAGTTTCTTGCCCAGTAACATTCTGCTAGTCAATCAAGTCATCCAATCCCAAATGCTTAGGAATTTTAATGTGATTCTGGTGGTTTGGAAATTAAGTACATAGGCCAAACATCAGAAGGCTTGGTGAGATGCTCAGTACTAGGTAAAAACAAGAATCAGGCCAGGCACAGTGGCTCACGCCTGTAATCCCAGCACTTTGAGAGCCTGAGGCGGGTGGATCACGAGGTCAGGAGATCGAGATCATTCTGCCCAACATGGTGAAACCTTGTCTCTACTAGAAGTACAAAAATTAGCTGGGTGTGGTGGTGTGTGCCTGTAATCCCAGCTACGTGGGAGGCTGAGGCAGGAGAATCACTTGAACCAGGGAGTCAAAGGTTGCAGTGAGCCAAGATCCTGCCACTGCACTCCAGCCCGGTGACAGGATGATACTCCATCTCAAAAACACAAACAAACAAAAATAACAATTAAACTAGAAAAATATTAATTGTTACAGCATCTCTTCCTGATGGGTTATTTTATCTTATATACCCTGAAAAAGAAAAAAGAAGTTGCACTTGAATAAGAAAATGAAATAAACTGAAGTGCACATTTGTCTGACAAACATCTATTTTTAGAAAATTTTTGAGGTCTTAAAAAAAGATGTAAGTAGCATGGAAAGATTTTTCATGAACAATATTTAAGTTGACATAATTATATTGGTTTGGTAGACTTTTATTTTAGGGTAATGGTTTCCTAACTTGTTAGGACCCAAGCAACACTCATCTGCTTCAATCAAAGTAGCTACAAGTTCATTTCTGAGAATCCCTATGGCTTCTCTAGCTGATATAATGGAATGAAAACGGAGCTAAATCATAGAGAAAACAGTGTGACAGACACTGCTAAATTTCTACCTAATTCTGCCTCCTCCCGCTATTCTACCCCAATTTTTCCTTACTTGCAGAACCCCAAC
Source organism: Sapajus apella (assembly GCF_009761245.1). NCBI lineage: Eukaryota > Metazoa > Chordata > Mammalia > Primates > Cebidae > Sapajus > Sapajus apella. Next base: position 14,505,123 of record NW_022436958.1, read on the forward strand.
TTCGCTCTAATACTGGGAGCTGCCATGAGGTCAAGCATGGAGATCACCTTTGGCCCAAAAGTGAACGTCTATTGATTTGTATCAATCAGAGTAGTCTTAATTGCTGGCCAGTCATTGTCTCAGGCATGGACGTGTGCTCCAACTCTGAGCTATGTAGAACTAAGATCTCCTGGGAGCATCTGGAGAAGACTTTTCTAAACAGAGAAAAGCCATGCAAAGCAAAGTCTGTTTTCTCTGCTGGATTTCTGAACTAGGGTGAGCCACATCATTTGCAAACTCAAGTGAAAATTTAAAATGTGAAGATCCTTATTCAAGAAGCAGGATCAAACTGTTTCCTTTTTTTAATGATCTCCCCTTCTTGACTTGTCATGGTGGTTTTTATTTGTGCTTTGAGTTTGGGGCAGCCCCACAGGTACCTAGAGCCTCATCCTACAACTCAGCATGCACAGCACACATTAATCTGACCCCGATCCCCTGCACATATACTCCAACCCCTGCTGGAGGCAGAGGTGGGCAGCAGCTGTTGGGCAGTGGCTGGGGGCAGGTGGCCTAGAACGTTTTCTAGCAAGGAGGTCAGGCAGGACTGCCCATGAGTTGAAGGCTCTGAGTGCCTGGTACATGCTTCTTTGTTCCATCATACTTCACTAACAAAGCACAAATTCAAAGTGGAATTACTAAGAATTTCAATACAGTGACCACAAAGCATTAGCACCCTAGTAGGACCTGCTGAACTTGAGGTCCTATGGAGAACACTGATGGCCCACCCCTGAAGGTGGCCCTGGTCTTCATGCATGCATCAGCCTCAGCCATCTCAAGATCACAACGAGAACATAGCCAAGTTAGAGAAGAATGACCAAAAGCATTGGGGTGCTTCGTATTATTAAGCTGCTAAATTAACTAATCTTGGGAATTTCTATACTCAACAATTCTTGTTGTATGGGGTAATAAACTCCTTGTTTTATGGGCCATTTTGGGGGGTTCTTTTGTTAATTACAACTGAAAGCATTATAACTGATAGGAAAGACTGCATATTGGTGAACAAGGTCTACAAAGGGACTAGCAGGAGATGGGAAATGTACAGGAGCTTTTCTCTAATGTCCAAATCCACGTCAACTGCCCTAGAGTATGCTGTTCCTGCTTTTCCCTAGCCACTCTGCTGGGCACGTGAGGTCCCCTATATTCTTTGGACCCAGAGACAGAAAATATCTTCATTTACACTCTGCCGCCTCGCATTCCTCCACTCTTAGACAGAGGCTAAACACAACATCCATGTTGATTGTTCAGTAGGTAAGAATTGAGATGACAGAAGAAGGTCACTGTGAGCTTCAGGGATAGCTTGGAGCTGACCTATGAAACAGGTGAGGTTTGTTTGGGACTCTCCTACCTCCCTCATAATATATTCTTCCGTTCTTCAGAAATCATCCACTACGTAAATATATTGGTTTCATATTTGGCCATTCCTGCTTAAGGAGCTAACAGATATACTATCTTACAGAAATGATTGGCTGTCCAGTACCTCAATTTCCTTCAAATGTTTGAGATTTCATGATTCTTTATTGCTTAATTCTTGTCCCTCTTACCTAGAAATTGGGACAGTGGACTTTTGGGGACCTTGAGAAATTCTAAATTTATAAAACTCTGCTCAAATTTATGGTACTAAAAGAAGACTAATAACATCCTCTGGAAAAAAAATAGCTTCAGAGAAAAGTCATATGAAAGGAGCATTGAAGGATGTGGGTTTGATCACATATGTATAGGGAAACTTTGGTTCTAGAAAACTGATAGGTGTGCAGACATGAAGCTCTGTCCCTCTGGTTGAGGGAATTGAATATGATCCTTAGAAGCACATTTATGCCAATTTTAAATATGGTTAGGCACTAAGCAAGCTTCTCAGACACATCTAGATATTAGCACAGGGGTCTATAAATTATGATTCTTTATTCCTATAGGTTGTACTAGGTTGAAAAGTATCCCCACAAAATTTATGTCATCCCAGAATCTCAGAATGTGATATTATTTAGAAATAAGTGTAATTAATTAACATAAAGTCATACTGGATTGAGTTGGACCTTAAATCCAATGGCTGGTGCCCTTACGGGAAGACAGATGAAGACACACAGAAAGGAAAGTTACTTAAAGGTGGAGGCAGAGATTGAGTTCTGTTGCCAGAAGCCAAGGAGCACCAAAAGCCACCAGAAGCTGGAAGAGGCAAGAAAGGACCTTCCCTTGAAGTTTCAGAGAGAACGTGGCTCTTCCAACCTCTTCATTATGGACTTCTAGCCTCTAGAACTATGAGAGAATAAGTTGCTGCTATTTTAAGCCACTCAGTTTGTGGTAATTTGTTACAGTGGTCCTGGGAATGATACACAGGTAAAAAATAGAAGTAGATCCCTCATAGAGCACATTGACCATCATAGACTAAGAAGACTTGAGAGCTGGCCACTGACTGGGCCCTCAATCTCACAAGGGGACATGGAGGAAGTATTTCTTCAACACAAACTCTGTTCACTGTTGTGTATCAGAAGCTGTGTTTACCTTTCCATCTCACATGAGCCCACAAGGTAAGAAATATTGAATTGGATGCCGTCTCAAAGGTCAGCATGCCCATCTGTTTGTGTGCAAACACACTCCTCTGGGTTTCTCTCACTCCTGCCTTTTCATCAAAAACCCAAAGTCTGATCACAAGGTATTCCTGTTTGAACTGGTGAGTTTTTCTCAGTGGCATCAGACAAAAAGGCTAAAAGCTGCCGGAAGCTTCCTCCATAGTAGATTAGCAGCACATGGGTGAACCAAGCTCATACATTATTCAGAAAGGAAAAATGTGGGCTTTGACGGAGCTTTGAAGGAATCAGCAGCTATTCCAGAGGAGAGTGCCCTATTGTTCTGCCTCACAGAACACAAAGAGCAAGTGGCATTCCTTACAGCATAGCTAATGGAGTGCATACAGACACTGTGATGAACTGACCAGTGGACATCTTTCATGAGCTCTGAAATCCTATTCAAAATGACCGATTGCTGATCAGAAGAAAGATGTTCACACTTTTTTTTCTAAATTTATGTAGGGTTATAACTCAGTGCTACCCAGAGCAGGAGCTTTTTGGAAGATAAAATGGTGCCATCTGTGGAACACATATTTATCAACAGTACCAAAGTCCCCTTGGAAGGGTTACCGGGAAGATTAGGTTGACCTTTCGATCACTGTCTGGCAGGTTTTTCCTCAAAACATGGGAAGCCTTTCCTGTGTCATGAAGCAAGATTAGAAATGATTGTGTAATTCAACTTTTTAAAAAATAAAATCTACACTGGCCAGGCGAGGTGGCTCACGCCTATAATCCCAGCACTCTGGGAGGCAGAGGTGGGTGGATCATGAGGTTAAGAGATGGAGACCATCCTGGCCAACATGGTGAAGCCCCGTCTCTACTAAAAATACAAAAAATTAGCCGGGCGTGGTGGTGCATGCCTGTAGTCCCAGCTACTCCAGAGGCTGAGGCAGGAGAATTGCTTGATACTGGAAAACAGAAGTTGCAGTGAGCAGGGATCGAGCCACTGCACTCCAGCCTGGCAATAGAGCGAGAATCCGTCTCAAATAATAATAATAATAATAATAATAATAATAAGATAAATAAAATCTACACTATGTGTGTTTCTTTGATATAAGAAAAAAGATTTTCCAAAAAAGAAGAAGGAAACCCTGACCAAAATGTTCAAGCAAAGGCTAATAGGATCTTAAGCCCAGAGCATTTGCAAGAATTCTGAATTAATTCCTGGTGAAGTATCTATTTAAAAAAATTTTAAAAAGGCAAAAGGCTGCTATTATAGTCCTCCTAAAGTCCTACTTTATCATCAATATATCTGAGTACATCTTGAAGTCATGATTAACTACTTTTAAAGTTCACCTGTGTATGCTTATAAATCCTGTTCACAGAGGCCCAAAACATTTTTCTAGTATTCACTTACTTGAAATTTTTTCTAGGTAAAAATACAGACAAAAAATAAGCTTATAAAAATAATCAATCCCAGCGACAGAGGAGACAAAGAAAAAAAAGTGTTGGAAAGTAGAGAAGATAAATGGACCTGAATAACAAATGAAATTTTCTCCCCGGTCCCAGTACTTTTCTCCCAGATGAAAGATGCTGGATGCTGGCATTGCTGCCACTTCTGATATAGCGCCAAGGATATCAATGCAGGAGGAGACCTCTTAAACAGGGAATTTATCAAGAATGGCCTACCACATTCATCTCTTGGCCCTCTGCCATTTTTGATGTCCAAGCCAGCTAAATCAAGACATGATTGTGTTTTTAACTAGCATTCAACCTTTAGGTTTCACAGTGGAATTACTTCCCCAAATCTGCCATGTGCTGTTTTCTACAGTGGGTTTACATTTAGTCTCTGGACTTTTTGGTAACCAAGAACTTCTGGCAACTAACCCTGGCATGGCCACCAGAATCTGCAGGGTTGAGAGAGGGAAAGAAAGGCAAAAGTGGATGAATGTAGCTGAAGGTAACAATTATAGAACTGTTATTTGATATAGGGCAATGTTATCCAATTATAACTTGAGATGCATCAGAGGCTTGGCCAATACAATATCAAAATAAGACTGTATTTTTTTTCGGTTTTGGATACTTGTATCATACCCTATTTGAATGGGGAATTAAATCAATTTAAATTATTGGAGAAAATACCAATAACCAATAAAAGAAAGCAAGCAATAACATTGAAAATTGCTCTTTGAGAATTTGTAAAACTTGGTTCTCTGAATATAATTCTTAAGTACTTAAATTAGAAAGATACTATCATACAGACGGAACAATTAGTATTAAAAAGACATCTAAAAATCCTATTATTTAAAAGTTAATAACCTTGTTATTAATCCAACTGCCCAGATATTAATAAAAACAAGAAATGTTTAGTTCAGCCAATCTCAGTAACTCAATAAACTATCCTGGGATCAAACTGGTTACTTAGTGACCAGCAGTACTTATAGACTAAAGTAGATTATATTTCAATTTAATACACCATTTTATAAAAACATAGTCAGAAACATAGAGAACTCTACTTATAAATACAGTTCCTACCCAATAAGATTCTTTTTAAAATCCTGTTATAATAAATTTGCTGAACACAAGTTTTGTTAAACTTCATGTTGCTTCTCTTCCTTCAGGCAATTTATTCAGCAATTAATTATATTCAGCCTTCATAGTTATCTTTGCTTCAGGGTTATTTCTACAACTGGATTATGGACATCTAAAATCATATCCTCTCACACTGAAAGGACTCTTTACAGGTCACCTATCTAATGCTTGCCCTCTACTCCCCACCCACCCAATGAAGGGAATAATTTATATTTGGCTTTAACGAGAGTCTAAAATAATTATCATCTTATTGAAGAAAAAGCATCTCAATATTATTGAATAAATAAATAATGTTTGAACTATTCAAAATATCCAGTGGCTTCTCCAACATTGCACAGCTGGAGTGCACACCTTACCACTGTGAGTCACACCACTCTTCTCTAGCTAGGTAAGCTGAGCAGAAACAGGCTGCCTTGTTGTTTAGTGGGAGGACACCCATCACTGCCAGGTAATACAGGTCTTCTCTGTAAAACAGTGCCTAGAATACAAAGGGCAATCAAATAGTCCAGCTATATGGAGGCTGAATAGGAAATTTCCCCAGCTATTGCACTGAATCACTTGACTAGAATTCATTCTGGAAAAAAATATCAGATCTGTTGAGACTTTTTTAAAAAAAAATAGCTAATTAAGATGGTAAACAATATACCTGAAATAGTCTTATATTTTGAGTTTCCTGTAGTATAAAATTTCTACTTACAATGCAACTATTTTCCAAATATCTTTCTATAGTATTTAAACATATGTATTATTAAGGTTACTGAATAGATAATTTCTGTTCAGTAATTAAATTTTAAATATCTGGGAAGACCAACATAAAATAAATACCAATACATGAATTAAGCATATATTTATTTACCCACTATGTTACCATTGTGGAATTCAACAAACACCAAACAGAAAGTATTATCTTGGGCTGGGCGCGGTGGCTCATGCCTGTAATCCCAGCACTTTGAGAGGCTAAGGCGGGCAGATCACGAGGTCAAGTGTTAGAGACCAGCCTGGCCACCATGGTGAAACCCTGTCTTTACTAAAAATACAAAAATTAGCCACGTGTGGTGGTGTGCTGCCTGTAATCCCAGCTACTGAGGAAGCTGAGGCAGGAGAATCACTTGAACTTGGGAAGTGGAAGTTGCTGTGAGCCGAGATTGCGCCACTGCATTCCAGCCTAGGCAAAAAAAAAAAAAACTTTCTCAAAAAAAAAAAAAAAAAAAAAAAAAAAAAACCAAGTATTTTATGTTGTTTATATTTTGCTTGGCAAGTACTCCTAAATATATAGATTAAATTGATCTTTCATTATTACACCTGCTTGTTTATAAGGAAAGGAAAGTGATTTGTTAGTGGAAAAAATAATTATGTTGATAGTCCAAATTTTGATTTTTTTCCAAATTTTGATTTTTAAAAACTGCCATTATTTTGTAATTTTTCTAGTGTTCAGATTTTAAAAGCACAATTCAATTCATATAGTACTTAAACAAAAACAAAATTTTTAATAAACATATTTAATAATACCTATAATGCTTAAACTTATTAATTTGATAATTTCAGAAATTTTGTACTATTGAGGGAAGCTACATGAGTCATTCCAAGTCACCAGATTTGTCTTAATAAAATTCTTTAGCATTTTTATGCATAAAAATTATTTGCAATTCAATAATTCATCCTTTCACTCATTTCATAGATGTTATGTAACTCCTATCACATTCCAAGTGCTATGTTGATATCTGGAGGTATAGACAAGATTGAAGCAGATGCAGAGTCTTACACATGAATATTTGAATTAGGAAATATGTTCCCCAAATTAGCAAAGCATCTCGCAGACTCTTTCCTTGATGATATATTTGAAATCCTAATGCTGCAAGTTAAATTATCAGGGATTTAAAACTAGAAGAAGTCATTATCACAATTTTATATACTATTTAATTTTAAGCACAAAATTTGACTGTTTAAGTCTTATTATAATTTTAAGCAAAGTACTTTGGGTAGTCATAAAAAAAGTAACGGGCAGGTATTTAGTATTTATGTTGTGTGGATTCATATCCATACTCTACCACTCAGTATCTCTGGGATTTTTGATGAATGATCAAACTCTCTGAGCCTCAGTTTTCCAAAATGTAAAGCGGAAATGATATTGGAATGTAGTGATAATTAAACAATGTACTAGCTGTAGGTGCTTAGAACAGTTCCTGGAATATTAAAAATTTAAAGAGACATTTTATTTTTAATAGTTTGGTTAATGGAATGGCTTCAAAAATACAGTAAAATTAAGATATTCAAACAAGCAGGATGTGGGTGATGAGTATTGGCGTCAGCATTAGAGACCAAAGGTTAAGTCTCAATGCTGCTGCAAAAGGGTTCAGGTAACAGTCAGTAAACAGTGCTTCTTCTTCTTTTTTTTTTTTTTTTTTTTATTATGAAGTTATAGTGCATGGCTTCCTCTCAGTTGACCATTCTTGGCCACAAGAACTTGCCTCAAAAAAAAAAAAAAAAAAAAAAAGAATGAATTTTTACCATGTGAGAAGTAAATGAATTGAACTAAATGGTTTCTAATGCCCTGTCAACCTCTAAAATTCTGTGAAACTTGATTTGATTCCAATGGGCCATAGCAGGACTTGGCACTATTTTCATCAGTGAACCATATGGTTAGAAATTTATTTTTCCAAATGATATTAGTAAATATTTAAGGAGTCTCCTACCTCAGAGCTTCTTGTACAAGTTGAAACAAGACAGTAGAAGGTTTTCAGGTTGGTGAAGTAAACTTTGGCTTTTAGGCAACCATTCCAAAAACTATTTTCTTTAGAATCCAAGGGCTTGAAATTGTTCTGAATAAAGGATATAGATGCTTTTATGATTTATTAAATAAAAAGAGTACTAAATATATAATTTTAAAAATGTGTCAAAGTGCTTTTGTATTTATTATTTCATTTTTTTACCTTGATAATTTTTCAAAAGAAATCTACACTGGAAACCTGATATCCTAGGCTTTGTATCCATTATATGATTTACCTGTAAGGAGCAGATTACATGTCTTTGAGTCAACTCACTTATATGATGCCTCTCTCTTGTGAGCATTTAAATTTCTTTTTCAAAAAGTTCCTTGGGAAAAGTTAGTCCTCAAATAGTCAAGTCATAGTTATAAAAAGAAAAATGAATTACATACCCAAACACAATCTTGAGATTTAACAGCCTTTGTAAGCAGCAATTTTATTTCCATACATAGAGTTTTAATCACTGGTACATCCTACTCAAAACTATACATTGGGGATTAAATATTATTTGAAGCATTACCATGACATTTGCAAAAGCAAACATACTGGACTAAAAAGAAATATACTTGTGAGAAGAAAAAAATGTTCAGCTATCTTACATTGCCTTGAGATTTTATTAAAGATCCTTACAATATTGTGACACATTGAGGACATGTCTAAAAACTTCAAAATGTTAGGAAGTTTCAATTTAATAGTTTGACTCTGTCTGGACGGAACATCATTGCCTGGTGAATCAAACAAATAATTGTGCAGGTATCCATCATGAGGATGAATAGAAATGTTTAACAACCAAAATAATTGGTCAATTCAGTCACTGTATACTATCAGTCTAATATTTCTCAATTTTTTTTAAATAAAGCACTGGCAAAATTAAATTTAATTGTTTTGCCAACAGATACATATGGAACATCTGCTGTGTGCTTTTTACCTGTGGAATATTTCTTAGGTTAAGATATAGCATCTCTCTGTGGTGTTTTTCGGGGTTTTTTTGTTTTGTTTTGTTTTGATTTGTTTTGTTTTTTTAAGACAGAGTCTCCCTCTGTTGCCCAGGCTGGAGTGCAGTGACGCAATCTCAGCTCACTGCAACCTCAGCCTCCTGGGTTCAAGCAATTCTCCTGCCTCAATCTCCTGAGTAGCTGGGACTACAGGCATGTGCCACCATGCCAGGCTGGTTGTTTTGTATTTTTAGTAGCAACAGAGGTTTCACCATATTGGCCAGGCTGGTCTCAAACTCCTGAACTCAAGATCTGCCTGCCTCAGCCTCCCAGAGTGTTGGGATTACAGGTATGGGCCACTGAGACTGGCCAGTGGTTTTTAATACAGCAGGAGGGGTCACATGTAAACACATAAACCAATTCCTCCAGCTTTATTCCTATCACCTTAGTCCAAAGCACCATCATCTCCTCCCTAGATTTATGCATGTCCTGTTTCTTCATTTCCCCTTTTATGATATTTTTTCTACACAGAAGTCAGTGATCATCCATTACATTTAAAATAAAACCCAAACAGTTTAGCATAAGAGGAGGAGAAGGGGGAGGAGGAAAAGAAATCATGCTATTTTCCCTATTCCATAATTTTCAAATTTCTCCCCAGTCTGACCCTGTCTCTCTTACACGTCTCCTGCCACTTTTCACCTTGTCCAGGCTGCAGTCTATGTTTTTCTACCATAATTAAGGCCAACAGGAGTAGGTGTCCTTATCTGTCTTGCTCTTCGTATCTGCATTGTTTAGACAAATGTCAGGCATGTAGGAAGCATATAATAAATATTTGTTTAAAATAGTAAAGAATAAAAGAGCATTATGTCCTTTCTATATATCGGTAGGCTAAATTTGCAAATGGTTTACAGACATTAAAGAACAGAACAATCTTTTATAAAATAGTAATACATAACAAGTACAAAAATAAATTAATTTTTTAAAATAAGTGGGACAGGAGGCATAAGGTAGACCTCATCGGAGGTTAAGACTTGAAATAGATTTAAAACAATAATCTGAATTTTAATAGGTGAACAAGAGAGATGAAGTAAAGCATTCTAGCACAGGACACACCCAAATGTGAGCCAGGAGTGGGAGTAGCTGTGTGAATATGGTTGGAAGGGGACATTAAGGCCAAACTGATAAACTCAAGCATTCAGATTAAGGAAGACTGGAAACTAAGTGTGGGTAAGAAAAAGATCTTGGCAGATCAGCAGAGGAGATTATAATTGATTAAGTAGGAAAGCAAAATGGATAAAATATTTTTGAGGAGATTACCATCATGACAAAAGTGATGTTTTAGGAAGATTCATCCTCCAGCCCATGGAAGGTGGAATAAAGGAGGTAAATAACTTTAGTCTGGAATAGCTGCTGGCCAATATCAATCTTTGGGAATAAGGTGACAAGGTGAGAGCCATAGTATAAAGTGACAAAGATAGTGGGAGAAAGGGGACCAAATGATAGAGGCCAAAAACAAACGATGGTGTGAATTTGGGTATGCAAGAAGGGAGAGAGTGAGTCAAAGCTAATAAGACATAATGTGCACTAGAAAACGCCCTTTTCAGCAGGAGACTGGAGGCACAGGAAGCCACATTGCTAAAGGTCAATCTTCTACACCTCAAACGTAAAGTTTACCCGTGTGCCTTAATTTTCTGTATCTTTCTCAGTATTAGAACAAATTTAAAATATGTCATTCTAGAATCCTATTGTTAGAATGTGGCTCTTTCAAAGTCTCTCAATGAGTTATACATCTATATTTATTGCTTTCTTATTAATCAATCAATCAAGTGTTTCAATAGAATGTATAGACTGTGTGTGATGAACATCCATTAAGGTGTCTTTCAAACACCTCTTCTGTGCCTACTCCATTCACAGAAGTAGATCTGGTGGGGAATACCCCATTGGACACTGACATGGGCACCTGGTTTAAGCTGGTCCAATTAGAACCTGGCCTTGAGAATTTTAACCCAGCAGACAATAGGGAAAAAGGACAGATGCCTGTTCCTTACAGAACTCTACAGAAAAAAATCCGTGAGTTTGGAGTAGTTTTGTCTTCATCCTTTCAAGTGCTTCATTGTTCAAGTCTTTTTTCATTCCTTTTGTCCTTTTTTATCATCTTCTGGTTTCTATTGTATACAACTCAAAGAAATTTAATTAGTACCTAACATAATATACTTACAAAACTTGTATCAAAGGCAGATGCAGATATTTCTAGTGGAACTGGGAAATGAGAGCAGAACAAATGCAACTGCAGAGCTTGGAAAGAAAGCTTGCACATTAATGAAACCCTTTGCAAAACTTATCTAAAAGAGGCAAGCAACATTTGACACAAAACACAGGATTAGGCTTCTGTTTGTCTTTGTCTTCTCAGGAGACTGATATTTTTGGTAGGAGGTTTTCCTATATTTTCCCAATTTACCATTTCCTTCGTCAAAGAAAAAAAACATTTAAATTTGGAGGATATATGAACATATGAACTTTGGTTTCATTTTAAAAAGATAGAAGGGCATAAAATCTGAATTGCCAAAAATAAAATGTAAGTTAAGACATAACAGTTTAAATAGTGATGCCAGCTTCCCCTGGTAACTAGGATTCTAACAGCACAAATGCTTAGCAGGGTTAAGACACCCATTCTCTTATGGATGGAGAGAATATGAAAATAGCAGAGCCTGTTTTTGTAAGTGGCACTCAAGGATGTTTCTACTCACCCAGTATAATCCTTCAGTTCATGAACTAAAATACTTTTTTATTATGGTCAATTGGTTTTGTGTTCACGTTACTTTGGAATATCTTATGAGATGCTTACAGAAGTAGGCCTAAGAAAAACTGGGCCTAAATTGATTGATTTTAAAATAAGAATCAACAGGGTGGTAGGTGTTGGTATAGTCTTTGATTTATTCAAAATATTTCTTATGCTGCCAGGTATCATGCTAACAAAGTAAATTCATAGACTATTTGCTTGTTTGTTTGTTTTAAGGATTTGGTTCCTGCTTGCATAAATCTTGCTCTGATAGAAAGGCAAACATTGGGCAAAAAATCGTATAATAACATGATTATGAGCTGTGACAAGTAAACTGAAAGAAGAAACTGACAGAAATATAATTTAGTTAGGAAAGCCTCTCTGAGGATGTCTAGATGAGTGTGAAAGAATGACTGCATCTCAGCCAAGAAATGAGGAGAAATGGGATGGGTTTGGAGTCAGGGAAAGGGCATTCTGGAAAAAGTGAAAAACTTGTACGAAGGTTTTATGGCAGGAAAGAACTCAGTACTCTTAAATAAATGAAAGGGGCCAGAGGGCTGGAGCCTAGTGAAGGAGGGGTGGCATACAATTGGAGGAGGCTGGAAAACTGGGGAAGACAAGATGACATAGGTCCTTACAGGGTGGGTTAGGGATTTGGGATTTTATCTTGAGTGCAACAGAAAGCACATCATTGAAATGCTGGAAAGACTATTCAGCCTGCTGTGTTGAGAATGGGTTGTTGCAATGAATTAACAATAGAAGCAGGGAGACCAGTTTGAAGGTCAAGGCAGTAGTCAAGGGACAGATGAGATGCTATCAATGGAGCAGTGACTGAGAAATGATAGCTGAGTTTTGGGATTAAATGCACTTCTAATTCTCTAGATCGTGCCTACTATTTGACTTGGGAAATAACTTCAAAAACACATGTAAGGCTAGTCATATGGCATCCTTCCTTACGATTCCATCTGAGGTGTTTTTGTTTATTTTATTTTGCTTTTTTTTAAAAAAAGTTTTCTATAAAATGTTGAAAAATAAAATATGTATAGAAAAAGAAAAAAGAAAGTCACTGCTACATCATTTACATGTGTACACACACAAACACGCATTTATATTTATCTAAAAAATAAAATTATATGAACTGCTTGTCACTGATGTTTTACACTTAGCAATATGTCATAGGTAGGTTTTCTTGTTACAGTCTGCAAACCCTGATTCTTTCTAATGGTTTATTAGTCTTCTTACTCTGTGAATCAACCATAACATATGCAATATAGGCATTTAGGTTATTTTTGAATTTTCATTACTACAAATAGTGCTGCATTTCTATTATTACAAATTAAGCTTCAGAGGACATCTTTATTTCTGAACACTTTATAAACACTTTAGAATATATTTCTGTAAAATTAATTACTAGGAATAGAGTTGTTCAGTCAAAGCATTTAAATACTACATAAATGTGTAATTATGGGAAAGTTGTCCTCTAAGCTCTTTTGATTGAGAGTATAGCTGCTTTACCTATACCTTCAGAAATACTGGACTTTTTCTGATAAGGCAAAAATTACCTCTTTGTCGATTTAATTTATATTTACTTGACCATCAGAAAGGTGACACATTGTTCTACATGTTGATAAACGATTTTTTGTATCTTTTTGTCTGAACATTCTGTTATACCCTACTTCCTTTTTGTGTTATGTTGTTTGTCTGTTTCTTACAGTATTGTAGCAACTCTTCATATATTTTGGCTATTAGCCTTTGATGATGATATTTGATGCACATATTTTCTTTTACACTGTTTTGTCTTTTCACATCCTCTTATAGGCTGTTTTATAGTAAAAAGGTTTTAATTTCATATTTAGGGAGTCCAATTTGTCCCCTTTATAAATATTTTGACTTTGAGGTTTTACAGCAAAATTTTCCCTACCTACTATGTATCATGAAATACTTCAAAACACAGAGAAACATTAATGTGTTCACAGACCTAGAAGTGATGGGCTTGAATTTCTAGTAAGAAATTACACACATAAAAACATGCAGTCTGATAATAGCATTAACATGGAATTAGTTGTCTCTCACTGATATAATTCACTGAATACTATCTAGGTGCTAGTCAAAAAGTTTAGGTTAATTATTACCTGACAGTTCTAAGATAACCTACTCTTAATTCATGAGAAAAATTGCTTCTACTTTTATAGGATGTTGTGAATTCTTGATTAGAGAGAGGCCCAAGGACACAGCCTAGAGTCCCTCTTTTAGAAGAATCTAGTGATAAAGTTCATTTGTCTCCAGTAGCCAGTTCCTCAGCTAGTTATTACTAGGATCCCTATATACATATAGTCTAGAGACAATTAAACAAGTATTACCAAATCTGTGACAAACAAGATGATTAGCTGTGATTAACAAAAATCATTTCCATTACGGTCTTCTGCATGTATCATAACTGAATGCCTTAAAAACAACACACAACCTTGAGCCATAATTGCATAGTAGTTCTTTTAAGTAAGATCTCTCGGGTTCCTGATTTCACGCTCCTCAATGTAAAATGCTCTAGAGAGCATAATGTATTCTTTACCACAGTTTTCCTTTTGACAAACTATAGAAAATATATTCAAAACATTATAAGAGCTTGTTTGAAAAAAGCAATCAGGTCCCAACTGTTTTTGAAAAGAAGTAGTTCTATTAACCTGACTCAAAAGATTCTGTTTAAAAAAAGATAGGTTGATGAACAAAATACAGCTTGCAAGTTCTTGAGGCCATTGGGAAAAGAATTTCTATGGTTCTACTAGCAAGGAGAAAAGGAAGAAGATTTATGTGTTCAACATCATCTTTGATAATTTCATTCTATTTGCTTCTCCAACTGTGTGTCACAGAAGATTCCTACAATATTCCTGGGACAACAAAAATAAGGCTTCCTAATCAAATAAGTTTGGGAAACATGGAAATAAAAATGGTTACAGTTAGAGAGCTGTATTGTAGAGCAATCTTCAGGGCCCTTAAAATGTTGATATTATCTGTTAATCTCTAAGAGAGGATACTGTTTGTTGCTTTCTGAAATCAGAACTTATTTTTCAAAAAATAGGAGAAATGCCTCTGAATATTGCATGGATTTTAAGAACAACAGTTTTGGACAGGCTGCCCCAGGGCATTCATTTGCCTTAACTACACTGACTTCATGTCTTTCCTCTAAGACCAGAAAAATATTAGCTTTTCGGTCATCTCTTCTAAGATTTACCACAAGCCTGACTTACTACCTATGGTCTTCTTCAAGTTATCCTTTTAATTTCTGCTTCCTTATCTTTTTCCTCATACAAAAATGCTTAGGATTTCTTCAGACAAAAATGTCAGTATTGTCCCCATACTGGTTCAGTTGTTTATATGTATATTTTATTGCCCATTTTATTTGTATGCACCAGTAGGCTTTTATTTTATGTTTCTTGTTAAACCGTCAATATCTTCAGATTACTAAAACATGTTCTTTATTTTCGGTATGATTACCTTCCATCCTCCTCCAGCACACACACACAATCTAGAATAGCTCTCTGCCCAGCATCAATTCCAGAAGATGTAGCTGCCTGACCTTATCGAAGAGCAATGTGCCATTGCTATGTGGGCTGCATGAGTATGAGTTTATGTGAGTGTTTGTGGATAGTGACTGCCTCCAAGGGCACCACCTAAAGCAGAACAGAATCAATATTCAGCAGAGTCATTCCTTTGGCAGCTGAAATGAACCTGCAGGAATCTTGCTGTCACTGATACATTCTTGGATGCTTGCAACTGTAAATTCACCCACCCACCTGCACATGCTCAAGGGAAATAATTTTCTCAGCTTTGGAATGCATCCCCTTCACAGTGGGTCAGATAAAAAGCCTTAAAGCAATAACTGATGAGTAATGAGAGACTGAGAGAGTTGCATCCAAGTGATATTTGTGGGAACCTTCAGTGGGCAGAGTGTAATGACAGGATTGAGGCTTAAGTGCCACTCTTGCATATTCACCTTCTGCTACCTCCTATGTCCTTCCTCTGCCTCTTCATCAAAAGACAATAAATTCCTTTTATTTCAGGGCTAGAGAACGGATGCTTTGGTTCATGCAATATTCTGGTTCCTGAGTACTGATCCAATAGTTTAATAGATAATTCTCATTAGCAATCATTCTGCATTTTACTGGAAGGCTTTGGAAATAGTTATCTGGATTAATCAAGGATATTCAAGGTCTTGCAATGACAGGGGCATCATCAGGAAATTTCCATGCAAAGTATTGCTCATACAGAAAACAAGCTGAAACTGTTCTGACCATCACACACACCTAAGAAGTTGCTACTTTGGAAACAAATCTTATTTCCATTATTTGCATTGTCCATGTCACCCACAAAAAATGAACCGTGAATGAACTTTTTTTCTATGCCATTTAGCTGATGTTTCTTTTTATATGCCATTTAGTTGTTTGGTAGAAAAAAAAAACAGAGATTATTTTCTATTAAGCAGTTTTCTGGGACAATAATGAGCCTATCATTGCATTTTAATTTTCAATTGAAGTGTTCTCATCAAAGAAGCAGGCTGTTGTCCAGAATGAGAAATTGCTGCTCCTTCCTCAGCTTCTCTCCACTGGAAGCGCACTCCTCCAAACATGGACACAGCTCAACCCCACTTAGCTCTCAGAGCAGATGAGGTCATATCCTGGTGCCGTGGCGCTCTGCTCTGTACAGTCCCGATAATCTGACCATTGCTTGTGTAAAAAGTAATGCTCAGAATTTTAGATTGTACAGCTAGCTAACAGAGGAGGGTACTGTCTGTGTGGGGAACACTACGTGATTCATATTTTCTTTGAAAAATTAGAGTCATATTTCTCTGATGTGTCAACAGTGATGACTGAAAGCAGATTGAAGATTCTTTGTACTAAACTAGAGGGAAAAAGTTGAGAGAGAGAGGGCACAAGACAGCAAATGAGAGACTTGTCTTCAAGCAGGGAGGACAATATTCCCAGCAAATATACCTAAATCAAGTACATAATCCTTGGAATGTAATAGCATAACCTCATAATGTGAGCGAGGCCATAGTAAGAGGAAACTGTGAACAGAAATAATTATTCTTGGCTAGCTAGGAACAGAAATGAACTGAGGGCATTGAGGACATCTGACTGTTTGTGTGAGGCAAGAAAACAAGGACACACATTGAGAGAGTAGGCAGGAAGAGGAAGATACTTCTCCTGAAATAATTTGGTGCTGGGACTTGAGTTCTGTACTAAGACTCTCTTGTCTTCCCTTTCCTTCCTCTGTTGTCATTCTGCTTTGATTCCATCAGCATCTCTTCAAAGATGCAAGACCCAGTTTATCCCTCTGCTAAACATACATGATACCTGCCAAAGTGAGATGTGAGAAAATGAGCCCTATGTTCAAATCAGTTTCTCTAAATCTGTTAAAAATATCTGATTCTATAGTCCTCTAAGGGAAGTGGGTGGTGGGTGGCAGGGGGCTGTCATTCTCTAAAGAAAAGAGAATCTTGGGGAGGATGTTGAAAGAAGGAAGAAAAGTGATCCATCCTCTTCCTCTTTAGGAAAGCAGCTCTCTAGATGATCTCACATTCACTGATTCCCTCACGGTCACCTGATAATTCCTTCAGGTACCGAATCACAGAACTTCACTCCCTTGTTGACCTTGTTTTCCTACCAGGCTTTGGGAAGCTGCAATAGGCATGTCTGCCAGTCCATACCTAATCAGTGATTTGCCTTCAAACCAAGACGAGGACAGAATCTAGAGGGGCTCCAGGGAAACAAGTTCCACTCAGTCCTGCATCAAGAAGCACATGTTAGGAGAAAGTGGGACTCGCTATTCCTTCTGGAGCTACACAGAATTTCAGGCATTCCCTAGAGAACTACAAGATGCATCAAGCAGCTGCTGCCCCACTCCTAGACAATGCGCACTTTCTCTAAGAAGACACATCTAGCTCTCCAAAAACGGCCCAATATATGCTATCAGAATCTCAGGGGAGGCACAACATAACTGAGAGAGTGGGTGAGGCTGATTGTAGAAGTTGTAACAAGGGTGGTGAATTTGAAGGCACTATATATCACACTAATTTCTACTAATGGAAGTAATTGCAATTTTCCATGCTGAGGCCTTTTATTTGAAAAAAAAAAAAAAAAAAAAAAAAAAAGCATGAACGGTGCTGAAGATGACTGGATGCCCCAGCACATCCGTAACAGAGCTGTTCTTACTGAAACCATGAAATACTCTTATTAAAGGAAGTTAGAGAGAATATCCAGCAAGGCTCCTCCACTGCTTCTCAGGAAGTGTTACAAAATGGTGGGGTTGGGAGTCATTCCAAATTATAGAACATCAGGCTGACAGCCCTAGCATCATGGACTCTCAAAGACCTCATTGAATGTGACAGGCTGGAAATCTAGGTGGCATAATGAGGCACATAAGCAGTATTTTCAAGGGTGCTAGCAGCTATTTCATAGCTCTTTGCCCCCAAGGCAAGTAAGCTTCCCAAATTCATCTGTCTATTTTCATATATTTTCTTTTTCTTCATTGTTCTTCCCCCTATAGCTAATGCACTGACATTCAGTGAGTTGTGCCAGATTTCAAATGTATACATCCCTTCAGGAAATAAAAGATACTCAGACTTCTTGACCATTTGAATTTGAACATCTTACTAGAGGATATATGATCAAAATAGTTGTTTTCTAAAGATAGTCTCATGTAAGATTTCTGGCTTGCATTATTCAGGAATTGTATTTCGTTTGAAATCATCAATGTTACCTTGCATCAACACTTTAAAATTCTTTTAATTAAAATAACAAATTATCGATGTTTATGTATGACAACTACCTATGACGTTTATTATTTTAGAGCTGGACAATATAGAATGAGACTAACATTGTAAATAATAAGGGTGGTGTGGAATGGACTGGGATTATATGATTGAGGTGTCCCAGTTTTCTGCAGAAGCTGACCTCAATTATACATGGAATGAAGTATCTGGACTTATAGTTTCTATGATGCACAATTAGGAGCAACATTATAGGTTAAATGTAGAAAAGTTTATGTGCATATATACAATGTATAAGGAGCGGATGAACGGTGAAGTTGACCTTTCTATTTTACAGACAATCTTTCAAGCATATTTAACCCTACAGTTTTGGCGTTCAATGAATGAGTTTTAATCGTAACGTGATACTACATGAGACTGTAACTCTCATTATTTTTTCCAAATAAACCCTGTACTCATCTAAGCAATCACGGTGGAGCAACCACACAGCCATTTTCAACTACCACAAGAACTGGTAGTTGAAATAGACCCATGCTCCATCTGGCATTTTATGTATTCCCATACTTTGTGGGACTGGCGGGGCAGGAGGTGGGAGTAAGAAAACAAGACAGTACAATGGGCAAGTACAATTTTGAATTTGTAGATCTGAGTTGATGATCCATTTCCTGACCTTTTCAGCTAAGAAATGGGAATCATAGGTCCTTTCTCATGGAGTATTGGCTTTGAGAATCTGTCTGAGAGATCTCTGATTTATTCACTTTCTTCCTCTCCTCTTTTTCTTCTTTCTCTTTTCTTCCTGCTCTGGTTCTCCCACTTTCTCTTTTATTCACGTTAGGACCAGTATTGCTGAGGATGGCAAACAGTTCACTATGGGAGACCGTCACTAACCTCTGGCCCAGAAAAGGAGACTTCCATCAGTGTGTGCGGATAGCCAGGACAGGAGAACAAAAGAATGACAGGAGATGTTTCCTCAGAAAGCTCTGCTCATCCAGCTCCAGATCCTTGACACTAGCTCAGCCTAACCACAGTGCTCTGCTCACCTAAAGTTCTAGTAGAGCCTGCTTTCACTACCTAAGACACTGTCTCTGTTAAGTCTTCCTGAGTACTTCCTAGAAAAGGTCAAATGCAAATAATGATGTTTTATAGGAATCGTGTGCCTTTTATCCTGTCACCTGGAGTGTGAGAGACACAGTCACAATTGCAATGCACATAATGTCTCACATTACCATACAGGAATTATTTTAGAGATAAAATTCATCATCATCATCATAATCATCATTATTGCTAGCACTTTACTATGCTGCTTTTACTGTGTCCTTGGTAGAGTGCTAAGCACATAACCCTCGGTATATTATTTAATTTATTGACATTATGAGATAGGGAGTATCAATCTTCCCATACTGCAACTAGGGAAGTCAATATTCCCCAAGGTCACACAGCTAGAAAAGACGAAGGCAGAGTGTAATCCAGGCAATTTGACTCCAGAACAGCACCTTAAACCACCCACCATGCCCATAGCAACGATGGACTTCTCTTTCATGCAGAACAGCTTGCTCTCTTCCCATTTCTAATTGACTACAGCAACTGCAATTCTGGCTGAACCGTTCTCAGTGTGTTTGTGTTACCTGAGGCATCCAACTACAGGGTCTCCCTGTAGTCCCTGATGCCAACTCTACTCATTTCTTGCTTTGCTGTTTTCTTGTAAAGCCTGTTCCTCCTTTGAGTCACCGTTTCTTCATCTTTTACCTGCTTCTCTGGCCATGAAAAGTCATTTAAGCTTTGCTCTACCTGCTTTCCTCAAATGAAGCCTTCTTTCTTGTAGCTTCTTTTGCCCTGTTTGCCCCTTGCTCACCCCAGTCCTCCCTTTCTTTCCCTTTTAACTAGTCCAAAGCTTCCTCTAAAGGAGCATTAAAGGCTGGGAAAACACTTTACAAATTATAAAGTATTAGAAGAATGTTAATTATTAATAAGAATTAAAATATCATTGTTCTGTAAAGCAATCTAGTGTGGACTAAAACGAACATGTATATTGCCATCAACCTGAACTAAATTTAAATTCTGGTATCATCACTGCCTGGATGCTTGTACTAGTGTTTGTGTGACCCAAGTATGTGAGTCAAGCTTTCTGAGCCTCAGTTTTTTATGTTGAAAGTAAGGTTAATAATGCTTACTTTACAATATGGTTGTATTAGATTAGACATATGATGTTAGTAATAACTAATGTTTAGTGTGCTATGGACTGAAATATGTCCCCTCTCCCCGACCCCAAATTCATCTGTTGAAGCCCTAAATTTTAATGTAACCGTATTTGGAGATAAGACCTTTGAAGAGATAATTAAGGTTAAATGACGTCATAAGGGTAGAGTCCTGATCTGATGGAATCAGTGTCCTCATAAGAAGAGAGCTGACACTCTCTCTCTCTCTCTCTCTCTTCCTTTCTCTCTCTCTCTCTCTTTCTCTCTCTCTGTCTCTCTCACTCTCTCTTTCATGCATACAGAGGAGAAGCCATGAGAAGACACAGGGAGAAGTCAGCCAATCTGCAAGCCAGTTCTGGAGGCTGGGAAGTCAAAGGACTGGTCAATTCATTTTCCAGAGCGCTTACTGGATATTAAATTGGCCAGCACTTTGATCTTGGACTTCCCAGCCTCCAGAACTGTAAGAAAATAAATTTCTTTGTTTAAGCCACCCAGTCTATATTTTGCTATGGCAGTATGAGCAGATTAATGCAACCCTTAAGTGTGTTACTTTCTATACTGATAGAAGGTAGGGCCTATAATTATTTTCACTTACAGAAGAGAAAATTGAACTTCAGAGAGACTAAGTGAAATATTTAAGGTCTCATGAAGTGACATACCTGGGACTCAAGCTTAATGCCATCTAACTTCAAATGAGGCTCTTAATCACTATGCCACTTTGCATCCTACAGCTAATAAAATACACAAAGTGGCCTGAGCATTTCTGAGAAGGTGTTACCTTTCCCCATAATATTTGGTCCAGATGTGTCCACTGGGATTTTATAAGAATTCGGGCTGTCATTTAACCAATGCAACCTCAAGCCTTCCCGTAAGAAATCTTTACCTCTTCTGGAGTTCTCTATCCAAATGTTATATATGCATTGAGACTATAAGAGATGTTGTTTTGTCCTTAAGAACACTTTAAGAGATATTCACAAAAAGTAAAATTGCAAATGGTTTCTCTAAATGTTTACAGGGTTTTCCTAGGAAATGTGTGTCGAAAATATATTTACCGTTATTATTTTTTGACATAGTTTTTTTTTTTTTACAGCTACAATTTTATACTGTGGTTAATGAATCTACCAACTAGTGATCTATAAGGTAATTTAACTTAATTTCAGACATTGTTCACATTGGCTGGTACTCTTTAAAAGAAGTATTCTCATCAGATAACTCAGAGCACCAACTGTCAATAAATATTCCAAAGTATGCATAATTTTTAAAAGAAAATAATGTCACATCTATCTTATAAATAAAGAAAATAAATTTATAATAATATAATTAATATTTCAACATAATTTAAATAGAAAATAAGCTGAAACAGATATTTTCCTCTCCGTGTAGAATTTGAATTTAACAGATACAGATTGCTAATAGAAGGATCAAGTATCATAGGAAGATTACTATCAATGACGAAATTCTCTAAAATAGTAAAAAGCTCTTAGTAAAGTTCCAGAATAATAATTTTTAAAAAGCGGTAAAACTGTCAGATAGTTCATTCCTTAATAAGGATATTGTGATAAATTTGGCTCCCATCCTCTGCTCATGCCCCCTCTCAGCAGAAGCTGATCTGAAGTTTTGCTTTTGTTGTTTGTTTGTTTGTTTTTTCACCCAGGCTACAGTGTAGTGGTGTAACCTTGGCACGTTGCAAACTCCCCTCCCAGGCTCAAGTGATCCTCTCACTTTAGTCTCCCAAATAGCTGGAGCCACAGATGCGCACCACCATGCCCAGCTAATATATTTTTGGTAGTGATGGGGTTTCGCTATGTTAGCTAGTCTGGTCTCAAACTCCTGAGCTCAAGCAATCCACCTGCCTCAGCCTCCCAAATTGTTGGGATTACAGGTGTGAGCAACTGTGCCCGGCTAGTCTGAAGTTCTTATTGCGATGAAAGTTGAAGATATAGATGTAAGAGCAAAACCAGGCAGGCAACTCCATCTAGGGAAATATCAGGGGAAAAGTGGACTATTCCACTGGGATCATAAGCCAATAACCAACTAATAAATAAATTTCTGGAACTGCTGCTGTTGTTCTGGAAGTTCTAGCCATCCACAGGACAGAATTGTCCCCAAAGATGTAAAGCCAGAGAAGACAACTGCCTGAAGGTAATGCAACACTGTACCCGGGACGTGGACATAATTGGATTGTAGATCTTGCCTGTGGGCCACTGGAACTATTATTTCCCAGCTGGCTGTGCAGGTTTACTCTGCTCATTTCATCAATTTGCAACACTATCATCTGCGATTTTATCTACTATTGGATTTTTTGTCAGAGTTTTTATGGATAACCTTCTTTTGACTTACATTTCAGTTTCGTTCTCAGAAAATTTAAAGAATATTAAAACCATGCAAAATTTTGTGTATATATGTCAGTTTGACTCATGTCCTAGGTTCAAAAAATTTCTGTCTATTTCTGACATGAATATCTGGTAGTAATCTCAAAAACTCTGTGGGACCCAGAACAATTCCTTCTTGTGTGGGATTGTCCCCACGTATTGCTGGACAGGTGGTATCCCTGGCTACCACCCTCTAACTTCCAGTAGCTTCCTATTCTTCCACTCCTCACCCCTCAAACTGCCCCTATTAATTAAAATTCTCCTAAAATGCAGTATTAGTTTCTTCAAGAATCAATAATAGAAGTTGAAACATGGGCTTTGAAGTTAAGAAGATGTGGATTCTAATTTTAATTTGCATGCTGGGCAAGTTACTCAAAATTAAGCCTGGCTTAGAGTTCAATCCTATATTGAATTCTTAGAAAGTCCCTTGAAATAGTTGAACCAAATATAAAGTCTCTCTTACCTAGAAATTGAATAACTTTTTTCATTTAGCAAATGTTATGACTACCTATTATATCCTAGGGTTTTCAATAGACAATAGCAAAGGCAGAGACGAATAAAATGTGAGAAAATATATCTTTGCTAATGGGAAGGAACTGGAATCATAAAATAATTCAAGATACCCAGTTAAATTTGAATTTAGATAATCAATAAATAGATTTGTTTGAAGTAAAAGTATGAACCATGCATTGGGACATATTTGAATTGTATGGGAATTATCAATGCATGGGAATATTTATACTGAAAAATATTTGTTTACCTGAAATTCAAATTAAACTGGGTGCTCTGCACCTTACCTCATAAACCTATGTCTAGTTACTGGTGTGATCAGACCATTAACCCTTTCCTTGTCCATGTTAAGTTGAGATACTTTGAAAGGATTTAACCATTAACGTATTCAAAAATTTTGAAGACTAATATGCCTTCATGTATAGATGAGTGATTATTTTTAAGAAATCGTCCATCAACAAATAAGCCAGCTCTTCAGGCTATTGATATATAGAAAAACAAGATTTCTATTTCTAAGAAAACATGTTATTTTATAAAGACACTAATTGTAAAGAATTTAAACCCTGTTCTGAATCTGGGGACCCAAAGCTAGGTTTCACCATTCCTCTGAAATAGCAAGCAATATTGTGTATATCTCCTCACTTTTCCAAGAAAGAGGATCATTCCATTTGTCAGATTATCAGAAATTTTTAAAACACAAAACTTACTAAGAATAACTTGACTCAAAACAAAGTTCACATTTTAGTATTGATAGAAATGTTTTGTATCTTGATTGTGATGGTGGTTATATGTCTGAATTTATGTACTAAAATTCATTAGGACCATACCTAAAACTGGTGAATTTTAATCATATCTCAATTAACTTAAGAAAAATGTTTAAAAATTTAAATTAAAAAAATTAAAGTTCAAAAACAACTCAGAGAATAAACTAAGGAATATTTATTCCTTTTCCCAAACACATATTTTCCAAGAATTTCACTTCTGTTGAAATTCTTCATTCCAGAGAGAGGTCACTTAAGTAATATAACTCCTTGGGATAACCAGACAACTGACGTCATTCAAAATATTCAAAAAGGAGTAGCATTTCCAATGTAATTAAAATATTTTCTCTCTAAATTTCCTTTTCTTATCTCTATGCTAAGTGAAGTAAATTAGACAGACAACAGAAACTGATGGACAATTTTATTATTTAAGCATTATAGCACATATGCCCTCCAAACTGTTACTACCTCTGTCCCCAAATACATTTTTCTTGCCTTGCTAGATCAGCATCACTCACTACTGCTTATTAATCAGCAGGATACCTGGCCTGCCAGGGTGTTATGCTCTTGGACTAATTGCCATTCGTTCTTTGCCATGGTCTGAATGTTTGTGTCCCTTCAACATTCCTATATTAAAATCTTAACCCCCAAGGTGCTGGATTAAGAGGTAGGGTCTTTGGGTGGCGATTAGACCATGAGGGTGGAACCCTCATGAATAGGATTAATACCCTTACAAAAGAGGCTCTAAAGAGATTCCTTTCTCCCTCCATCAAGTGAGCACACAGCAAAAGGCACCATCTTTGTACAAGAAAACAGGCCCTCACCCGACGCCAAATCTGCCAGTGCCTTGACCTTGGGTCCTCCAGTCTTCAGAACATTGAGAAACAAATTTCTGTTGTTCATATGCTCCCCAGTCTATAATATTTTGTTATTTTACTCCAGTGGTCTAAGGCACTGTTATATACTCCAACAATAAAAATTATATCTAGTAAAAATCCTGTTGTCCTAGTCACCTTTTATTAATTTTATTCACCTGAAAAATGAAACTAATATTGCCTGTTTTGAAAGCTACTGTGCTAATTACTTTTAAAAGGTATTATAAACTCTAAACAACCAAAAGTGTGGAAGCTAAAAGGCTAGAATATTTCAGATGCCTAATAATCATAAAAAAGAACAAACCTTCACTACATAGGAATCACTGTATACATTATCTCATTTGATCTTCAGACACCTCTGCATAATCACCATTATTATTCCCAATAGAAAAATACAAAAAAAAAAGTAGATTGATTATACCCAGATCATGTTCTTTGGTAAAGACAATAAGGTAAATACATTTCTGACATGTCCACTCTAAAGACGGTAGTGGGAGTAGCTGAGAGAGCGAGGAGATCTGTGACACATTCTGCCTTTTATGCCTTTGCACTCTGACTTTCACACCAGACATCTATCTAATCAAGGGCATGTGTTCAGATACTAATATTCATCATACAAAGAATTTGTGTTCTCTTTCTCACTCACTATCTCTCTGTGCACACACACACACACACACACATACTTGCACACACACACACATATATAATGTACATATATCTCATATATATTGTATATATGTTATATATATGTAGGCACTGCCACATAAAGTTTTAGTTTAATCTTACATCCAGGAAAGCTATTATAATTCTCAAGAAAAAAATACCATAAGTAAAAATAATAAATAGAAAAATAGCGTAGTTCACATCTGAAAGTGAAATTAATGCCTTTATATTAATATTTATATTACATGATACTGGGAAACTATTACTTTGTTTTGATCATCTGAATTATGTCTGTTTGAAATTAGTTTTTGTGTTAAAATATCCTTTAGTGAATAGACAAATTCCTCAGGATCTTCTGGCATTTATAGCTCTGGAAAAATAAATTATTCTGTGCCGAGAATTGTTATTTAGTATTTATATGCTCCTTTTTCTCACATTTGTAAAATGTGCTTTATGATCACTTTTTAAGATAAAGAACAGTTAACTGCAAATTGACAAGATGCCTTCAAGAGAGGTCCTGGATTACCCAGTTCTAGCTTTCTCCATCATAATCACCATCTACTTCTGATAACTATAAAATAGCTGTTTCTTGTTGTCCTTCTATTTTACATTTTTCATTATCATTCACTGTGACAAGAAAAAATGTGCAGTATCACTATGGGTAGGGTTTGGGGGCTTATCTGGGTTAGAGAGAGAGATATCTTAGTCATAGAGTTCACATAATCCTCTTGGGAAGACAGATTTTCCACATTTATTATCAATAATAATCCAGATAATCAATTAACTTGCAGAAACTAAAGGACATCAGTGTTTGCTAGGGACCAGAGGATAGTCAGACATTGATACTTGAGTAATAAGAGAGAAGATATTTAACACTACCATCTTCCAAACACTTTATGTGTACTTTCTTATCTAGTCCTCATTATAGTCTACTAGAAAGGATCTATTCCACCTCCTTTTTTAATAGATGAGCAAACTGAGACACAGAAATGTTAAGAAACTTGCTTGAGATCACATAGTCAGTAACTTGGAATTTAAACCCAGCAAGCCATCTAACTCCAAAATCTCTACTTAAAGTTCTCTAATGGTATATATATCAGAAAAACACTATTTCTATTACATAGTCAACGAATAACTCTTCATGTCCTTTACTGGACACAGGTCTCAGTCTTCTGAAATGATTATATTGCAGAATTACAAGTTCTGATAAGCTTCAAAGAGAATGAATGATGTAAAACATTCAGGAAAAATCAGTATCAGGTGACAGGAATTGAGGTCCATGAATTTTGACAGTCAACACAAGACTGTATGTGAGGTGTTAGCTTACGGGAATGTACATATCAGCCTCCTGGCCCCTGGCCATGCTGTATGTTTTCCATTTTGCTCACTTCATTTTAGATAGGACTTGTTTCACTAGGGGAGATGCCTGAGTATGTAATCAATAACATGAAAACAGATCTTGGCAGCTTCCTAGGAAAGTACAGATGTTCTTATGTGGCCTGTGCACATGCCTACAGACACACAGAACCCAACTGCAAAAATTTCAAGACACTGTATACTGCCTAGAAGGCCAATTAATAATATCACCTCTAAAGTGATAGTAAGCTGGAGACCAATTTGTATTTAGCTGCATTGGGTTAGAATGTTGATGGAATCATTCATGTAAGAAAACCATCCAGGGCCCCAACACCATTCAAAATGCTTATTTTAATACTGATTTTTCTGGCAAAATGCTGTGTTAAAATGACGAAAAGAAAAAAAGCAACACACATAAAGACATAGTGGAATTGGCATCAAAACAGACCTTTTAAGTATTTTAGCAAACTTATTAAAGAAGATAAATTTTAAATTATGACTTAAGGTCAGTAAATCAAGGCTTTCTTTTCCAGAGAAGGTAAAGACCCTCAAAGACGACATTTCATCTTTTGCATGTGTAGAAGCACTTTTGGGGTGTATGTGGGTGTAGCGTGTGTGCATGAATATCAGTTATCCTCTAAGAGGTAAGGAATAAACTCATTGACTAAAAACTCAGGGTAGCTATGGCATAAATATTAGAAAACTAAAGTTAATCTGATAAATAATTCTCTGAAATAAGTAAGAGTATATTTTACACTAACTTATACACCACAACCATGCTCCCTGAAACATAGAGCCTGCTTATAAATTCACCTTGGGAGTTTATTACAGAAGTTAAAAAATAGGTAAATTATGCATTGGTTTGATCTCCAAGTAAGTCTTATGGCATTATAACAAAAATTGCAATGCTGATACAGTGAAATTTTGCATTTGAGGATGATACTGCCATCATTTTAATGTGTGGACATGGCTAAAAAGATGTCCCAAGTGCAAACACATTTGTTTCAAATTCCAAATTCTGCCTATTATACCATGCAGTCTAGATGGCTCAAGCTATCATTTTTCCCTTGTACCGCCTTCCTGATCTCACCTGTCAATGAGCTCTGACATTCCACGAGGCCTGACCCAGACCCATAACAGAAAGTTCAGGGCTACTACTATTTCCAATGCCAAGAAAATCCCTAGAGAAGAGCAGCCTAAGACCCCTACCGGGCCCATGCCTCTAGATCAGATCCCTTCAACGTAACTTTTATACTGGCTGCCAAAATCATAGTCCAAATATGAAAATCTAAACATGAAATCTTGGCTTAAAGTCCTTAAAATGCTTCCCTAGTGCCTATAGAGTAAACTGCAAATTCCTTTACTTGGCAAAGAACTTCACGATCTGGCCACTGCCTAGATATCAAGTCTCATCTGTCATTTCTGCATTGCTCTTTGCAAACCGGCAATCTTGAACTATTTAGAGTTCTCTGAATGCTCCACTCTCTCTGGTGGTGCCCTGCCCTACACAGGCTCTTCCTGGAATAGCCTCCCAACTTGGGTGCCTGACAACCTCATTCATTCTTCAAGCCTCTGTTCAAATGCTACCTCTTCTGAAAAGGCAATGCTTCCAGTGGTCTTGTTGGGTGAGCTTCCTGTATTCAGGGAAAACTGACAGAATTTGAATGTTTGCCCCTTCCAAATCTCATATTAAAATGTGATCCCCAATTTTGAAGGTGGGGCCAAGTAGGAGGTGTTTGTTTCATGGGGGTAGATCCCTCATGTATGGCTTGGTGCAATCCTCAGGGTAATGAGTTACCTCACAGAATATTAGTTACTATGAGATATGATTGTTAAAAATAGCCTGGCACTGCTCCCCACCCTCTTGCTCCCTCTCCCACCATATGACATGCCAGCCATCTTGCCTTCTGCCATAAGTAAAAGCTTCCTGAGGCCTCATCAGAAGCTTAGCAGATGTCAGTGCCATGTTTCTTGTACAACCTACAGAATTATGATCCAAATAAAGTTCTTTTCTTTATAAATTATCAAGCTTCAGGTATTTCTTTATAGCAATGCAAAATGGACTACTACAATAATGAACCAGAAAGACCTTTTTATGAATGACTGACAGACCCATCCTACCTACTTAAAAGACATTTTTCTGTGGTGCAGATTTTGAAGAATATTATCCTTTCAGTCTGTCCAGAGTCACCCGATAACGTCATCAAGAACTGATGATCAATATCAACCTATGAATGTGCATTCTCCAGGTAACTGCTCTCTCTAGTGCCTTGATAAAGAATGTGAGGCAGTATAGTACAGCAGCGAAGTGTACAGACTTGGGGGCTGTCTTAGTTCATTTGTGTTACTATAAGGGAATACTAGAGGCTAAATAATTTGTAAAGAACAAAGGTTTATTTGACTCATGATTCTATTGATTGAAAGACTGAGTATCTGGTGATAACCTCTCCATTCATGGAAGAGGCTAAAGGGAGTCAGTATGTGCAGAGATCACATGGTGAGAGAGGAAGCAAGAGAGTGAGAGGGGAGGTGCCAGGCTCTTTTTAACAACCAGATCTGAAGGCAGCCAACAAAGTGAGATCTCCCAGGGAGGGCATTAATCTATTCATAACATATTCACTGCTTCCAACACTGAGAATCACGTGAGGTTTGGAGAGAACAAACATCCAAATTATAGCATTCTGTCCCTAGTCCCACAAATCTCATGTTCTTCTCATGTTACAAAATACAGTCATCCTTTTTTAATAGTCCTCAAGACTGGGTCTATGGCTCATGCCCACAATCCCAGCACTTTGGGAGGCCAAGGTGGGCAGATCACTTGAGGCCAGGAGGTTGAGACCAGCCTGGCCAACATGGTCAAACCCCATCTCAACTAAAAATACAAAATTTAGCCAGGCGTGGTGGTGCACACCTGTAATCCCAGCTACTCAGGTAGCTGAGACACAGGAATTGCTTGAACCTAGGAGTTGGATATTGCAGTAAACCAAGATCTTGCCAATGCACTCCAGCCTGGGTGACAGAGTGAAACTCTGTCTCAAAAAAAAAAAAGTTCCCAAAAGTCTGAACTCGTTCCAACATGCACTCAAAAGTCCATAGTCCAAAGTCTCATATGAAACTCAAGGAAATTTTCTTCCAGCTATGAGCCTGTAAAATAAAAACCAAGTTTTTTTCTTCTAAGATTCAATGGTTATCAGGCATTGGATAAATATTACTATTCCAAAAGGGATAAGTGGGTAAAAAGAAAGGGGTAATAGTCCTCACCTAAGTCTAAAACCCATCAAGGCAGACATAAAATCTGAAAACTCCACTAGCCATTACCCTAGCAGATGCTCTCTGCTGTGGCTCCACCCTTGTGATAGGCTTCTGTCTATCAAAAAGCACCCTGGCTTTTTGATACATCCTCTGAAATGTACATGGAAGCTTCCAAGTCTCCACCACTCTTACATTCTGGGAGACTGCAGACTAAGCACCACATGGACACTGCTAAAGTTTATGGCTTGTGTTCTCTGGAATAGCAGACCAAACATTACATGAGGCTGTTTAAGCCACAGCTGAAGCTAGAGCAATGGGGATATATGGAACAGGGTCTCCAAGAAGCACAGGGCAGCAACATCCCAGGCCTATTCCCCCAGAACATTCTGTCTTTGTAGGTCTCTGGGCTTATGATGGCAGGTGCAGCCTCAAAAATTTCTCAAATGGCTTCAGAGCCTTTTTCCTGTTGTCTCGATTATTACTTAGCACCTAGTTCCCTTTTCGTTGTGGTTATCTTCCTAGAAAGTGGTTGTTTCTCAGTATACCTGGATTCCTTTTCTGAAAATGTTCTTCCCTCTCCTACCACATAGTCAGGGTGCACATTTTTGAATTTTTTGCTCTCTGTTTCTCCTTTAATTATAAATTCCACCTTTAGAACATTCTGTTGCTACCATATCTGATCATAAGCTATTAAAAGTAGACATACCACATCATGGATGCTTTGCTGCTTAGAAATTTCCTCCAACAAATACTGTAGGTCATCACTCTTAAGTCTGGCCTTCCACAAAGTACCAGGGCACGGACAAAACGCAGCCAAGTTCTTTGCTGAGGTGTAACATGGGGAACCTTTGCTCTAGTTTCTAAGTGGTTCCTCATGTCTATCCCAGATCTTGTCAGCATGACCTTTGCTGTCCATATTTATAAAAGCATCTTGGTCACAACCTCTTAATCAGTCTCTACCAAGTTCCAAGCTATCATTTATCTTCGTTTCTTCTTCTGAGCTCTCCAAACTCTCCCATCATCTGTCCATTACCTAGTTCCAAATCCTCCTCTACATTTTATTTTCTGGTATCTTTCTAGAAATGCCTTATTCCCCAGTATGAATTTTTTGTCTTAGTTTGTTTAGTGTTGCTATAAAGGAATGCATGAAGCTGGACAATTCATGAAGAAAAGAGGTTTATTTCAGTCACAGTTATGAAGATGGTACAAGAAGCATGACACCAATATTTGCTTCTGATGAGGGCTTCAGGAAGCTTTCACTCATGGTGGACGGTGAAGGGGAGCTGAGTGTGCAGAGATCACATGTTGAGAGAGGAAGCAAGAGAAAGAGAGGAGGTACCCAGCTCTTAACAACCAGCTCTCATGGGAAGTCACAGAATGATAACTTACCTGCCCCTGCATGGAGGACATTAATCTATTAGATCAGGGATCTGCCCACATTACCCAAACACTTCCCATTAGGCCCCACTTCCAACACTGGGGATCAAATTTCAACATGAGGCCTGGAACAGTCAAATATCCAAACTGTAGAAGGGGTCAGACCACCTTAGGCTGAGATCTGATTCTGCCACTCCTCTTTTTGCCTCAGCCTTTACATCTGTAAAATGAAAATACTAATAGAACCCCAGCCTCAGAGAATTGCTGTGAAGATTTAAATACATTTTATATGTGTAATAAGTGTTTATGATAGTGTTGGTCACATAATAAGCTATAAGTAAGTGTAGGTTTCATTATCGTGTTTCTGGGGAAAAAAATAAAACCCTATCCTATTCATCTCGATTTTCAAACACAATGTATAATAGCAACTCCACTCTGCCTTGCAAGGAACCCTTATCCAAGGGCTCCTTGACCTCCCCACATGCTACAAATAACAAATAGTGATGGGCCACCAATCCTCAAAGACATGTGAAACAATTCCTTGGGGTCTTATCAATGAGCTGCTATTAGATGTTTTCTCAATGAGCTGCTAGTCTATTCTTAGCTCTACCTGGCCTCCAGGCCTTGGTCTTTCAACCTGTGCTTTATCTGGCCATTGGCCATTCAGGAGTGTTGCTTTCATTGTATCTTTTAGAAATCTGCTTTAAACTTTGGTCATAACCTCTATTGTGGCTTGCCCTCTGGCTCTCCAGCCCTGTGGTAGCTCCAGTAAAATTCTCAGCAGTGATTTCTCAATACTCAGCCAAAACCGTCTCACCGTTACTGGCCTCCCAACATGGAAAGCAGTTGTGTAGAAGGGACAAATGTTGACTGTGCAAGCAGTAACTGACTTACAAAGAACAGCTTTCTTTAATCACTCTGTAAGTATTGGGTTAAAATGGCTTATTTCCTTGGTATCCCCTCTGGATTGGACTTTCTGGGCATTTCCTCATTATGGGAGTGATAAAAAGCTGGTGAACATGGACCTGAGAGAAGGTTCCGAGGGGGTAAAAAGTTCTAAGGTTGTACCAGTTCTGCTAGAGCCTAAGCCTTCAGCCAGATGCTCTAAAGAAATCCCTGTAGCCTAGTCCAGACAACCAAAGGCCAAGGCCAGTAGTTATAATAAAAGCATTCATCGTACTGGTGAATGTCCACTCTCGGAAACTGTCTCATGAACCTGCAGCAGTGGTCGTTCTCATCAAGAATTTGAGAGTTTTGAATCCCAGACAGTGCAATTTTCAGACACCGCTATTATTTGAACGTTTGAAGTTTCAATCATTTGGTGCATGGATACTTTGCTAAGAAAACCATCTCATTTTTTGAGATTATAAAAATCTTATGATTAGAAATTACCTTAAAGGTATACTATTGAATGCAGATCCAGGCTCTGTTGGCTGCTGCTGCTGCTACTACAACCTAATATTATAAGTGTAGGCTGCCTTATTTAACTTTTTTCTTCAAGATTTCCATATATACACTCCTTGACCTGGTATGCCGATGGATAGGTGTTCAGCTAACATTGTACAGGCATGAATAAAGTATATCCAAAAGGGAAGACCCAATGTAAATTACAAATCTATAAATCCAATTGTGACCCAGGGCAGGTATAACAATTTTACATTTAAGATTTTCTATTCATTTTTAGAATTATGTTTCTGAGTTTCTAAAGTCACTCTCCTGCTGAAAGTATTTTCTTTTTTTGGTGCCTTGAAGAAATAGCCAAGGCTCTTCATTTATTCACAACCTGCTAATATTTTCCTAGGGGACCAGTCTTTTGGTCATTTGATGAGAGTGTGGTCCATAATTTATTCCATCCCATTCTATTATGTGCTTAGGTTTAAATAATTTTAATGCATTGATATCCTTCTTGGTTGAATCTTAGATACAGTCATGAAATCCAGATGCCTGGAAAAATTGAGTAGAAGTGGGAATTACAATATAGCAATACTACATATTTTGATTGTTACATACTATTATAACTAATATAAATTGGCCCAATATGCACACATCCGTTCCAGAAAGACTCAAGTGTGAAAAGGACAGGTGGCAATCTAATTAGAATTTGCAAACAAATTGACTGGATATTGAATCATACCTCTTAATGAACAGGGAAAATACAGAAGGAAATTTCAGCTAAATGTTAACATCAAATGAAAATGCTTCAGAGGATTGCAATCAGCCAATGTTCTCACTCAGTCCAACGCCAAGTTGGAAGTAAACAGTCAATAACCTTTTTGGTTTCTTTAGGGAATGTTTTCTTCAATAGGATTTTGGGCTAAACTGTAGTTTCTAATCTTCTTCTTAGGGCTAGTCTCATTGCTAATTTTATAAAAACAACTTTGTTAAAACCAAACCATACTTCAAAAGAGTTCTGCCATAGTACCATTAAATAAGGCTATATTTTAAATAGCAATGGTCTCAGAACTGTCTATTCATAAAAGGTGCAATTCTACAAACCTTTTCTTTATATGAAACCAAATACAAAAGGCCATGGATAAATTTTCTGCCAACTCAATTGGAGCTAGAACCCCTTATTTTTCCAAATTGCAGTAGTGGCAAGACTGATAGTCCCTGCCATAAAGATAAATCATATGGAAACTGAAGACAGAATATCTGGGGCAAACTAGGGGGTTTAATGAGGCTTTTGTGACAGCAATTGAATTCCTGTGAAGGCCTGGTTTAAAATGAGGCTAAATACAGAAATCCCAAATACTGAGTGGACCCCTTCATTTATTTGTCCTAAATTTAATTCAAACAAACATATCCCAAACTAAACCCATTATTCCTCCCCCACATGATTTTTCACAACTCTGATCTTTTGTCTGGTTTCCTTTGGCTCAGTTATAAAGGACTTACAAACTCAAATACATGTAAGAATTTAGCATACAATAAAAGTAGCACTTCCTGTCAGTAAGAAAATATGGGTTATTCAACAAATGGTGTCAGAAAATTTAAACCATTTGGAGGAAAAGAAGACCCACAAAAGTGAATATTTTCCCCATTTCATAAATTACTCGAAGGCTAAAAAGAATTAAAAAGAAAACATAGGAAACATTTTTAATTAAAATAGAATGGGAAAAGGTCCTTATAAGAGAGATAATTTAAACTGTATTTAATTTTTCATGATTAATAGAATGAAAAGCACCTAGAAAAATTACATCCAGCATATTTAAAATATCAAATGATTATTTTTAACCTGATAATTGCTTAGCATATAAAGAATTTTGACCTACAATTTATTAGGAAAAAAAATAGGCAAACAGCATGAACAAAGGGTACATATACACTCATACACTGCTATAAATAAGTCTTAAACATATAAAAACATACTCAGCCAGGTGCAGTGGCTCATACCTGTAATCTCAGCACTTTGGGAGGTTGAGGCAGGTGGATCACCTGGGGTCAAGAGTTCAAGACCAGCCTGGCCAACTTGGTGAAACCCCGACTCTACTAAAAATACAGATAAGTTAGCTGGATGCGATAGCAGGCACCTGTAGTCCCAGCTACTTGGGAGGCTGAGGCTGGAGAATCGCTTGAACCTGGGAGGCAAAGGTTGCAGTAAGCCAAGATCACACCACTGCACTCCAGCCTGGGTGACAAAGTGAGACTCTGTCTCAAAAAAAATAAACAAGACAAAACAAAAAACAATTCCTTTAAAATTACATGAATACAAATTAAAAATTTAAGAAGATAGCACTCTTACCTAATAGTTTGCTTCAGTCTGATTATAGAGCTTTTGGAAATAAGGGGCACCATATTTCATATGCTGCCTAACTCCAGGGTCACCATTTATATAGGATTGTATGTTGTCCAGTATGGGAACAATGAGGAAAATAGGCTCTCTCAAACACTCACTGTTATTGAGATTATCAAAAAATATACATTCATGTTTTAAATACTCTAAACTTAGAACTAGCATTTCACCTTTAGGAAATTGTCTTATAGTCACTGAGTACTGCCTTGCAGGGTATACACTGTCAGAAAGTCCCATTTCCATATTCTATGGTATAAATGCCATCTCCTTAGGATTTGGGTTAATGACTGACTTAGCTTCATGCAAATGTGTGCAAAGACATATGTGCAAAAATGTTAATTGCTTCAAATTTAGAATAGACAAAAAACAGGAAAGAAAAAATGTAATCCAATAGGAAATTTGCTTAAATCACTCATAGTACATACGTAGAATAGCATAAGATGAAGCCATTAAAAGAATGAAGCAGTAGTTCTCAGTAGGTGCTGATTTGGAGAGATCTCTAAAGCATATTTTTAAAGAAAAAGCAAATCCAGAGCAGGGCAAATTATTCTTTTATTTTTTTTTTGGAGCATGTGTGTGTTAAAGATAGATACACTTTTAAAAAGCAGATTACTTTTTCAGAAAAAAAGTATAAAGAAATGTATTAATGATGAATGCCATTAAAAAATTGAGTCAGAAGTGGGACTGCTTATTTGTCCATGTATACCTTTTTATGTTCTCTGAAAATATTATTAAGTTCACTTGTAATAGTTCCACAAAATCAACAACCTATTTTAAAAATTTAATTTCCACTATTCAAATTAAGAACAACTATGAAAGATTAGTAACATTTAAAGATTCTGAGAAAAAAACAGCACAGAAGAGGCGAGGCCCCCTGACACCTTCACCAGAACAGGTGCTGGTATCCACAGGTGAGAGATCTATAGAGGGTTCACAACACAGGACTCTGTGCAGACAACTCCCAGTACCAGCCTGGAGCCTGGTAGACTTGCTGGGTGGGCAGACCCAGAAGAGAGATAATCACTGCAGCTCAGCTTTCAGGAACTCACATTCATAGGAAAAGGGGGCAAGTACTACATCCAGGGAACACCCCATGGGACAAAAGAATCTGAATAGCAGCCTTGAGCCCCAGACCTTTCCTCTGACATAGCCTATATAAATGAGAAGGAACCAGGAAACCAACTCTGGCAATATGACAAAACAAGGAGCTTTAAAACTCCTCAAAAATCACACTAGCTCACCAACAGTGGCTCTAAACCAAGAAAAGAATCCTTTATTTACCTAAAAAACAATTCAGGAGGTTAGTTATTAAGCTAATCAGGGATGCACCAGAGAAAGGTGAAGCCCAATGCAAAGAAATCCAAAACACGATATAAAAAGTAAAGGGAGAAATAGTCAAGAAATAGATAGCATAAAGAGAAAAAATCAAAACTTCAGGAAACATTGGACACACTTACAGAAATGCAGAATGCTCTGGAAAGTCTCAGCAATAGAATTGAACAAGTAGAAGGAAGAAATTCAGAGATCAAAGTTGAGGTCTCCAAGTTAACCCAATCTGACAAAATCAAAGAAAAAAGAATAATATGAACAAAGCCTCCAAGAAGCCTGGTATTATGTTAAACAACCAAATCTAAGAATAATCGGCATTCCTGAGAAAGAAGAGAAATCAAAAATTTGGAAAACATATTTGGGGGAATAATCAAGGAAAATTTCCCTGACCTTGCTAGAGACCTAGACATCCAAATACAAGAAGCACAAAGAACACCAGGGAAATGCATCACAACAAGATCATCACCTAGCCACATTGTGATCAGGTTATCTAAAGTTAAGACACAGGAAATAATCTTAAGAGCTGTGAGACAAAAGCACGAGGTAACCTATAAAGGAAAACCTGTCAGATGAACAGCAGATTTCTCAGCGAGACCCTACAAGCTAGAAGGGATTGGGGCCCTATCTTCAGCCTCCTTAGACAGAACAACAAAACAATTATCAGCCAAGAATTTTGAATCCAGCAAAACTAAGCATCATATATGAAGGAAAGATAGTCTTTTTCAGACAAACAAATGCTGAGAAAATTCACCACCACCAAGCCACCACTACAAGAACTACTAAAAGGAGCTCTAAATCTTGAAACAAATACTGGAAACATATCAAAACAGAACCTCTTTAAGGCATGAATCACACAGGACCTATAAAACAAAAATACAATTTAAAAAGCAAAAACAAACAAAATAAACCCCCCCAAAAAACAAGCAACAAATAGCACAATGAATGGAATGGTACCTCACATCTCAATACTGACATTAAATGTAAATGGCCTAAATGCTACACTTAAAAGATGGAACATTTTCAGAACTGCAGAATGGATAAGAACTCACCAACCATCTGCTGCCTTCAGGAGACTCACCTAACACATAAGGACTCACCTAAAATAAAGGGGCAAAAAAGACATTTCATGCAAGTCAACACCGAAAATAAGCAGGGGTAGCTCTTCTTATATCAGACAAAAAAAGCTTTAAAGCAACAGCAGTTAAAAAAGACAAAGAGGGACAGTATGTAATGGTAAAAGGCCTCGTCCAACAGAAAAATATCACAATCCTAAACATGTATGCATCTAACACTGGAGCTCCCAAATTTATAAAACAATTACCAGTAGACCTAAGAAGATAACATTTGGAAAAACCTTGCAGACATTGGCTTAGGCAAGGATTTCATGACCCAAAAGTAAGTGTAATTAAAAACAAGACAAATAGCCAGTACATAAACTAAATAATTTTGCATGACAAAAGAAACAGTCAGCAGAGTGAACAACCCACGATGTGGGAGAAAATCTTCATTATCTATACATCTGACAAAAAACTAATACCCAGAATTTACAATGAACTCAAACTAATCAGTAAGAAAAAAACAAACGATCCTATCAAAAAGTGGGCTAAGGACATGAATAGACACTTCTCAAAAGAAGATATACAAATGGCCAACAAACATGAAAAAATTCTCAACATCACTAATGATCAAGGAAATGTAAATCAAAACCACAATGTGATACCACCTTACTCATGCAAGAATGGTCATAATAAAAAACAGCAGATATTGGGGTGGATGCGGTGATCAGGGAACACTTCTACACTGCTGGTGGGAATTCAAACTAGTACAGCCACTATGGAAAACAGTGTGGAGATTCCTTAAAGAACTAAAAGTAGTTCTTGATCCAGCAATCCCACTACTGGGTGTCCACCCAAAGGAAAATAAGCCATTGTGCAAAAAAGATACTTGCACACCCATGTTTATAGCAGCACAGCTCACACTTGGAAAATCATGGAACTAACCCAAATGCCCATCAGTCAATGAGTGGATAAAGAAACTGTGGTATATATATGTATATGATGTGGTAGATATATATATGTGTGTGGTAGATACACACACACACACACACACACACATATATATATACACATATATACAAAAGCACCAGGTAACCTATAAAGGAAAAACCTATCAGATGAAGGTTTCACAGCAGAAACCCTACAAACTAGAAGGGATTGAGGCTCTATATATACACACCACATCATATATATATATATATATATATACACACACACACACCACATATATATATATGATGGAATACTATTCAGCCATGAAAAGGAATGAATTGGCGGCATTTGCAGTGAGGCTGGAGACTAGTATTTTAAGTGGAGTAACTCAGGAATGGAAAACCAAACATCATATATTTTCACTGATACGTGTGAGCTAAGCTATGAGGATACAAACGCATAAGAATGATACAATGGACTTTGGGGACTTGGGAGCAGGCTGGGGAGCAAGGGATAAAAGACCACAAACATGGTGCAGTGTATACTGCTTGGGTGTTGGTAGATGCACCAAAATCTCACAAGTCACCACTAAAGATCATACTCATGCAAACAAATACCACTTGTACCCCAATAACTTATGGAAAAAATATATTATTGATATGTGAGGCTTTGTTCCTGTTATATTGTTAATATTTTCTGGTTTTTTTAAATATGATTGTTTTTTATTTTCCTCTTATAGTTTGTCATTGTGGTTTGGTAGATTTCTGTAGTGGTGCCTTCTGGATCCTTTTCCCCCCTCCTTTGTATGATTGCCTTACTAGTGATTTTTATACTTTTGTGTGGTTTCATTATGGAAAATGTAGTTCCTTCTCTTCCAAGTTTGAGATTTCTCTGAGCATTTCTTGTGAGATTGGTATAGTGGTAACAAATTCCCTCAGCATTTGTTTGTTATTTATGAAGAATAATTTTACTGAATATAATATTCTTGAGTGTCAGTGTTTTTTCAGCACTTTAAATATTCACTTTCTTCCTTCCTGTAAGCTTATAATTTTAACCTTTAATGTTCTTCAGTAACCTTAGTGTGCATTAACATCCAATTCATACAGCTGCAAAAGATAACAGAACCAATTAGTTTGCTATTCTAAACTAAGGTTGCCATTGTCTTTTTAGTTTAGGCAAAAATATCACACATACAGCAGTGAAATTTGCATAGATTGTTAAATTTCTCAAATTCATATATATTTGAATGAATTTTTAGCAAATTCATTATCAACTGCTGAGAATCTATTCAATGGCAACTTGAGAGAATATCCTCCTTTTTGATCTTCCTTCTTTTTGTTTTATACAAAAAATCTTTCAAAAGAAGTGAAACATCTGATTTTCTTCAAAGATAAATGGATGGCTGGCTTCACATATTTTATTACGTCCAATTCAAAGATGGAGAAATTATTGAAAAATGATTTATATCTAAAATATATCAAGAACTCTCACAAATCAATAAGGAAATGGTAAACACTTCCAACTTTTTAATTGTGCAAAAGACTTAAATAGGCTCATCACAAAAAATGAGTATCCAAATTACCAATATTCATGTGACAGAGTATTTGACATCCTTACTCACCAGGGAATAGTGACTAAGACAACAATAAGACTACTATTTTTCCATTAAGATGTCTAAAAATCTATAAACTGACAATAACAAACATTGGCTAGTA
Organism: Sapajus apella; assembly: GCF_009761245.1. Classification (NCBI taxonomy): domain Eukaryota; kingdom Metazoa; phylum Chordata; class Mammalia; order Primates; family Cebidae; genus Sapajus; species Sapajus apella. Next base: position 14,545,686 of record NW_022436958.1, read on the forward strand.
GGAGTGTGAAATGGCACAATCATTTTGGAAAAATATTTGGCATTATCTACCAAATGTAAACACATGCCTCTCCTACAACTCTGTACTTTTACTTCTAGTTATACACCAAGATAATGAGTACACCTAACCACCAAAAACATGTAAAAGAAAGTTCATAATATATTTATTAATAAGATTTCTAAACTTGAAACAACCCAATTACTCCTTATCTGGAGAATGGTTAAATAATTTGTAGTATATTTATTAAATAGAATACTATATAACATTAATAAACAGAAAAAAATGACTATGCAAAAACATCAATAATCTCATAAAGTTTAGAAAAAATGGTTACAAAAATAGATTCTGAATAACAATATTTACATAAATTTTAGGAACAGGCAAAAGTAATTGCTAACGGCAGAAGTAAGAAAAGTTGCCTCTGGGAAAATAGAGTTTTGAGTGGTATGAAGCAACCTTATAAGGCGCTTCAAGTAGTCTATTATTTTAATTTGAGTGATGTTTACTTGAATGTATACATATGTAAGAAATCACTGAGAAATATATTTAAGATTAGTACACTTTATGCACTTTACTTCATGTATGTTATCACTCAACTTAAAAAATAAAATTAAAAAGTTAAACCTGAACTGAAATGATGTTTTGTTTATTGCCTAGGAAACATTTTCTGAAAACTGTGTGATGACTGCTTGAAAATACTGAACTGGACATTTGGAAACTGCTAAGATAGTCTCATGCTCACTGGACTCATTGACTAATCAAAGCACCAGCAGTTATTCTCTTAGATTCCTCTGAATATATTGAAGGATCAAAAAATACACTAGAAACAAAGTCCCAGAGTATAATTAAAGAATAATAATCCACTACAATTATTTTCACACCAAAATTTTCCATATTAAGAGATACACTGCATTAACTGCCTAGAATAACAACTATTTGGTAAATAGAAGTTAAAATGTTTACCACTTTTAGAACACTCTATGTGTCAGTCACTATGTTAAATGCTTTGCATACTCACTTACTTTTCATAAACCCTGTGAGCTAGGTATCCTCAGCCTCATTTTACAGAATAAAAATCTAAGACTCAAAGCTATGTTAAAATCTGTCTGTGGTAGCCAAGCACAGTGGCTCATGCCTATAATCTCAGCATTTTGGAAGGCTGAGATAGGAAGATTCCTTGAGCCCTGGAGTTCAGAGCTAGCCTGAGCAACATAGTGAGACCAGTCTCTAAAAAATTAATGTTTTTTAACCAGCTGAGTATGGTGGCACACACCTATACTTTCAGCTACTTGAGAACCTGAGGTGAGAAGATCACTTAAGCCTGGGTGACAGAGCGAGGCCCTTTCTCTAAAAAATAAATTAATCAATCAGTCAATCAATCAATCAATCGATCAATCTGCCTACTATGCCAGCGAGTTAGTGATAGAAACAGTAAATTAACCCAGATTTTCTCAATACCAATTTTCTCCTCTTGAATATTGCCTTCAAATCCTGCCTGTGACTTATTTTGGATTCTGTCTAGAATTTTACAACTGAAGGAGAGTAGAAATTCTCTGAATCTACTTTGTTAAAAAGAAAAATACCATAGTTGCTGGACAGTAAGAGAATAACTCATTTAATGGAAATTTTGAAAACACTCCATATTTTTATCAGAAATTAATTTTCACTTTCTCAGGGAAGCTTTCTTGATACCAAATCTAAGCCCAACTCATGTTATGACTTCTATTTTATACTCTCATTGTATCCTGTATTTCTCTTTTGTAGTATTTTCAGTAAGAATTAGTTAAATTTAAAAATAAAATTGATTTGTTTAATGTCAGTATTTCTGATAGGAAACTTGTTTTTCTTGTTCTCATAGTATTTTCACACTCCAGTAAAATTCCTGGATCACTATAGCTCCTTGGTTTATATTTTTGAATTAATGAATCCCTTAAAATGCCATCAGCTGCAAGAAAGAAAAAAATCTGAAGGAAATTGATTAAACCCATAGGGGAATGAGTAATTTTATAGAATAAGAAACCCATGTTGAGTACCCCGAATTCAAAAACCTGAAATCCAGGATGTTCTAAAATCAGAAACTTTTTGAGCCCTGACATGACGCCATAGGAGGAAAACTCTGCACTTGACCTCATTTGATGGGTCACAGTCAAGATGTAGTCAAAACTTTGTTTCATGCCCAAAATTCTTTAAAATATTGCATAAAATTACCTCAGGCTAATGTATATTAGGTATATATGAAACATAAATGAATTTAGCATTTAGACTTGGTCCTGTCCTCAAGATATCTCATTATGTATATGCAGATATTCCAAAATCTAAAAAAAAATATTGAAATCTGGAACACTTCTGGTCTCAAGCATTTCAAATAAAGGATACTCTGTATAAGGTCCCTTAAGGCACTGTGTGTTGGGACTCCCACCTCTCTTCCTATGAATTGTCTTGTTCTTTCTTCCATTGTTTGTTGGTTTTAGCTTCAGGATTATAGCAATGTAGTCACAGTTATTTCAGAGATAACAATGTCCAGAGGCAGAAAGGTGCGATCTCTTTAATGTTTCTCTTAGAAGTAAGAAATATTTCCCCAGAGCTCTTAGTGGTTTTCTTCTCATGTCTCATTGGCTAGAACTGGAAGATTTGCCCACATTTAAATAAATCTGTGGTATAAGTAATAGAACTACCATTGACTCTGATAAGTCGAATTTTGATCAATCATCTTTAATAACTTATTAAATATTAAATAAATGATTTTGAGAAATCATTGGCTTTGATAGATCAGATTTTGCTCCTGGTAGAAAAACGGCTACCAATTCTGGTAAGGGAGGAGTAGTGGTATGGATGGGTCAGGGGAACTTGGTATTTGTTATCCATTCATGCCCTCCGTGACTGGTTGGAGTTTTTAGAATTTTAAATTAAGTAGAGTAGAGCTAAAGTAAAGTTGATAAAACCCTAGGGGAGAGTTCAATGGATCTAGATCACAAATAAAAAATTTAACAGAAGGTTTCAGGAGTTTACAAAACAGTATTTCATTTTATATGGAGTTCAAATAAATTAAGGTTTGATGATTCTATGAAAGTCTCTTTTAGAAAAACTTCATAGACTACAATGTAGCAATTATTGTCACAAGTGATTAGCAAAAAAAACAGTGGGAAAGCCCACTGATCCACTCTTGAGAATTAGTTTAAGTGTGGTTAGTGAGGAAGTGCCCTACAGAAAGGGCTTTAGGTAATTGAGTTAAAAATTCGATCTGTGACCTATTTACTCTAGTAAACTAGACCCTTATTCTAGAGTGGGTTAAATGAGTGGACCCCACAACTGATGTGTGCTGATCATGGAGTGAAGCTATTGGTGTGATATATGGAGATGGCATGGGCTGAATCATACTCCCTACCCCTACCAAGATTCCTATGTTGAAACCCCAACTCCCAGTATCACAGAATGTAACTTTGTTTAGAGATAAGGTCTTTAAAATAACTTAAATTAAGATGTAGTCATTTGAGTTAGCCCTAATCTAATCTGACTGATGTTCTTATATGAAGAGGAAATTAAGCTACAGATATACGAGGACGAAAGACCCTGTGAAGCCACAGGAGATGACTATCTGTAAGCCAAGGAGCGAGGTTTCAGAAGAAACCAACCCTGCCAACACCTTGATCTTAGGTCTGTAGCCTCCAGAATTGTGACAAAATACAATTCTGTTTTTTAAGCCATCCAGTTGGTGGCATTTTGCTATGGCAACCAGAGTAAACTAATACAAATCTGCAGGATTAAATGGAAATTTCAATGGGGAGAAATGCTGCACTTCTTAAATGACACTTCTCAAAGCTTCTAGATTGTGGTAACCCATCAGTGACAGACAATGAAATGTAGTGTGATAAACTATGAAAGGCTCCATGGACCACAGACAATTAATATTTGAGCATAATAGGGTTAGTTAGGTGGAGAGTACTGGCTCTTTAGACTATATTTACATGAGATGCCATAGGTTACATGAACTTTATTCCCTAAATTCGTTTGAGGCAGCCACAGGGGAGGAAAGTCAAGTATTGGGTAGGGAGGTAGAGATAATAAAGAGTCTTTTAACTATAAATGTCTTTACCCAATCATTCATTCATTTATCAAAAAGATATTAATTATAACTATTATAAGGTAGGCACTTATACCTTATATACGTGGAGAATATAATAGTAAACAAAATGAGTATGAGGTTTTTTTTAAGATATACAATCTAGTAGAAATACAGACAATTAAGCAGATAATGTAACAACGTTATATGTACATCATGGGGCACTTATCTCAGTACCTTTTTTTTTTTCTTTTTCATAGAGAACAGAATGTAGATAACTGATTGCAATGGCTCAGGTTCCAAGTTGGTGTTTTGGTTTGGATTTGTCAGCTTCTATAAGGGCTGAAATGGTTGAAATCTTGCCTCTTTTCTGTCAGTGTTTCCTTAAAGACAAGACAGGACTTAATGACAAGATAAGGTATTGCCATGGATTAGAAGCAATACCCAGTTCTCATGAGTCCACGAATAATCAGGGAAAAGTGTGTCATTAGGCAGTAGAAGGAATTCTGGGTATTTGGCATTCAGTAGTCTGCAGAACACAAACTAGGCGACAGGTGTGCTCCCCACTGTCTGGTCAGGAGCTGCCAATAGGGCAGTCTGACTACTGGTATTAGGCATAAGCAAGCAGTTGTTTCAAAGTGGAATATTAGAGACCTTATTTGAGAATCCCAATTACAGGGGTTGAAGTCAAGGTTCAAAAGAAATGGGAGATAAATGGTACTGAGAAGTGACTTAACACAGTTACTTGGGGTTGAGAGTCAGGAGGCTCTGAAGTAATTAGTCCAAGTGTTTGCATATGTCGTTGGACATTCCAACCTCCTGGGGAGATTGTCAACATACTTGTTACTGGACCTCATCCTCAGAGATTCTGATTCACCTGTTTTATGGGTAAACCTGGACATTTATGCCCTTAAATAAATCAGCATGGGATTATTATGTGTGCCCAAGATTTTAAATTCCTGGATTACAATAACAGAGGGCAAAAAGAAAACAAGCCTGTGCATGTATGCTGATGTGTATCCATGTGTTGGGGGAGGAGTAAGATGAGCAGCAGGAAGATCTTTGTTGGGCAGAATAACCTCAGTAGAGGCTTCTCTGCTGAAGAGGGGAATAAGTTTTGCGTGATCCAGGGAAACTAAAGAGGATTTCAAACTATGCTAAATATCTGCATGTAGAAAATTTGGCTGCAGGGTTTCTTAGGGAAGTCAAAGGAAATACTAATTGTATCTCCATAGCAACAGGCTGCCTAGTTCTGCCCCTGCCTCTCCACTTTCTTACATTTGTCCTAAACATTCAAGTCCTTATATCTCCTGTATAGACATAAGCCTCATCATTAAAAAATAACTATGCTTTCCTTTCTATTATCTAGTATTAAAATCTATGTAGAGTGCCTTTCAGGTTTTAAATTCAAATCTGTTCTCTAAACAAGGACTAACTAAATCAGGCACCTTAAATCTATCTCTGGCCTGTAATCCCAGGACTTTGGAAGGTCAAGGTGGGCAGATTGCTTGAGCCCAGGAGTTCAAGATCAGCCTGTTTAACATGGCAAAACCCCATCTCTTCAAAAAGAAATTAGCTGGGCATGATGGTGTGCACCTGTAGTCCTAGCTATTTGGGAGGATGAGGTAGGAGGATTGCTTGAACCTGGGAGGTGGAGGCTGCAGTAAGTAGAGATCACACCACTGTACTCCAGCCTGGGCAACAGAGCCAGACTGTCTAAAAAAAATTTTTTTTAATTAAAAACAAAAATTAATCTACCTACCTCTGGTGGCATAGTCTTACAAAAATCCCCTTGCCCCTGAGTGTTAAAGATGTTGTAGGGTGTGGTAGGCTACAAATATCCTCCCCCTGCCATGCCAAAACTAAAAAGGTATGTTTACTTCCTAATCCCTAGAACCTTTGACTATTTCCTTATTGGCTAAACTATTAAAGTATACTTTATATTAAAGAATAAAAGACTACCATATATGGCTAAAGATGTGATTACATTAAGGATCTTGAGAGGATGATTTCATTCTTGGTTATACCCCAGGTGGGCCCTAACTGCTGTCACAAAGGTCCTTATAGGAGAGAGGAAATCAGACAGACACATAAAAGAGAGGGAGGTGTTATGGCCACAGAGGCAGAGAGTGGAGTGAAGTGGCTTCAAGTCAAAGAATGTCAACAGCTACCAGAAGCTGGAAGAGACAAAGAATGGATTTTCCTCTCGAGCCTCATAGGGAATGTGTTCCTAATAATACCTTGATCTTGTACTTCTAACCTCCAGAACTGTGAGATAATAAATTCCTATCATCATAAGCCACCCAGTCTGAGGTAAACTAATACAGACCTTGGTACCAGGAAGTGGGTGCTGTGGTAACAATACCTAAACATTTTAAAGTGGCTTTGGAATTGGACAATGGGTGAAGTCTGGAAGAATTACAAGGTGAGTGACAGAAAAATTCTAAATTGCTTTGAGCAGATTGTTAAAAGAAATATGGAACTAAAAGACACTGCTAATGAGTGCTCAGAGGGAACAAGCAGCACAGTAGAGAAAGCGTCTACTTTCTAAAAGAATATATATATTTTCATGAACAGAATATTGATAGGAATGTGAATGTTAAAGGTACTGTTGGCAAGGACTCAAAAGGAAATGAGGAACATGTTATTGGAAATAGAAGAAGTGGTTCCTGTTACCTAGTTGCAGAAAATTTGGCCAAACCGCATCCTACAGTTATATGAAAAGCAGAACTTGTAAGTGATAAACTTGGACATTTAGCTGAGGCGATATCCATGCAAAGTATTGCAGGTGTGCCCTGGCTTTTTCTTGCTGCGTAGAGTAAAATAAGAGGAAAGAGATAAATTGAGGAAAGAACAGTTGAGCAATAAGGAATCAGACATTGATGTGAGAAATTATCAGCCTTTACAGGTTGAAAATAATTCCAGAATTAGAAGATTCACTGTTGGGAAAGCACACTCTGGAGAGAAAGCCAAGGGTGTAGCTGGACACCTTTTAACTAAAGAGATCAGGCATGAGACACATGAATCCACTCAATTGTCTCAGTTAAAGCCAAGAATCAAAATGAGATTATCCAGGAAGATCTGTGGAGCACGTTGTTGTCTTATGTTGTGTATTCCTGTGAAATTCACAGAAGACCCACAGGTTTTCAAAAACATTATGTTAGTAAAAATCTCTTTAGTTCAATTGAGAAAGACAAAGACAAGACAACAGGAAGAAATGCTATTGGACTCTAAAGTTCTACATGCAAAAAACTGGCTGATAAAACTAATCAGCTAAAAATACATGCTACCCTTCAAAGAAAAAGAATGACTCAGAGTAGAAACATTAGTGCAGAGGCGTACACGGCCGTGAGTCATAAGGACTATTCTCATGCCTGGAAACCTGATGGAATGTGTCCTGTTCAATTTTGAACTTACCTGGAACCGGTGACAATTTTATTTTGACATTTTCTCCTTCTGAAATGGAAATGTCTATAATTGTCTGCTCCACCATTGCATTTTGAAAGAAGATAACTTATTTTCTAGTTTCATAGGCAGAAAGAAAGAGAATTTTGCCCCAGGATAAATCATATCTAGACCCTCACCCATACCTGATATAGATGATGATTGTCTTTGTCCATTCAGACTGCTATAACAAATTACCAAAAACCTGGATGGCTTAAAAGCAACAGGGATTTTTTTCTTACAGTTCTAGAAGCTAGAAGGTTTAAGACTGAGGTGGCAGCAGATTTGGAGTCTGGTGAGGGCTTAGTCTCTGATTCACAGATGGTGTCTTCTTGCTGCATCCTCACATGGTGGAAGGAGGCAAGGCAGTTTTCTGGGGCCTCTTTTGTAATCCCATTCAGGAGGACAGGCCCTCATAACCTAATCACCTCCCAAAGGCCTCACCTTCTAATACCATCACCTTGGTGATTAGAATTTAACTTATGAGTTTAGGGAAAACACAAACATTCAGACCATAGCAATGATATTTGAGACTTTTGAACTAATGATAGTTAGATGGGATTTTTGGACTTGAATAGATGCTTCAATCTATTGAGACTTTTTGTAATGTTGGAATTAAGTGGATATGTTTCACATGTGGGACAGATGTGAATCTTTGGGGCAAAAGGGCACAGTCGTGATAAGCTTAAAAAATGGCAAAAGGGCACTATATTTTATGGTGAAAGATGTGATAAAGTTAAGAACCTTAAAAGGAGGAGCTTATCCTGGATTATTTAGGTGAATCCTCAATGCTACCACAAGTGTCCCTATAAGAGAGAGGCAGAGGGAGATCAGATACAGACACTCAGAAGAAGAGGAGGTGATATGATCACAGAGGAAGGGATTGGACTGATGTAGCTGTAAGTCAGCAAATGCCAACCACCACCAGAAGCTGGAAGAGGCAAAGAATGACTCCTCCCCTAGGGCATCAGCAGAAAATGCTTCCCTGCCAATACCTTGATGTTGCCCTCCAGAACTATGAAAGAATGAATCTCTATAGTTTTAAACCACCGAGTATGGTAATTTCTTACAGCAGCCCAAGGAAACTAGTATACCAGATAAATAATAAACGGATTAATTAATTTTTATTGGGGTGTAGAAAACACATATATAAGAAGAAGAGACTCATGCTCACAACACATTTCCTCCCTCTAACAAGCTTCATTTAGTTACAGGATCATCAAGTTTGCATGCCCATTGCACAGCAATATATCAACAAACTGAGACAGCAGGGTTTGCAGCAAAGAAAGCATTAAATGATCACAGGGTAGCTGAACAAGGATATGAGAGGGACCCTCAAATACATCTCCCTTAGGAGTTTTGGACTGGAGTTTTTAAGAGGATTACGGAGGAAAAAGGGATGGAAAATTGGGATCATTGATCAGTCAGGATAAGGGGATGAACTCATCAGGACGTGGAAACCATATTATCCAGTGAGTCAGCACGTCATGAGGTCTTTCAGACCGGCTGACATCAGTGGTTTCATCAGTATGCAGGGCCTGAAAGAATCTCTTAAATGGAAAACCTAATGTTTCACAATGCTTAAGATGTTATCTATAGATCAGTTAAGGGGAACTATAATCCTAGGATAGGGTCTAATGTGATTCTGAGGTAATAGGCAGCAAATGACTTTGAGGAAGTGGGTCAGAGAGCAGCTAATCTAATGATTAATACTAAACGTGCTCCCAGCTTGGTTTATTTTTTTTTCTCCTTCTTTCTTCTTCCTTGATTAATTTTATAAAGTTTATAAGGATAGTTTCACTTTCCTGATATTTTGCTGAGTGGAAACTGATGAGTACATTACCACTGGTCATAGGAAGAAAAACAATTGCCTACAAAGTACAATAATATACTCTTGAATATCAAATTTTTATTTTCTTTCTCTTCTCAGGCAATGATATCAAGGGAGAATCTGCAGAAACACCTTTATTAAAATTTAATACCATGCGCCTGGATCTTAGAAAGAACAAAAGTGGGATACAGCCATACATGAAATATTTCCAAGATTTCTATCTATTTCTCCTTGATAGAGGCATTGTCCCTTTATGAGTACCTATTTCCTCATATTAAAATGAGGATGGTGAACTAGTCTCATGGAGTGGCTGGAAGATGTATGTTAGAACAAAGGTGAAACACAACAGACACTAAAAATTTATCATTGCCCCATCATCAACTGGAGGAGCTCATAGCTCATCTGCTTTTGCTTTGACTTCCAGGAGGCTCAGAAATAAATGTAATTTTTATCATGGTAACTCATTAGCTGAGTGATTAGCATATGATGATTTCTTTTTAATTCATATTTTTAATTTATATCAATTTTATCAACATTATTGTATATTTTTCTCATTATAAACTGCTTTCTGGAGACAGGTTAGGTAGGCATAGTTAATGAATGGCCAATTACATTTGTTTATATTGCCTATGAAGATAATTGTCTTATATGGCCTATCCTGTGTTTGTTTTGGTGGAAAGTGATGGGGGCTCAAAAAAGTTGGCATGCAGAAGTGCCTGGCTCCTTTAAGTTTGTCTTGCATCCAGGGAAATTATTTCCACCTTGGGAAACAATGCACCTTTAAAATGAACCTAGTGAGAAAGAAAGCAAGGCCAAGCCCTCTCTATACATGGGAGAGAAAATTTTGCCAAGGAACTACAGAGCTCCTTGAGGGCATACAATACTAGAATAAGTAACAGAAATGTGAGAGAGACATAAGTCAAGTCTGCATGCTACATAACAGCTAGCAGAGTAGAAATTGACGTTAAAATTTCAAAAATTGCATGGAATAGCCAGATGGGAGAACAGCACGCTATATATTTCAAAATAGGATTTATAGTAGTGTATCTAAATGTATTTACAATACCCCCAACCAATGCTTATTTAAACTGACCATATGTTGTAGTTTGTGAATATAAATTCAAATTAACTTAAAGAAATTGTGTTACGTCTCTCAAGTATGTGACTTTGAGGTAAGCTTGCAGATTTAGTGAGAGCACCATGCTCAGAAATCAACATGGACCACAACATTGATTGCAACAGGTAATACAGCAACATAACTTTTTAATACAATTTTCTAAGAAGTACACTTTTTAGACATCGAGGCATAATAGGCAAAATGATCCAAGCACAATTATTTTTATAGTTTGATGACCATCACTGAGGAGGAGATGGCTTAAGTGCATCAGTGACTTCCTTCTTTCTTTAACCTCACATGACTTTGTCTCTGTGCTTGCGTGGAAAGAAAAAGAACTCTGGTATCTATTCCTCTTATAAGAACACCGATCCTATTGGATTAGGGCCTCACCTTCATGACCTTATTTAACCTAAATTACTTTTTAAAATATGTTATATCTTCAAATATAGTCACTCTGGGGTTTGTGGCTTCAACATATGAATTTAGAGGGAACACAATTCAGCCTGTAGCACTGTCCAAGGGGAGTCTAGTGCTTCAAGAAACTTTAAGTCCTGAAAGGAGCTGCTCTGCAGTGTCGATACTGTTGGTGGCTGACACCCACATGCAAGTGATATTACATCAAGCTCCTATTGCTTGAAGATCTCTTCACCCTCTTAAGTTAACCATCATCCCTTCCAGTATGCAGTACATTCACTGGCCATTTTGCATGAGTGTTTTGTTGTTTTTGAGATAGAATCTCGCTCTGTCATCCAGGCTGGAGTGCAGTGGCACAATCTCAGCTCACTACAACTGCCCGTCTCCTGGGTTCAGTTGATTCTCCTGCCTTAGCCTCCTAAGTAGCTGAAATTATACACCTGCATCACCATGCCAAGCTAATTTTTGTAATTTTAGTAGAGATGGGGTTTTGCTGTGTTGGCCAGGCTAATCTCAAATTCCTGATCTCATGTGATCCACCCACCTCAGCCTCCCAAAGTGCTGGGATTACAGGCGTGAGCCACCACATCTGACCATATTTGCATGAGTGTTTAATCTATTCTCTGGGAAGAAATAGTTGCAGGTAAAAGCTGATTGGCACTAAACTCTAAGTTGAGCTGCTCCAACCACCAGCCCATGGGCCACACACAGCCCAGGACAGCTTTCAATAGGATCCAACACAAATTCACAAACTTTCTTAAAACATTATGAGTTTTTCTGCAATTTTTTTTTAGCTCATCAGTTATTGTTAGTGTTAGCGTATATGTGTGTGTCCCAAGATAATTCTTCTTCCAATGTGACTCAGGAAAGCCAAAAGATTGGATGCTCCTGCCCTAAATCTTGTGTTTTGTTCACTGATGTATCCCCAGCCTCACCTAGTGGCGGGCATATTGTCAGTCCTTGTCAAGGATTTATGAAATGAATGATCTCATGCAGCAGCACCAGGTTTTACCCTTACACTTTGCAAATTGGGGCAGGCAGCACTCTGAAGGGTTGCCACATGTGCTGGGGTTAGAAGACATGAGTTTAACATATACATCTCAGGGAAGCACAAATTTTACTTGATTACAAATCATTTAAAGTATGATGTAAGCTAAACTTCGGTCTGTTGCATAAAAGAAAGCAAAGTTGTCATAACTGTCAAGGCTAAGGTGGTTTCTTTGTGTACCATTCTCCCTCAGCTTCCCCGAGGATCTAGGTCAACTGTGTTCTCACTCTTGCACTGGGTGCTTAGAGACACCAAATAGAAAACACAGAAGATATTTACATTTATCCACAGATCCATAAAGAAAAACGTGTGTTCTAAGTTCACGGATGATAACCATCATAAGATTATATAGAGATTGTTTCCACTGCTTTTTTTTTAAAGCAAAACTATGAGAATTAGACAATGTACAGAAACCATACAAATGCAGGTTTACAGAGACAATAAAGTACAAAATTCAAAGTTTCTTCTTCATAAAGGAGATTAGGTAAAGTGCCGCTTAATGTTTCATAAAATTAGTCACAGATGGTAGGATCTCCTAAGGTCTACTGGGTCAGCTCTACTGACCCTGTACTGATGTTTTTAAAATATATATCTTTGACTATGGAGGGCTGATGTGTCAATTACTTGCTCTGAATTCTGTTCCAATGGTTAAGTACTCCTGCTAATGCTAATAGATATATTTCCCATTGATCCTCTGGTACTCAGAACATTTCCCTTTTATTATGCCACCTCAGTGGATTTTGGCAAATTTCTAACTAAAAATTATTCCTCCAGAATAACGTATGTAAAACACAGTTGGATTCTCCTTCTTCCACCAGATAGATTGACTCCTTTTAGAAATTTACTGTGGAGTTCTATGTTTTTAAAAGCATTCAGACTGAATGTGATATATAGCTATCATTCAGACTTCATCGTTTTCTGTAGTGATTTTATAAGGGTTCTACTACATCAGAAGAACTTTGCCTATTTTCACAGCATCAACATGGCTATGATTCTTAATCATTGGCCGTCAAGCCTCTTGAAGACACACTTGGGTGGTGTACTTATATTTACGCGTATTTTGTCTTCTTCCAGAAAGTGACTTTAAGCAGCTCCCTTTCTTTCTAACTATTCTTGATTTCTATGCATTTTACGTTTTACAAAATGAACTCATACTTTTGCATCTGTTTCAAAATCTTTTCAATTTGCCCTCTTTCTGTTTTTGGTCACATTTACTTTGGATTTGACTTCTAGTTGTCCTTGTTATACATAAAATTCAAGCACATTTTAGTACTGATGCTTACTAAATTTATTATGCCTTAGAGAAGATTTTGATACTTTGTCTCAAAATATATCTATAAACAAATAACCTTAAATCCAGTGCATGTGCATTTATCCAAGCTACCTCACTGCTAACTGACTTACATGCACAGTAGCAATGAATGGGAACCATGTCTGTGTCATTCAAAATTACATCAAGAAAAAGTTGAGGTGATCTATGACTTTTTAAAGCTGAGTGGCTTTGCTGAAATGCAGAATATAATTGAGAAACATGACTTTATCAGTCATGGAAAGTACTACCTGACTCAATTAAAAAGATAAAAGGAAAGAAAAGAAAAATTAGAAAGAAATTATTATCTGTGATAAGATAGTTAATTTATAATATAAGGAATGCTTTCAAAACAATTATTGACCAGGCAAAGTGATTTGCTCCTGTAATCACAGCACTTAGGGAGGCCGAGACGGGCGGATCACAAGATAAAGAGATTGAGACCATCCTGGCCAACATGGTGAAACCTCATCTCTGCTAAAAATACAAAAATTAGCTGGGTGTGGTTGTGCACCCCTATAGTCCCAGCTACTCAGGAGGCTGAGGCAGGAGAATCATTTGAACCTGGGAGGAGGAAGTTGCAGGGAGCCAAGATCACAGCACTGTACTCTAGCCTGGGCAACCTAGAATCCATCTCAAAAAAATAAATAAATAAAATAAGTATTGGCATAGAAAGAAGATGTCAAATACTTATAAAAAGATCTCTCTACTTTTACAATCCAAAAAGGTATTCATTTACATAAGCAGATTGTGGATAAAATGTGTAAAATACCAGGAATAAATCCAAGTGACTTTTTAACACAATAAACAAAGCTACATAAATGAGTCTCAAACTACAATTTTTCTTCAGAAATCTCCAATAGCAAACTGTGTAAAATATCTTAAATAGCCCTGAGAGCAGTTTAAAAGATCAAGGGTATATTAGCATACATTAAGAGAACTCTGTAATCATTTTAAGGAAACATAACTGGCAATGAGACCTATTCACTTTTTCATGTGTTCATAGCATCAAAAATGTATTTCTAAATTTTGTTTTTTAAAATCACTAAGGACCTAAGAAACTGAAACGGTGCCAGTGTGCATAGCTAGTTTATTGGCATAAACATATCATCATTATGTATTTAAAACTCAAACTGTCTTAAAAATTAACAGTCTAAAAAAAAATTAACAGTCTAAGAAAAAAAAAATTGTAGCAAGGTTCTGAAGCAACCGTTCAAAGAGAAAACCCAAAACAGACACAAAGTGTTTCACCAATAATCAGGAAACTGCAAATTAAATCAATATTAAAATACCATTTTATATCCATCAGTTTTGTTAAATAAAAACAGGAAATTTCACCAATAATCAGGAAAATGCAAATTAAACTAACTTTAAAGTACCATTTTTACATCCATCAGTTTTTGTTAAATAAAAAATGAGTGTTAGCAAGTTTATAGCAAAACAACTTTCTTACAACCCTGGTAGGAGTATAAATTAATAAGCTTTATTAGAAAGAACTTAACAAAATCTAGTGATATGAAAAAGATATATATACCATTACCCAACAGGAATTGCTCTCCTAGATTTAAGAGGGTCACAAAAAAGCAAGTACAAAAATGTTCAATGCGGAAATAGTTATACAAGTAAAACAACAGAAAAAATAATTATATACTTGTAAGAAAATTCCACACAGCAGCCAAAATGAGCCACATATGAATTTTAAAGTATGAAAAATATCGTGTATGTTATTAGTGAATCAATGTACCTAATATAAAATCATGCACAAAAGTAATAAACACTAAATATAGGACAATATCACCTTGGGATGTAGCAGAAAGAAAAGGTGATAGTGGAGAGACACATGAAGCGTTTTGCCTGTTTATTAAATGGATTATTTCTTAAACTGGGTGGTTGGGTACCTTGCAGTTTAACATATTATTCTGTATACTTGTGTGTATATATGTGAAGCAATACATAAGAATCTGTATCCATAAGAATCAAGCCAATGCTTGATTAAACTGGGGTTAGGATTAATTTGAAAAAACCGAGTCAAAATATTACAACTGTTTACAGATTTCCATTAAAGTGCCAATCCTGTCACCATATGTGACTTGATGTCCTTGGTTTTTGTGGTTTTGTCTTTTCTTAGAAATTAATGCTTCAGTAGAACTCTTTAATTCAAATTTTAAAAATACAATAAAATAAAATGAGTAATCGAGAAGACCTAAGTCCCACATGCATTGAGCTTTCCTCAGCAATTCTCTTTATGGTATTTATACACACAAATAAATACAAGCACGCCTTGACCATCAACCCCTTCTCTCTGTAGAATGATACACTTTCTCTGGCTTGGGGCTGACTCATTGTCTTAGATGTGGCTCTGTATCATCTTTTGCTTTCAGCATATTTCTTTTTTACTCTTTACTTGTAAAGATCACACACAACAATTGCATTTACTAAGAGTCTGGTTATAAAGGTTTAATAGCTTTCTATTCTAACTGAAAGTCAATCCATGCCCCTCTTGCTTGTTACTCAATTGTATTTCTTTGTGCAGATATATAGGCACAAAGACAAGAGATGACTAGCAGAAGAGAAGTGCAAATCCAGATATCACAGAAGCCAAGTAAATAAATAAATGATGCAGGCAAGAGGTAAGGAAAAAAAGATGAAGAGTTTATGTCTCTTCTTTTGGCACAGACACTAGTCAAGTCCAGACCGTTTTTGGAAAGTTAAAATGTAGATTCTGTATTGCCAAATACTCCAGTTGCTCAAAGATGCAAGGAATTCAGATCTGTATGTGAAGTTGGCAACAAACTTTACATATAATTTTAGCTTTGTTTGGGTCAAACCAAACAGATCTGCAGCCATAATTAGCCCCTGGGCTGCCAGTTGCAGACTTCTGCTCTACATGCTATGGAATCTGCTGATGAAGAGAAAACTCTTTGCTGTAAAAAGAGGAGTGGGAATACTTCCAACCACCAAAATACCCTATTTGCCTAAAAAAAAAGTGTGGGGCAACTCACCAGTTCCATAGAGGGTACACATGGGGAAGAGGACCTACAGATGCCATTTGGAAGACAGCTCCAGGAAGCCATCCGATCCTCTGCCCCAGGGTTGTGTTGTCTGCATGATCCTTGTCACCCACTGGAAGTTGCAACAGGAGTCAGGACGGCCCTTCACAAGAGGGACAGAGAAGTCCTTCTAGGTAAGTGCTGCTCTAGGTGACTCTGGCACTTATGTCATTAAATAAGCCTCTATTTTTGTTGCTGTTGTTTTTATTTCTTGTTTATTTTTGAGTATTTAGAGATGTTCTTCATGGTTCCTAAAAAAACTTCTTTAGAAATAACCTAAATGTGCCAAAGTAGTAAAGTAGTTAAATTATGTTATATACACCAAATAGAATTTTATGCAGGCCTTAATATAAATTATTATGAAAACTATATTCAAGGAAGTAGTTGTTGAAAATTGTTAAAATAATTAAACAAGAGATCATTAGACTGAGGTGACCCTAATGCCTAGGTTTCATTGTAAGCAAACTGAAACATAACTCAGAATTTAAAAGAAAATTAAACTCAAACTCAGCTGATGATAGGCAGCCAACTAGATATTAGATGTATTGTCTTGAATTTCCCAGAAAGTACTACTCCGGAGGACCATTATCTTTATTTTATAAATGAAGAAACAAGATCAGAGAAGTCAATAACTTGCCCAAGGACAAACAGCTAATATATGGCAGAAACAAGATTCAATCCAAGGTCTGCCTGATGTCAAAACTCAAACATTTTTTATTTTATCAGTCTTCCTTACTGGAATCTGTTGAAAATCTGCTCTAGATTAGGAAATCTAATTTTCTCTATTCAGAACTCACATGTAAGACTGTTTTCTGAACCCTGCTTTGCAGGTCTGACGATATTTTGGACAGTATAACATGTGGAGCTGTTTTTCCCTAAGTGCTATGATTTGGTGAACAGCCAACAAAAATTAGATGCCTGTCTCACCCACTGCTTTAAGCAACATCTCCCCAAATGAACGTTCTTGAAATATCCCTGCCTTTTCTGTTTTGCCTTTTTGAATATGTGTTAGCAGGACACAACACTTTACCATTTGTGTTTTATTACAAACAAAAGAAAATGACAGTCAATTCAGTTTAAAAATAATATTTTAAAAACCAGGCAAACAAAGGAAGCCAGTATGCTTAGCTCTGCCTGGTGTTTTTCCTTTCCTTTTTCTTAGTTTTTTTCTTTTTCATCTTTTTACAGGAAGTTAGTATGTTAATACTCCTGGCAGAATAGACAAAAAATCCCTACAACTAAAATCTAGTTTCAAAATCATTATGAAACACAGATGTGGTTGTATTTCCCAGAGCCTGGTTCTGGTTGTAATATTCCACTCCTCTCCAGAGAGATAACAGAAAAATGCATATTTGGCCAAAAGAAAAAAAAAAAAATCCTCGGTTATCTTAAGTGGTTATAAACAACAACAGCTTTTTTTTTTTAATCTAAAAACTACTGTAGTAGTATTGAAATTATTTTTATATAGTCATAGATATACTACACAAGGGTCTAGTAGTTTGAACTCATCTCTTGATTCTAAAGACAACAGCACTGGCAAATCTAAACTATGTGAGGCACACACTTCCTTCAATATGATAAAGGGTGATTGTGTAAGGGTCTATAAAAGTGACTTCTGGATTAGTTATGGAATGAAATGAGCTTGAAATAAGGATCCTAGAGCCTCAATGACACGATGAGTTCCCCAAGTCTTGCCCAAGTGCTTTGTTGGCAAATATAGTGATAAAAATGACAAGAATGTATTTGACAATTATTTTTCATCCAATACTTCAAAAATCAAACTTCATGTTCCCATGATTGGCAGATCACAACTGCTGGTCGTTCCCAGCCCCTTGCTAGATAAAAGTGCGACAGCAGATTTTTAACACTGAGAGATTTGATATAAATAGAGCTCGTCACCAACTAAGAAGAATGAAAAGTTATTTGTCCAGCATATCTGGGACCTGACTTCCTTCAGCAGATGATTAAAGCAGAATCCGTACAGCCCCAGTATCTTGCGGATGCACTGCATCACTGGTATTTCTTTCTTATTATGTCGATTAACAGATTTTCCAATGTTAATCAATGTAAAGCAGCAATTACTCTTCAAATAATATAAATGCTTGGTGGCTCTATGATGAATTTTTATGCTCTTCAAAATCCTGTCTGAAGTTTTGGGATTAGGCTTTTGCAACATCATCAAAGAATGCATACATTCAGATTATCACACCATGAATAATAGCAAACCATGATTCAAGTAATATTACTGGAAATCTCTTACAAAATTCTTCAAGAATAAGTCTCCCGTATAGATGGTCCTGGAGTTGACACTCCTAGATCAATGATCTCCTGTTTTAATAAGTCATTGGATATTTGGTATTCCTACGTGCCAGGAAATTATAAGCACTTAAATCTTGGCTTCCCAATTTGGGGGATTTACACATTTCAAAACATGCCCTAACATCAAAACCAAGGCTCATTTTTCCCAGATAATTACAACCTGTGCAGATTTTGTTACCATCTTAATCCAACAGCAATTACTGTGGTGCCATTTCTTCAGCTGGTTAGCCACAGATTATTTCATACTATTGCTTCACACTTCACATATATGACTTCAGTTTTCCTGAGTTTGCAGCTCCTTGAGGGTCAACTCTTTTGACTTGTATTCTTTTGTACCACTTTCTCACCAAACACAATTCTAATTTTACAACATTTATTTAATAAATTGTTACTAAAATTAATCTTCCGTGGTGGCCAAAACAGAAACGCTAAATTCCCATCCCAGACTCCCTTTTCCTCACCTGAAAAAATCAGGGAAATGTGTAACAGGATTTTGAAAGAAATATTTTTCTATTGCCTCTAAACTGTCCTTAGAGTAGGGGTTAGTCCACTTTTTCTATTAAATGCTATTACATATTTTAAGCTTTGCCAATGCCATTGTCATTTTGCTTTTTCACAAACCTTTAAAAATATGAAACCCATGCTTAGGTCACAGGCTATATACAAAAACAGGCCCCAGATTATATATGATTCTTTGGCCTTATTCCAGGGCCTGATAGTTTGCTGATCCCTGCTCTGCAGCAAACAGACAAAACAACATGTGCGCAGTACCCCTCAGTCGAAAGAACTACCAACACTGGGATGCCAACTCACTTCTTCAGGGCTTAATTGGAGGAAGCAAAACCTATGCAGTTATCTAGCTAGCTAGCCATTATCATTTATTATCTAATCATCCATCCATCTGGCATCTATCTATCCTCTATCAATCAGTCCTATAGCTGTGAATTGATGCATCTATCATTAATCATGTATGATTGAGCAAATCCTTCAATCGTCTGTCTATCCACCTACCTCTCATTTATAATCTATCTATTTACGTCAATCTGTCTATTTAAAGTCTCGGGCAGGGAGACGGAAAAGGGGGTCATCAGTGTCTTTGTCATTTACCTCATAGGGATGCTATATGAGTGTCTCAGAAATTATTTTGTACCTTTTTTAAAGTTTAAAGGGATTCCAGAAGAATCTCTCACAGAGAGTAGACAATGCCTTTGTATGATACAAAAGGGCATTGTATCTTATGGCCCATTCGGATAGCTGCATAGGTAGTGAACCAGTTGATCTATGCTGAGTCTATAAAAACAGAAGAGGAGAATTTAGGGAAAAATAATAAAATTTCCACAGGCCAAGGGGACCTCATGGAATTCAGCTGGGTTGGAGCCATCGTGTTGGCACCCCACGTAGTATAGTATACTTCTAGAAGCAGGAGCTGAAGTAAACAAAGAGGTAGTGTGAAGGTCAGCTTTCCCATAGAGAATAAGGAGTCAGAGGCCTTGCAATGCCCCCCAGAGGACTCACCCATGTGGCCATGAAAGCCATCATTCAGGTGACTGCTCCTTAGTGGGCATGACACCTGATCAGGGCCATTCAGAGAACGGAGGACTACTCAGAATGAGGACTACAACAGGCTTTAGGTAGATCTGAGAATGCTCACTGCCACGAGGTGAATTACGTCCCCTCAAAATTCAGATGTTGAAGCCCTAACCCACAGTGTGACCGTATTTGGAAAAGGGCTTTTAGGAGGTAACTAAGGTAAAATGAAGTCACAAGGGTAGAATCCTAATCCAATAGGATTTGTGGACTTATAAAAAGAGAAAGGGGTACCTGATCTCTTTCTCTCTCCCCCACTCTCTCTCTCTCTTACTCTCTCTCTCCACATGAGCACAGAGGAAAGGTCAGGTGAGGACACAGAGAGAAATGGCCATCTGCAAGCCTGGAAGCGAGTTCTCACTAGAACCTGGCCGTGCCGGCACGTTGCTTTCAGACCTGAAGCCTCCAGGACTGTGAGAAAATTCATTTCTGTTGTTGAAGCTACCCAGTCTAGGGTATTTGCTGTGGCAGCCTGAACTGACTAAGGCAGCCCTCAGCATCCACTGGCATATGTAAGTACTCTCCAGACAATCACCCCTTTGCTGAAATCTGTCCCGGAAACAAAGGAAGAGATGCAATTGAAATCAAGTCTGAGATTCATTTGTAAACTAGGCTGACTGTTGATAATGCTCTAAGATGTTGTTGAGGGAAAAGAAAAAGGACTTGGCTGAGCTGGGTTGAAAGCAGAGATGGGAAAAGAAATATCTATAGCCCATTGAGTAGAGCCTTACGTATTTTCTTTATACTTTTCCTTCCTTCCTTCCTTCCTTCCTCCCTCCCTCTCTTCCTCCCTTCCATCCTTCCTCCCTCCTTCCCTCCCTCCTTTACCTCCCTCCCTCCCTTCCTTCCTTCCTTCCTTCCTTCCTTCCACCCTCCCTCCCTACCTTCCTTCCTTCTTTCTCTCTTCCTTTCTTTCCTTATCTTCTGATAGGTGTATTGATAAACATTCAACTTCAAGTATTTTCATAAAATCTATTTGTCATTAGTGGGACCTAGAGTCTGCAATATCTCCTAGCTCCCAATTAGAGGACTGCTAATGGGCTTCTGGAATCCCCTTTTCCAAGGCTGAGAGCCATAAGTGCCAAGTATTTACATCTCCCAAGGGCAACCCTTAATCAATGACTCCTATGTATGAGAGCACAAAAACCTCAACCCCTTGACCTGGGTGGAAAGTACCCAGAGGCTGATCCACAGAGACTGAGGATTGACACCAAGACACAGATCTGAGAGGATTATTTCAGTTTAAGTAATGTATTCACCAAGTGCTCCCAGGAAAAACCAGTAAGGAGTAGGAAAGAGAGTAAGGGAAAGCAGGACAGGGAAGGGGAGAAAACCAAACAAGAGGGTGATCTTAGGGAAAGCCTTCCAGAGACTGACTTCGGCCTCAATGAATCAGCCTGTGAGTACTTTCCACCCAAGGCAAGGGCTTCGAGGTTTCGTGTGCCCATACCTAGGAGTCATTGGTTAAGGGCCATCCTTGGGGGGTGTAAATACTCAGGACTTCTAGCTCTCGGCCCTGGAAAAGAGGACTCTAGGAGCCCATGAACAGTCCTCCAATGGGGAAAAAAATTTGTGAAAATGAGATCCAAAAGGATCTGGGCAGAGAATCAACATTATTTGCTGCACATATTCAGCAAATGTTAGAATGGAAGAGTCCTTGGAGGATGGTGTATCATGGCATGTCTTGATTAGTCATTAGTTGTCTCACACACACACACACTCTCTCTCTCTCTCTTTCTCTCTCTACCAAAATTTATAAATAATTTTTCCAAATAACTTGTTTAGAATTCAAGTTTATCCCTGTAAATGTTACTCTTGCTGGCAATCCCATGTGCATTTTTTTTTTTTTTTTGAGACGGAGTTTCCCTCCTGTTACCCAGGCTGGAGTGTAGTGGCGCGATCTCGGCTCACCGCAACCTCCGCCTCCTGGGTTCAGGCAATAATTCTCCTGCCTCAAACTCCTGAGTAGCTGGGATTACAGACATGCGTCACCATGTCCAGCTAATTTTTTGTATTTTTAGTAGAGACAGGGCTTCACCATGTTGTCCAGGATGGTCTTGATCTCTTGACCTCATAATCCACCCGCCTCGGCCTCCCAAAGTGCTGGGATTACAGGCGTGAGCCACCGCGCCCGGCTGTGCATTCTTCACTGAGAAAGAAAGAGCTGAAGGTACAACTGGAACTCAGAATGGCATGTTCCTCAGTGCTGCCTCATTTATGCTCCAGTTCACCCTACGATTCCATTACAGTACTGTGGTTCTGACAATATTTCTGGCAATTAGAAATAATTTAGAGCTATGAGTTGTGGTTTTATAATTACTTTAGTTTTTTTTTTTTTTATAAAAGATTATCTGTGAATAAATTTGGGTTTATTTCTAAATAGGCCTATAGAAAAGTATACTTCTGGCTCGAAATATATGCCAAAAGTCATTATTCTAGTAGAATCCAGCAGGCAGCCTAGTATAGAAGCGAGTCAGTTTATGCTAATGACTAAAAGTGTGCCTTTAAATTGCCTGGAGTCAAATACTGCTTTTGCTACTAACAAAATGTTTTTCACTGGACAATTTGATTAACCTTTTAAACCTAAATACCCTTATCTATAAATAAGAATAAAATTGGAACTTGCTTTATCAGGCTGTCAGAGATTAAAGCAGATGATACATGTCAAGTGCTTAGTTATGATGCTGGTACACAGTGAGTGCGCTATAAATGTACATTTTTGTTAAGAACATAGTTTTAGGAGTTGGAAATGTCTCTACCTAATTCTGTCTCTCTGTCCTTGGGCAGATAGCTGAGCCTAAGTTTCTTTTTAATAAAGTGGAGATAATATTTGCATGACTGGGTTTCTATGGGGATTAAGTGCAATATATAAAATATCTAGCAAACTTGAAGTGCATAATAGATGCTAGTTTTCTGCCATTTTATTGGATGCACAGATACTCTCCACAACGTGAAGGAGATGTTGTATGGCCTCAGCATGAATACCTTCAGATTCCCCTCTTTCACTGACTCTTTTGCGTATATACAAATGGAAACCTAGCTTCATCTTATGACTTTGGGAAGATGACCACAGGGACTGTTCAAGCTCCTCTAAGTTCTAGTGTTGGAATATGCTCCCTTAAATTAAACTGAAATTTGCATCCATCTAATCTCAACCTTGTTTGCTCCTGGAACAATATAAATTTGAGCTGTTCTTGAGTTAATTTAGTTAGCCAATAGAGCTGAAAAATTTCATTTCATAAGTTAAGGATATGCTCCCCAAGATTAAATGTTCCAAGGTTCAGTAGCACATTAGGTGGAGTATTTTCTATGCCTTGATGATAGCAAGGCTTCAATGCAAAACACACCAAAGTATTCACAGAACAGTCCAAACTGTTCTGTTCCCTTCAAAATGAATCTCTTGAGTCTGCTCTATAGCTCCTGGCATAGGCTGTTCCCCAGACCTCATTGTTGTGCTCAAAACAGAGTCTGGACTTTATTAGTGGAATTCATACAATGTGGGGACTGGATAATCAGATACTTAAAAAAATTGTTTAACTTGGGATGAAGGTTGTTGCTTGCAGTAAACAGCATGAACAAAGTCTTTTTTTTTCCACTCTCAATTACATTCAGGGCTTAGAACCAAACATTACACTTGGGAACAAATTCAGGGTCTCTATTAGCATTATACCAGCAGCCTCATAGGGAGTGGATGCTTTCTGTGTTTGTGGCTTTGAGCAATGGCATGTCAGGCAGGAGGATGAAGTTGTGTTCCCTGGTTCATAGGCAAGACATGAAAGCAAACTAAATGTCTATTGATAGATCAATGAATAAAGAAAATGTGGTATTACATCCAAAGCCAGGTGTGGTGGCTTATACCTGTAATCCCAGCACTTTGGGAGGCCAAGGTAGGTGGATCATTTGAAGCTAGGAGTTTGAGACCAGCCTGGCCAACATGAAAAAACTCTGTCTCTACTAAAATTACAAAAACTTAGCCAGTTGTGGTAACACTCACCTGTAAGCCCTGCTACTTGGGTGGCTGAGGCAGGAGAATCACTTGAACCAGGGAGGAACAGGTTGCAGTGAGATGAGATCGTGCCACTGCACTACAGCCTGGGTAACAGAGTGAGACTGTCTCAAGAAAAGAAAATGTGGTATACACATCTCTACATGCAATGAATATTATTCAGCTTTTTTAAAAAAAGAAAATTCTATAGTATATGTCAACAAAGATGATGAACCTTGAGGTAATTATGTTAAGTAAAATCAACCAGTCACAAAAAAGATAAATACTGACTGATTCACTTATCTGAGGTATCTAACAGAGTCAAACTCATAGAATCAAAAAGTGAAATCATGGTTGCCAGGAGTTTGGAGTAGGGAAAAATGGAGAGTTGCTAATCAATAAGTATAAACTTTCAGCTTTCCAAGATGCGTAAGTCCTAGATCTCTGCTGTACAACACTGTGCCTAGAGCTACCAATACTTGTTGTACACTTAAAATTTATTAAGGGAGTGTATCTCTGATACCCTGTTAAATGTTCTTACCATGAAAAGGGAAAGAAGAAAGAAAGAGAGAGGGAAGGGGGATGGAGGGAGAGAAAGAGGGAAAAAAGCCAGAAAGAAGGCAGGAAGGAAGAAAGAAGAAAAGGAAGGAAGGAAGGAAGGAAGGAAGGAAGGAAGGAAGGAAGGAAGGAAGGAGGGAAGGAAGGGAAGGAATATAAAGCAAGCTAGTTCTATTAAAGCCTCACTGAGAGACATCAGAGGAGGTCCCATCAGGGACCCATGCTCTGAACCCACATGGCTTTCTTCTTTCAGACACATGGAGTGGTCTGACTTCCTTCCATTTATCCCCTAAACTCCTGTTTTAGACACTCACCAACACCTAAAGCTATACCATACATCAAAGATAGTCACATTTATTAATTCGTTTTTTTTCCTTTCCTTGGCATTGAAAAATTGCTTTGTTTTCTACCTGTATAGTAAAAACCAGGAGAAGGTAAACCAGAAGGTAAAAGGGTGAAATCTTAAAATTCCAAGGTTTTCTTGTCCAAACAAACAAGTAAATAAAACACACACACACACACACACACACACACACACACACACACACACCCCATACACACGCAACCCTCCTTTGTGTAGCTTCAAATTTATGTTTGCTTCATCAAGCATATAGCAGCCTCCAAATTACCATTTGCTTTCATCATTAAAGTGCAATCTTAGTCTGAGCAGGAAAAAAATAAATCTTTCTCTAAGATAATTGTTGTGATAGTGCCACCACAGTCATTGGTATTTGTTTTTGTTTGTTCCTCATAATCCCCTCTCAACTAATGTTTTAAGGTAAGTAGGGGTATTATAGGCCATTAAGTACTGGAAAAAGTCCTGGAGACATTCTCATTTATGAAGGAGGAATCTAAAACTCAGGAAGTATAAAGATTTAGCTTAAACACAGTCACACAATTATTAGCAACAGAACTGCTTTGAGACTCCAAGGTCTCAGAATGTTCAGTTCTCCATCCAGATGGCCCCATCGTTTTGGTTGACTCTGGCACAAATCTTTCCTTTCCTTGCTGATGTAGCCTTCTACAGTACTCCTTGATCACCCTTGAAGAACAACTCCAGGGAGCACAAAATAACTACGTTCCTACTATGTTCCTGGACATCTATTTGTTAACCAAAAAGTGACTGAGACAGACTTCTATTGATTAGAGGTTTATTTTGCCAAGGTTGAGAATATGCCTAGAAAAAAGAATCACAAGTCATAGCAGGATTTCTGGCCTGTTCTTCTTCCAAGGAGGATTTGAGAAACTTCAATACTTAAAAAGAAAAGAACAAGCAGGAGGGGAAGAAAGAAAAAAAAAGGAGAGAAGGTAGGCAATGAGACAAGTAGCTACACTTGGGAACAAAAGGAAGGCAGATTTTGTTCTGTTTTGATTTTTGCATGACTCAGTTCCCAAGCTTAGCTTTCTCTTTGACATAGTGAGTTTAGAGTCCAAAGATTTCATTTTTCTTTCACATATCTCTTTTTCATTCTCCCTTGTGTCTTCACTGTACAGGGTCTTCTCTTCAAGAACCACACAGACTATTCTACTGCAAAGTACCCTGGGAAACCCCAGGTCTCCGCTTTTGCCAAAACTGGCTACAGACTCCATCCCAGTATTTCAACATCCTCCACATCATTCCTGACTTTGAACACAAGCAAACAAATTCTTTTCCATTTAAGAAAACAAAGATGACAAACATGAGGAAGTATTAAATTCCAGAACCTTAAAAAGTTCTCCCAAGTCCTGTTTCCAATTAAGTTGAAGCCAGTTAGACTCTAGCTCTCCTCTTTTATCCTCAGGCTAGAGTTTCCCAAATTTCATCCTATTTTTCACCACCCTCTGCATTGTAAACAGACATCCTACTCCTTCTTCAAGAAATCTCATTTCCCAATACATAGGCCCAAAGATGAAATCAAAGCAGCAAAATCATGTGCTCTTATTAACAACCATTTCAACAATCTCAATGGATACCGATGTTTTACCTTTAGATATTATTTTAACTCTCTTCACTAAAGAAAGCTAGTAGTTTTATCCTCCATCAATAGCATTATAACAAAATATTTTTATTTTTAAAATAGGGGGATACAATATATTTCTGCCATAAAGAAACATTGAAATTTCTTTAGACCATTATTTATTAAGTCTATTTAACTAACTCTGGAATCTCTGGAATCTAGGACATTAGTGTTTATTAGCATCCTAAACCATACATCCTTGGAAACATTTGTCTAATATAAGGCAGCACTGACTTGCTTTAAATGTTTCTAGAATGCAACTCCACTCATCTTACCTACTCCTTCAGAGAATAATATCTCCAGCTGAAATGTTTAGCCTCATTTGTTTCATGTTTTCTGTACACCAGGCATTACACTAAGAGAGATATCATCCTTTCCATTGAATAGACAAAGAAATCTGGATTAAAGAATACACTAGGGAGTTTTTTAATGTGAAAAAGAGAAATCTCACCTCACAGGGGCCTAAGAAAAAAGGACTTTTTATTATCTCATAGAACAAGAAATTTTGAGGCAGAGTGACTCTAGGCTGGGTTAACTCATTAGCTCAATGACATCATCAACGATCTGGAACTTTTTCATCTTTTTGTTCTCCCATCTTCAGCTCTGCCACTTTGTCAAAGACCAGCTGACCTCACAGGCACAAGCATGCCATGCACATATGACAATGTCCAACAAAACATGAGAGAGACAGTGAGAGAAAGAATGGGCCTTTGGCCTCTATTTAAATGTGGAGTTTTTTGGGTTTTCTTCTATGAGCCTCTATAAGGAAAAAATCAGACCCTCTGTATCAGTTCTCACTGCATGTCCAATCTCAATGAAATAAATAACTTTCTTTTTTGGTTGATTCTTAATATTTTGCTGGAAGTGCAGCCCTTTCAAAAGCTTGTAACCATGTGATTCAAATATCCTTTTTAAAATTTGCTCCGTTACCGCTACACAGTCGCCCTCCCCTCCCTTTCCATGACGTTCTCCTTCCCCTAGACCATAAGGGGACTCTTAGAGGAGGTCTTAGGATGTGCCAGTATATAAAAGCAAGTCTATAATTTTCATAAAATGAAAGAAGTGGGGCTTGATGGACACTTGGTCACCGGTTGGTTTAGCATTTCTCTTCCTCCTTCCCATAGTAAATTATTAGTAACACAATAGGGTCTAATTTTAATTCTTAGTTTGGGGGCTAATTTTCCACAACACTGACTGAATTCTTTTCATGTCTCATTAGAGAGACGTGCATCCCAAGACTGTGCCAGTCCAGTCACTGTTAAGGGAAATGACCTGAGCTTATATTGCCTATTCTGGGAGCTGGGAATAGGATCAGCTCTCCCTGCCTTTAAATGGTGGCACACGAACAGGCCTGGGACAGTCTCACCAAGGAAGAAGTGGAGTGTGGCTGTGTGGTAAGCATACAATAAATCCCTCTGTTTAAGTATTTAATTACCTGAGCATTACACCAAGTTAGTTGATTCCTTGAAGTTGCGTGGATGTACCCTTTCATTTACACTTTTTGCACTATTTTGAAGTCAAACTGGGTATCTGGGTTTCAAAGGAGAAGTCTTACTCTTCTAGGGCCCAAGTAGGAAGATAAATTCCAAGAACTGCTGACCATTAGAATTAGAATATTACTAATAAGTACTAGTACATATTTATATTGTCATTTATTTCTTCAGGGTTTAAAGCATATCGTCTTAATTGTGCAGTTCTCAAAGGCAGTGTGGAAGTGAGTAAGAGTCACATCCGGGACTAATATCCTAACCCAACTATTTGTAATTTAAAAATACATATAACAAAGAAAAAAGTGACCTAGACTAACGCCACTTTTTTCCTTGGTTCAATTCAAATGACCTGAAATGTATTGGCAGGATTCACAAAGAGTTTGAGTTCTAAATATATGAAAGCCCCAGATGGTTTTATTGGCTCAGACATTTTTCTATGATTTCATTTTGTCAGAGCCATCTAAGAGCATAACTAACACTGATTTAAGTTGGCCCCTGCCAAATGCGTTGAAAAATAATTGAATAAAAAAGAATAAGGCATTAATTTGCTGATGTTTCATTATGAATTGCAAAATGATACACATACTTGCATAAAATTTCAGGGCCGAAAATAACTCACACAGCAGTGAATTGCAGACATTGATAGACTTTATGCCCAAAAATTATTGGGTGAAAGATGGTTTAGAGATGATTTTCCCCACTAGAGAGAGAGAGAGAGAGACAGAGAGAGAGAGAGAGAGAGAGAGAGAGAGAGAGAGAGAGGATCCAGACATCCACTAGCTTCCAAATACTTTTACTTAGAGAAATGAAAAAAGTATATATACATTAGTTATTTCTCCAGGTCCACCTGGCCATCTAAAACAGTCTGAAATGAAAGGGGAGTATTCTAGTGATAGCAAGAAATTAGAAATTTTGTGGGCTTTACACTTTTTCAGAGACATCTGCTTATAGCCATCCTTATGGTCTCACTATTTCCATAGTTTTAGAAAAACTCTTTTCAGTTTTGGGGCCAAAGAATTTTTTCCCTTTCTGCCAATCTGTATTTTTTAGAGAGTTAGCCAAAGTGCTAAATTAATATGAAATAGATGGCCAATCATAGTCAAACTGGGAGAGAGGATACATTTGCTTTCTCAGAGTTCCCAGAAGATCTTTCTTTTTCTCCCTTCTTTGTCTTTTTCCACTTTTGGCTAGCCAATTTTGCCCTCTTTGCAAAATCTGTTCTTGTGAAGAAAGACACAAACTACACACATAGTGCATGCCTACTACAATTCTATTATTCATTCAGACTGTAGTCCAAGTGGATATTTGCATTTAAAACCTCTTTTCCAATAATTGTAAAAGACAAGACTTTGCCTTCTCTGTAAAATAAATATGATCTAGCTATCTCTGGATCTCATCAGTTTTGGGACACAGCATGTTACATGAAGTGTCATATCTCAGATTTCACAGGTCTTGTCCCCATCAGCTAAGCAGGCCCCTAAATCTGCAAATCCTTTTTCATCATCCCCATCATGCCCACTGGCCTGCTGGACTTCTGTATCTTATAAACGTGTCCATCAGTCATAGTCACCACTGGGCTAGTATTGTTTTCCACATTTTTCATGCCCTGTTCTATCTCCTCCTGGCCAGTGGTGTTTTTTTCCTCCTGAGACATTGCTGTGCCTGACATCCATCATGGCTCACATGGCTGACCATGATAATGCCAAAGATATGCTGAGACTATTCTCTCAATAGTCCCAAACTTGCCCTTCCTTGAGGTACTTAGAGTACACTGGCATTTGGTGAAGAGGAAATGGTTTTTCCTGTTATCATGATTCCATCCAAGAATCCTAAACATGATGTCTGTATTGTCCTTATTTCTCTTCTTTCTGTGCACCTGTTTACCAATTTCTCAAATTTATTTAGTTTAAATAAATAAATAAACAAGTCCCCTGTGGAAATGAGTTCTCTAAATGAAGCTTTTGATGGAGTGCTTTCTATTCTTGGAGCATTTATCATTTTGGAGGAAGACAAACATTAAAAGGTATAAAAATCAACGTAATAAAGGGATTCATGTATGATTTTAGAATAGAAGTGCTGTTTGTAGAATAAAAGAGGAAACAATAATTTTTGGCTGACTAGGCTAAAGAGACTTCAAGGACAATATTTTAATAAACAAATAGAAAGAACCAGCAGCTCATTTAGAGTGGACAGAATGAATAGAGAAACCGAGGCAGAGAGAAGCACAGTGTGTGCCAGGCAGACTGAGGACTCCCATTTGGGGTCTGGGTTGACTGAAGAAAATACAACTAGAGGACCTGAGCTTTCCTTAGTGAAGAGAGAAATCATTTTCCACATTATGTGCCATGACCCCAGCTCAATCACATTCAAACCTTATGTTTCAGATCCAAAATTGTGTTAAAAGCAAACTGGTTTTATGTATATTTCATCCATATTTATTTAAGTTGATCTTCAGATCACTGCCTAAAATGGGTTCTTGGTGGTATTTTATATACTTGAGGGTATAGATGGTATTTTTACTTCTTCTGGTAGAAAGATACCAGTTTAGAAAATGAGAATAATATATAAGTAATGTGTTTTGCAAATGGCAGTTACTCAATGAATACTCAGAGAAGAAAAACAATTTCCATGGAATGAAAAGACTTTGCTTAACTAGACCATAACTGCAAAACTGGTTTTCAAGCTCTGTTTGTTCTTCAGAGGCACATAGGAGAAGGCCTCCTTTCTAAACACACACACACACACACACACACACACACACACACACACAAAACCCCTTTAACTAGAAGACCTTCGCCTTTATTTTTTGCCATATAAGAGCTCTGAACAAGACTTCCTTAATAAAAAAATAAATGTTCATGGCTTAAAACTTTTAAAAAATATTCTTACAATTATTGAATTCGTTCCCTTGAAAAAGGAAAAGGAGTATTTTTGAAATTCTGAAGAAATTGTCATTCCAGATATGCTAAACTGATAATGAAAACTTCAAAGCAATAATTTCAAGCAAAACAGAAAAAAACTCACAGTGAGTAATAAGAATGATATGTAAATAAGGATTATTGCATAGGAAGTCTAAAAAAGGTGCAGAAAATAAAGCATTCTAATATTTTTCAATTTTTATAAAATGTTTACTAAGTAAAGGTTTTTAACAATTAAAATTAAGTTTTAGATACTAACAAGTAAATGATATTTTATGTAACACTGACACTTCTTTGTAAGGGAATTCATGAAAAAGAGTATAGAACGGAAGAGGAACATTTTTAGACAAAATATCTGTTAGTAAGTGAATAATTACTAGTACTATGTATCAAATGCTATTCTCAAGAAAATCTCTGAACTTGATGATAGATATCTATGTACAGAGCATCTTATAAAAGTCTACTACAGACAGCCACATAGAAGCCTTGGTCAAAGGCTTTTTTGGAATGATTAGGAGGGAGGTAATAATACATTTGAGTGAGCAGAAGAAAGAGGCCTAGGAGAAGGATAAATTCTGCAATAGGAGATACACAGGCAAGGTGAAAAGCAGATGGAAATAATCATATTAACACTAGGCCTGTGGGAAAGAATGTGGAAAAAGACATATAACCACATTGTAAGCTGGGATCATAAATGAAAATGAATATAGAAAGGAAAAAGAACTATCTCAGTAAAGGTTTAGCCAACTAAAGTATTGGCCCAACTGCCATTAATTTTGGGAATTTAAAACACAAATTTTTAATGAAATTTCTATGGTTATGATATTTAACCAACAGTCATGATGATTTATAGGTGTTTTTTTGTTGTTGTTTTTTGTTTTTTTGCGGCGATAGGTAGGGATTAGTTTGTTTGTTTCAGAGTCTCACTCTGGTTGCCCAGGCTAAAATGCAGTGGCCGGATCTTGGCTCACTGTAGCCCCAGCCTTTGCAGCTCTCACCACAGTCTTCCGATAGCTGAGTCTACAGATACACACCACCACATCTAGCTAGTCTTTTGTATTTTTAGTAGAAATAGGGTTTCACCCTATTTCCCAGGCTGGTCTTGAACTCCTGGACTCAAGCATTCCACCCACCTTGACCTCCCAAAGGGCTGAGATTACAGGCATGAGCCACTATGCCAAGCTAGTGATTTACAGTTAATGCAAGTATTTGCAATCTAACTTGTTATTAATAATGGAGCATGGTTATGTTGTATCAATGAGGAATTTTTTATTTACAGCATGCTAGTTGCTGTTCATCTAAGTATAATAGACATAATAATTATGCTATTCTTGTGGCCTAAAAGGTGAGTTATATTTATACTGTTCTCTCTCTATAGAAGCAACAAATAAGGGTTTGGCATAACACTTGTTCTTGAGGATCTCTGGGCGACACATCTCAGGTGGGTTGATAAGAAGAAGACTGAAATAACTTCCACCCATTATTACGAATCTACTGTTTCATGTCAGGGTGCACTGATGTTAGAGATTTTACCAACAGCCTGGGACATTTGTCTACTGCCATGAAAGTGATCCATATTGTCATAGCTGGGCACAGAAATAACTTTGCCAAGTTTTGTCAAGATATAGGAGCAGAATATGAAGTTCTTTCATACAAAATAGAAGAAAGAGCCTTTAATACAACCTTTATTGACTTTGGACAGTCTTCAACCCCCACCCATTCATTAACTTTTTTATTTGAAGACAAAATCCACTCACAGAACCATTTGGCATAGAGGATGTCATTATGAATTGGCTCACTTGAAAAAACTTTTGGCCGCAGAAGTTATGCAAACCTTTTCATTAAGGCTCTATAGTCCGCATTACACATATTATTTTAAAACTATGAGACATTTCAGCCAAACAGACATTCAGGAACGAAAGATTGGAGACAGACAATTTGAAATTTTTTTCTTTGCTGGAGGAAGTGATTCTTTAGGCTGAAATCAAAAGCAACAATGTTCTGTCTATTTTTATGCAAGCCAAAATCTATAGACACCTGGAAACAGCAGATAATATTTTTAAAAGATTACTTCTCCTCAGATGACCTGAGAGTGAGGTATGGATACATAAGCCTTTGCTCACTCAAAGACCATATGAAAGTTCCCCTCCCTGACTTGAGGGTACAGGATATGATATGACATAAATTTCTCCTGAAGACCCAGTGATTCCTCTTCTCCTTGAAACAAACCTATTCTCATCAAGTAAAACTAGTAACGAGAATTCTGATTTTATTTGTTTTTCTCTTATAGGGATTTATCATTGGAGTTTTTAGCACTTAAAGGTACAAAAATGAAAACTGAAAATTTATTGTCAAAAGATGATTCTCACGGAGGTATGTGCATGCATTCCACAGTATTTACTTCTTAGTCAAGCCAAAAAATAACTGTCTTCTCATTGCAAGTTCAAGTTGAACATGATTAAGGCTTACAGTTTTAGTTTTATGCAAAATTTACATTATTTTTTTAAATGAACATTTTCACATTAAGGTTGGGAATAAGAGAGAAATTTTTTTCAGAAAAAAATGTTTTATATTATGTCTTCATGAAAGAAATGAATGTTCAATGCAAGAAAAAAGATTATATAAAGAAGTGTAGAAACATGTGTGTGTGTTTCTGGAAGGGAAATAAATAGCTTTCATCAGATTCTCAGATATTTATGACCCAAAAGAGGTCAAGATACTAATAAAGAGTTAGTTCACAATCATTCCTTGGTTATATTCTATTCAGCTCTCTAATACTCTCTAATATTAGGTTGAACCACACACAACTGCCAGTGTGTGATAATTTTTTACTTATAAAAACAGCAGTTTTACAAGTCACAGTCTAATATCTTAAATTAATTCTAAGAAGCATGAAAAAGTAAGGGAGAATAGCTAATATGTTGGATCCAGAATCAAGTTTGAAAAAAATCTTGGCACACCAAGATATGGAGTAGAAATATATTACAATGAAAGAGAACAAAAATAAGCCAAAAATCCTACATCAAGCTGCATAAAACAGAACTTTTCAAGCATAGTGTGGCAGAGATATTTCAGCATGCAGGTAAAAGAAACCCCAAGGACTCAAATGAAGACAAGCTCAGCATGAGATAACAGGGCAGGGCTGCTAATGAACAAAAGCAGTCTCAGCATCAGGCAGAGCCGCTGACTTTCACTTAATACTCCCTTTATGCAAGACTTTGTATTAGGCATTTTAGATTTACTTTCTCATGTAATTTTCATAACAGAACTTTGAGGTAAATGTCAACGGCTCCATTTGATAGGTGATGAAACTGAGCACAGAAAAGCTGCATAACTTGCCCATAGTTAATAAGCGTTGGTGATAAAAAATGTAACAATAATTTGCTGAAATGTATTGAGCTTTTCCTGATAACCAGGAACAATGGCATATATCCTACATAATTTCATTTCTTACTGATATTCATACATACGACAACATTATTAGGCAAGTATTATTATTTTCATTTTACAAATGAGAAAAATAAGGTTCAAATGTCACATCTAGCTTGATAAAGGTCTTCAAACTCCAGCACCAGATACAAAGACAGCAGCTTTAGAGAAAATGTTTAAGCAGCTCCCATGATTGGGAAAGGTCAAATTCCTTATTCTGTGTATATATCATCAAGCAGCTCTGCTTCTCTGATCTGATTATGGCTGATACACATGTAGAAACCTATTCATACTTAGGTTTACATAAAATTCTGGGAGATTACCTGCCCTACATTAAACAGTGGTTATATCTGAGAAATGGAATTCATAATGCTTTCTGACTTTTGTCTACTCAAATGTATGCTCCAAATTCTTCACAAGGAGCGTATGTTACTTGAGGCCTGATAGTTTTTTAAATGAAAGTTACTTTTAGTCCTCCTCATTACTGAGTTCATTTATTAGAAAAACATTATTAGAACTGAACCCATGAATTTGACCTCTAACATGGCACTATAAGCACATGTGAGTTCCCCAATACTGAGACAAGTCAATAGATTGTGTGGGAAAGGATGCTAAAAATGAAATTCTGTATCTAAAAAGAAAATTAATAGAGCCAGAATAGTTATCTGGCTATTAATAGTTAATAGCCAGAATAGCCTTGTAATGTGCAAACCCAGTGAGACCATTTCCTTCTGCAAAGGTGAGGGGAAAGCTCACGCTGCCACCATGCTCCTCAGTGAGCAGGAACTGGGGCCTTCAGTGAACACAATGCTGGCCTGCAGGGTCCGTCAGACCAACAGGGCCATGCACATGACCTGGAGTGGAGGTGGTTACCTGAAGTGCCAGCTCTTTCTCCTCTGTAGAAGCAGAGACAGGTGAAAGGCTGACTATAATGACATATACAAAGAGATGAGCTCAAGGTTAGTGTTGAAAAGCAATCCATGAAGGAGGAAGTGAGGTTGAAAGAGACAGTCAGGTAAGAAGTGTAGAGTGAAGCAGGAAACTAAACGTAGGCATGAAATGGGGCTGAAACGGTGGAAGAGAGCAGTTGAGCACGTTGGCGTGAGGCACGAGAAAGGGAAAGGGAAGAGGGTCAGTGGCAAAGAAAAATACAGGGAAGAGAATGTTTTACCTCCCACCACACAGTTTCTTCTGACCTGTGAGACAACACTTCCTTTTGTGCTTCTCTTTTATCTCTTCCTTTTGTCTCTCACCCTTCCCACCCATGCCCATTAGTTCTCTTCCCCTTTGTCATTTTCTCTCTTCCCTCTCTTGCTTCAAATTAAAATCCCTTTTGTCCTGTGAAGCCAAAGAATGACATAAATAGGGAACTTAAGAGACCATAGAAAGAGAGGAAGGGGAGGAAAACAGTAAGGAGGTTATGGAATTCTACCATAAGCTTCTACTGAATTAAAAGTATGCAAATGGAACTGCAAATAAAGAAGATGCATAATGCATAGAAGCTTAGGTAGGGCGTGGGAACTCCTGGCACCAGTTTAAATGATTTTACTTCATTTGTCTAGGGTTCTGTCACATAGTAAAAAGATTATAGTCATTATTTGAGCTGAGTTAGACGCATTCATGAGCATTATGTTTAATGAAAATAGAAGCATAATTGAGGCCTGAATCTCCTGAAAAAATAAAATATTAGAATACACATACACACACATACTTTCTTTAAAAATGTAATGTTATGAATCAAAGCAGGAATAAGCAAACTACAGGTTAAGAGTTAACTCCAGTGCCCCCTGTTTTGGTACAGCCAGTGAGCTAAGGATGATTTTTTATTTTTTTAAAGGATGAAAGAAAAATTAAAGGAAGAAGAATATTTTGTGACACATGAAAAAGATGAAATTTTACATTCAGAGTCTATAAATGAAGTTTTATTGAAAGAGAGTCACCCCATTCATTTACCTATTGTCTTGTCTGTGACTGCTTTCACTCTACAATGGCAGTGTTGTGTAATGGTGACAGAGATTGCATGTCCCATCAAACTCAACGTATTTGCTCCTGGCCCATGACACAAAAAGATTGCCAGCCCCTGACTTAGGGCATTGCTTACTGAAAGGGAAACGTACACTTTCCTACTGATGATCAAGCATTGGGAAGTCAGCCCTCACTGTGTCCCTCTTAGACTTCTCACTCTCTCTTCTTCATTATAGGACTGTCCCAGAAAAAGAGCTTTATAGGCATGTTAGTCTTTTTAATTTTTAAAGATTTTTTTTTTTTGCCCATAAACAGCAGTACCTCAAGATTATAATCTCCATTTGGAATAATCTTTATCCAAATAGAGATTATACCAAACGGAGATGATAATCTACGTTTTGTAAATAAATAAATGATATCCAGTACATCTCATTTTTTTGCTTTTCATGCTTAACTCTTTTATCTCTGGAGGTGACTTATCAACAAACCAAAGGAAAAAGCAACTTTTTCAGGTAAACACCCAAGGTAGTAATAAAACTAAGTCTCTTATTAATTGCTCAACTCAAGATCTAGATTTTTCTTAAGTGACAAAGATCTTTATCTTTACTTAAATATTAAGCAAAACATTTTGTGCAATGAAAATCCATGATAACCATCACAAGAATCTTGGGATTGTCATGCTCAGATTTGGAGGGAATGTTTATGCCCATTCAACATTGCTAGGTAAATTTTCCACCATTTCCACATAGGAAGTTTTTACAGAATTTTCAGAAACAGAAATATTTTTGTAACTATGAAAAAATGTAATTTAACCTTGTAATTTTGTATAGTTTACAAGTTTGCAAAAGAGATCACAGAAATTACAGAAATAATGTACACTTAAACTGACAGATGGTCTTTTTCAAAGCCTAGTCGATACTTCACTAAAACTCCTTACTTAAGGAGTTAATCAGGAAACACTTACTTAGCACATGCCTCAACTAGAGCAGTATATAAGTCATACTTGTTTTCTTTGAAATGGTAAAGTTTCAGTATTACTGCAACAACAGCATTAAATATTTTCATAGTTACCTTTATAAAACTTCTTTTTTTATCATTAAATTCATCAGGTTTGAGGCAGGGAAACCATTGTTTCCATAAACAATCAAAATCAAAGCACAATAGTAATATCAGAAAATGGTCAAGAGATCGAGACCATCTTGGTCAACATGGTGAAACCCCGTCTCTATTAAAAATACAAAAATTAGCTGGGCATGGTGGTGCGTGCCTGTAATCCCAGCGACTCAGGATGCTGAGGCAGGAGAATTGCCTGAACCCAGGAGGCGGAGGTTGCGGTGAGCCGAGATCGCGCCATTGCACTCCAGCCTGGGTAACAAGAGCGAAACTCCGTCTCAAAAAAAAAAAAAAAAGAAAGAAAATGACGGCCAAAGATTTGTTGTTGTTCTTGTTGTTGTTCTATGTATTTGCCTGGGTTCTTTTAGATTGATTGCTTTGTGGCATTCACTCTTTAGAACATTTAGATAAGTGAAGTAGCAGATCTATTCAGCAGTATCAAAATAATCAGAATTATAAAACTCATAAGTGAAGCTAAAGTGAAAGGCCTAGACCCTGTTTCACCCATACAGGTGCAAACTGTAATCCTGCTAGAAGCTGAGTCACCACATTAACCGTCAACCTTCCAATCAGAGCTTGGGGTAATCTTTTGTAATTGCTGCAATATTTAAAAGTAACTGGTAATTATATAATTTATAAAAGTATCTGTTTATTATGATGAAGCCACTCAGGGAAGACAAGGAGTACATGTAACATAATAGGTTGATTGAATAAATGGTTCAGCCACTTTACTGCTATTACTGTATGCTAAACAATAAGTAATGGTTCAGTTCAGTCTAAAGCTCATCACAGTGTGCTTACCTCTTATACTGCTAGTTCAGGTCTTTCTTTTGAAGGCAACTGGTTGATAATGTATAACATGTCAGAATGCAACACACATAAAAAGTATAGCTCTAGACACTTATTTGGAATTAGTGTGAAACAAGCTTGGATTTCAATCCATCAAAAAAAGATTGCTTCCCAAATGGGGTTGGTACTATGAATTAAGAGCAAATAGAAGTAAACAGGATGTCGCTGGAATTTGAGAGGTTCACCAGTGGCCTCAGTGCTCAGCTGTTGACGCTACATGGAGTTGGGGAGGTGGAGGCAGTGATGATGCCCCATTTTATGTAGAAGTCAGATCCAGCTTCCTTGATACTGTTAGTCCAGCTGCAGGCTTTACAAGCCTTAGAATTGTAATGTGTGGATTACAGAAATATTTTCAAATTTGACATGTACTGCTACGTCTGTACTTTAAAATACATATATAAGTCTCATTACAAATTGATACTATTTTTTATTGTTCAGACAACCAGGTGTCCACAAAGATGTAAAATAATTCTTAAATGTGAAATCGAAGAACAATTATCCCTTATCCTTTTACAAGTTTCCTTTTAAGCCTACCAGCTTCAGAAATTACATTAAGGATTAGTGTAATGTAGATAATTGCAAGGTATTATTTTTATTGGTTTCATTATTTTTTAGGTATAGTAAGTCCAACAGGTCAAGAGGTGATTGCCATTGAAATGATAATTTGTTTATCACGGTTCCCAAGCAGATGGGCATGCCACACCCCACAGGACCACATGGGGAATCACTGGAGTGAGTCAGGGGGAGAGGGAGAGGGAGACACTGTGGGCAAGAGCCTTTACTTCGGTTTCTTCAGGAAGGAATGGAATAGGCAGGGTATGCAGGCTTCGGATTGGCTAGTTGAAATAATTTCAGCAGGCTCTGGGGCACAGGAGCTGACCTTTGTTGTCTGGTGTCTAAGTCTGGAGTCTTTAGGGCTGGTGGATACTGGTCCAGCGTGTGAGAGCCCAATAAAGAAAGCGGTTGGAGTTGTGAGCTCCAGGGTAGTTGATTTGCACTTGAATAGGATGCTGAAAAGGATGCTTGATGCAGAGTTGTTTACTATCCCTAGGAATTGGTTGACCTTGGGAGGGGCAGCAAAGTCCCAGAAGTCAAAGTATCAGAACACAAAAAATGAGAGTTTTGGTTAGCGCAAGTATTCACTCATCTTTATTGCAAAGTGTTGAATACATTTCTTTTTACTATGAAAAAATGACTCTTATTATTTCTGATAAGATTGAAACAATTCAATGCAAATTTTTTATATTGCCTTTCTTCTCCACAAATTCTCTTTGTATCCTCCATCATTTTTATCTCATGTCTCCTGACTCAGAAGAATCATCTCTACTTTAATTGTTAATATTGGTCTTCATCTTACTGCGTTAATGCCAGTTCTGAAGCAAATCTTCATGAATAATTCTCTCTCCATGTATATTTTGAGTTTTCTTATTTTTTTTAATCCCTGCAGTCCCATGCTCCCTACATATAACATATTCAGACCTTCTGTATTCTAAACTCATTTTGTCTATATAGGGTTGCCCATAAAGCAATCACCGTAGTACTGTCTTTTTCTTCACTGTCAAAATTCTTGAAATTAATCTACATTCATGGCCTCTGAGGCCTTAACTCCTTATCATATGGTCTGGCTCCCGCTCCACACAGATGTCTCTTTTATTGTGATCAAAGCCAGCAAGGTTTACTTAGCCCCATATTTCCTTATTTGTCTACAGGATTTGGTACCATTGGCCTCTTGCTTAAACTGCCCTTTTCTCTACAATATTGTGGCATTGAATTATCTCTATTAAACAGATCACTCCTAGTCTCCTTTCATGGCTTTGATAAAGCTCTCTACTTTCCTTAGAGAGAGTCTCTTTTTTAAGTAAAAGTCACACTGCTGGCTCCCCACTCAACCTTTGTCCGTGGCTTCCTTCTCGTGGCCTTGAAATCAATCTAACCCAATCCTGTGTCATCAACCTCTCAGTGTCAGCATCCCAGTGTGCTCCTTCTCTCTTCACTTTCTTACATTGTTCTCATTGCCTTCTGGTCCAAAATATTAGAATCTTCTTTATATTCTTCAAATCTTTTTCTTGCCACATTATACCAATTGGAAAATCTTGCCTGCTCTCTCTCAGTGAAGATTCTCACGTTTACTTCTTTATTTTCCATGTCACAGTCA
Source organism: Sapajus apella (assembly GCF_009761245.1). Taxonomy (NCBI): domain Eukaryota; kingdom Metazoa; phylum Chordata; class Mammalia; order Primates; family Cebidae; genus Sapajus; species Sapajus apella. Next base: position 14,586,324 of record NW_022436958.1, read on the forward strand.
ACCATGTTTGAGCTTTTATTTACTCTCCTAAGTTCCTGACTTGCCTCCATGTCTTCAGTTTCTCCTCTGTTAGTAGTAGTTTTTATGGGATGTTTCAAGTGACTGGCATGCACACAGGCTTGCCATTTGCAATTTGCCATTTTCAGTTTCTAGGAGGGTACTTTCATTCAGCATCCCTTGCCCTAGTAGACAGTCTTTATAGGTAAGAAACCAACTCTAACTCTCAGACTACTGATACTGGGAAGATTATCAGTGAAAATAATAAAGCTGATGATTGTAGTGTTCTAAGTCCTCAGGTCACTGAATAATTCATGTAAACTTTACTCCTTTTTCGCTCCCATGCCTGCTTGTAATAACAACCTATATATCAGTAGCAACAGACAACTCCTCTGTTTCTGTTCTGATTTCGGTTAAGAAAAGAGCAGACTTGGCCTCCTCTCCTTGTTTGTTAGTATAAGAATGGCACTGGTTATCCCATGATTGGACTGACCAATGAATAAGTAGACAGACGTCATTTAAAGTGACATTCCATCAGCTCTGAAGAACATGGAACCATGAATTAAAGAAAAAACTGAGTTGGTGTCTCTGGTGTTTGGGCTCCCACCAACAAAGTCCCTGCCGATTATAATCTTATTTTGTCTGCAGTCCAGATGTCAGTATACCAGTGATGCTACAGAAGAAAAAGAGAGTTTTCTCAGAGCAACCTTCATGGTCTGCTGAGGACATAGCCAACTCCTTCTCTCTCCTTGACAGAAATGGTGTCCTTTTGTAACAAGGGTCCCTTAGCTGCAAAATATAAATTACTACTTGCTTAAGTGACAGGTGGTTGGGATTCCTAGTTTTGTCTTTGGCAAATTGATAAAGAAGAAAAGCCAACCACATGGCCCAGCCATAAGGGGATAAAGGAAAACTCTGATACAGCCCTCGTTCTTTGCAGCTCACGATGTAGTTGGAGAAAGGACTATGATTTATGGTCAGACCTCTCTTGATCCATATTGATGTTCCCTGTTAATCTACTCTCCACACTGCCCCCTGAAAAGCCTGTAGCTATGCTCATATTGCTACTCTAAGGGTTTTCCTTCAAGAGTGCTCTCAGCGTAACTCTAACCACTTGACCCTACTATTCAAAGCCCTTTCTAGTATAATCCCAATATATTTCCCAGGTGTATCTCTCTCTCAACTTGGTTTTTCTTTAGTGCATTCCTTCTAACTGCCTCTGTATATTTACTGATACGGTTTCTTTCCCTGCCGCAATCGCTTGCCTTACTTTCTCACACAATATTTATTTAGTACTTATTCTGAGCCAAGTACTTTGCTAAATAGTGGAAATTCAAATGTGAGTAAAACCAACAAAGTCCCTGCCCTTATGGAGACTACAAGAAAATGGGACGGACAGACAGATATTAGTCAAATGTCACAGATCTGTGTAAATTACAACTCTGATAAGTGCAAGAAAAAAAAGACAGTCAGAACTATGAGCATTTTTAGAAAGGGAACTTGACAGAGTGCCAGGAAAGAGAAGCTGAGAGCTTGGCAGTGCGGCTGCAGCACAGTACACACTGGGTCCTGCTGCTGAAATCCTTCTAGCCCTTCAGAGTCTCTCTGGAGCCCTTTTCTAACTCTCTTCACTAAGATCACTCTCTTTCTGAATCCACCCTGACTCTGTGTATAGCTTTTCTATGGCCGTTCCGTTCTCCTACTCTACTACTTCTCTAATCTTCCTTTTAGATATTAAACAATTCAAGGTTAGAGACTACAGTATTCACATCTTTGTATTTTTTTTTTTTTTGCCATTTTCTAGAACAATGTCTTGGATACAGTGGGATACTCATTAACTATTTACTAAAAGAATGGCCTTGTATTAGTCTGTTTTCACACTGCCGATAAAGACATACTCAAGACTGGGTAATTTATAAAGGAAAGAGGTTGAATTGACTCACAGTTCCACATGGCTGGGGAAGCCTCGCAATCATGGTGGAAGAACAAGGAATGTCTTACATGGTAGCAGCCAAAAGAGAGCTTGTGCATGGGAATCCCCCTTTATAAAATCATCAGATCTCAGGAGACTTATTCGCTATCACGAAAATATCATGGGAAAGACCTGTCCCCACGATTCAATTACCTCTTACCAGGTCTCTCTGATGACATATAGGAATTGTGGGAGCCAGAATTTAAGATGATATTTGGGTGGGGACATAGCCAAACCATATCAGGCCTTAATTTCTCCAAAATGTATCAAAATATGTGCTCTGATGACATTTTCATGAGATTAATAAAAAAAAATACTATGGAAAAAGCAAGGTAATGCAACAATCCATAAAATAGCCAAGCAATCTCCGAGCTACTGAAAACTGGTTAAGTATCTATAGGTAAAAAAAGAAACATATTAATATGTTTCTAATTAACATGTTTCTAATATGTTAAGCATCTACAGGTAAAGTAATAGAAACATACATGTATATGTATGTGTATGCATATATATGAACATACATGATACACGTATATGTGTGTATATGCATATATATGTTTCTATTCTATGTATATGTACATGTGTATATATGCATATATATAAGAATATGTGTATATATGCATATATATAAGAATATATGTATATGTATATGTCTGCATGTATTGCATGACTATAAAAAGCATATATTTTGGAGTCAAACAATCTGATTTCAAATGCTGGCTCTACCAATTACCAGTTGTATGACATTGAGAAAATTATCCTTAAAATGGGAGTGATACTAACAGCACACTTCACAGGATTGCCACGGAGGTTAATTATGTAAAGCATTTAAGACATATTTCACATAGACACATGCCTCAAGAACCTGTCACAATCTTCATTCACCTGGGAGAAGTTTGCTGTCTGCTCCTCCAGTTCTGTCTCCCACCTCCCTAGAATCAAGCTTAGGCAACCATCAGGGCTGGGCATGGAAGACATCTGGCAAGGTCAGATTCGAAACAGAGGAGCAAATTGTCACAGAGAAGGGACAAGGAGGGATGGGACAAGGAAGCAGGGCATTAGAGCCAGACAGAGGTGTATTCAAATCCACCGCTGCCAAATTATTTCAGCTTCCAGAACCTCAGGGTCCTCATGTGTAGAATGGAATTGCGGTAGGATTTGAGAATAAGGTCTGGCTTTCAGAGTGTAATGTCCAAGTCCCTGGAAAAGCCCTTTCCTCTAAAATAGCCTCCTCAAAGTCCTCAATAAAGTGAGACATTCCTTTATCAGAAACTAAGATTGATGCCATGATAACTTGGTCAAATATTCCCTTTATATCAAGGTATATAGAAATTCTATCGTTTAGAAAACAGGATACTCAGTGGTACAGATTCATTGTCTGTTTCTGCAAATAAGAAGGCTGTTTCTTGCTGTCTACTGGAAAAGTTCCTTTACCTCCAGGGAAGCTACTCATTGTTTTTACTTTTATCTGCCAAATTCTCATGTTAAACTTTCTAATTAAAACAAGTTCATACTTGTCTATTGACAAACAGAAAGTTAAAGCGATTCTAGAATTTCAAGAAATGCAATCTTGCTTTTGGCCTCCAAATATCAGTTTTGAAATTTAGAGATTTTGGGGCATGATGATGTCTCACAGTATTCCAACATTATGTTCCTGATTAGACTTTCTCTGAGTGCCTGCCCATAGTCAGTGGCTACTTTTCTAAGACAAAATCCCCATGACCTCAATGTGACCTTTCAAATACAGAGAGCAGATAGAATCCAAAAAATTTCAAAGCAAGAAAAAAAAAATTGACTTTACAAATTAACACTGTCTATGAGAAATTAGGCAAACCTGGAGTGACAGGAGTGTGTGCTAACTTTCACAACTATTACTTGAAGTTCTGGAACAGACACATCATGGTTTCAAAGTTCATCACTTGACAGAATTTAAAAGGGCTGGAGTTAGATCTTGACACCCTGTGTGTTACATGCTGAGTTCAGCTCTTTAATAGAGCCATGGGAATTGATTTTGATCTTTCCATATTTTTAATGTCATCTTGATTTGGATACATGGGCTCAGATGGGCTGAAATTGATTAGGACTGATGTTAAGAAAAATTATTAAGGCAGCAAAATTTATTTTCATTGGCCTCTGCATCTTTCCATCGACATTCTTTCTCTCATGGCAGCTGCTCACCCAGGCAGTTTCCCGGTGCCTTCATGATGGCCGGGGCCTCCATTCATGCTGCACCAACCTCCCTGGAGAAGCCCTCATGTTCAGTGAAATTTACCTGTTAGCTATGGCCATCTCCCAGTCCTTGCTTAGCTGACAACTTGTAACATTCTTTCTAAGGGTTATGGAGTACTACTGTCCTAATGAATTATCTCTTCCCCTTCCTGGAATACTCTTCATTTCTCTTCTCCTTGAAAGATTCAACTCATTCAACTTTAGTGTAATTTCTTTGAATTTTTCCTGATTTTCCCTAGGAATAATTAGTAGTCTTATTCTGTGTTCCCACAATACTTTCTATAGGTAATCAATAATTCTTTTTTTTTTTTTTTATCTCTTGTTACCCAGGCTTTGGCTCCCTGCAACCTCCACCTCCCAGGTTCAAGCAATTCTCCTGCCTCAGCCTCCCGAGTAGCTGGGATTACAGGTGCAAGCCACCACGCCCTGTAATTTTTGTATTTTTAGTAGAGACAGGGTTTCACCAGGTTGGCCCAAGCTGGTCTTGAACTCCTGATCTCAGATGCCCACCCCAGCCTCCCAAAGTGTTGGGATTACATGTATGAGCCACTGTGCCTGGCCACTAATTCTTCAGATTTTATTATTTTATTATTTTGGGGATTGGGTGTTCTCCTTTCCCCAATTAACTCTGAGATTTTCAATGACTGGAAACTCAGCATATTTGTCCCAATGTTTCCATGTTAGCCCCTTAGTACTTTTAGAGCAAATACTTACTGAATAAATAAATGACTATAATAATGCGAATTTGAAATCCTCTTAGTTCTTGCAAAATATTCAGTCTTTGTGAGGTAGAAGAGAAAACAAAATGGCATCAATCCCATTAAGAGATGGTTTGAGTAGACCTTTTTCCTGCAATACCAACTTGAGGACAACAGCATATTCAGAGTCAGCCGGTACTGCTATACATATTTTATCAGTAAACCTTGGAAATGGCAGAACCCTTAACTGCTTTGCTGCAAGCCTGTTTCACTGACCAGAGTGATTCCATGTCATTTTATTGCTTTCATGCCGGAGAGAAATTAACTCCACGATATTGCCATCCAAGAACTTGGTAACCCAACTTCCCTGTGAGTAATAACATATTCTTAAAGAGACAAAAATAATACATTTTAAGGGGAGAACTATTCATCTGCTGAGTCTCTTGTTTTTCTGGCAAATGATGACAGTTGGTGATTCTAAAAAGTGGACAGCCAGAGGGAAGAATAGTTGGGTTTGAGCAGGCCTTTCTTTGGTGCCTCCCCTCAAATCACATCATAACAACAGCCATCTGCACCACTATGTAGTTTAGGCTATGACCAAAGATATTACATGAACTGAAGTTACACTTTGAACATAAACGAGAAAAAATCATGTCAAATGAGATATTCTCATCATCCATTCCCATGTGATTACCTCCAGGGTAACGAGAAACAAAAGGATAATACATTCCCATCCTTCATTATCAAAACTGCCTTACTTCATGTTTTAACATGAGAATAAAGGCATGGGGAAAGACGTTTGTTGTGGTACTTACTGTATAATATCTCCTGTTGCTCTGGAAAACCACACTAAATGGCTTTTTTTGTCACTGTTGTTATAGTCCCAAATATATAATCACAAACATAAGATCTAGACTTTTGTGGGAAGCTGGACATATGCTGAGTTAAGCCATGAGAAACAGATCATGTTGATAGCCTTAGAATCATTTGCTTTGGCAGATATATTTGTATAATTCCTAGATATTTACAGAAACAAATATAACATTTTGAAATGTGCAATATTTGGGATTGTGGTTAAGAAAAATACAACATATATCAAGCAAAGGAGGGAAAAAATGCCATCTGGCCTTACCAACATACTCTATCGAAAACCTACCTTTTATTTTCTCGGTTTCTCTTATTTCTCTTCTGCTCCAGATGTCTTTCTTTAACTAATTACTATCTGTACACTTTTTTATTTAGCTCTCTTATTATCAAATTCCATGTTTATAACATTTTGTCTGAAATATTACTGCTTAAGTTTCTTACATCCCATTTTCCATTTTTAAAATATTCTTCCAGCTACACCCTTAATTACGTCCTCCCTAAATTTATCTGGAACCCTCCACCTATTAACTTAAATAACTGCAATGTTTTTTCTCCCCTGGCATCTTCTTTGCCTCGAATATGAAGATGACCATGTGAGTGGTCAAAGGGGCCCACAACTCATTGTCCATGTACAGAATTCTGTGCAAGTTCAACTTAACTCTCTGAGCCTTAGTTTTTTCATCAGCTTAATCTATCTTGTTCACTACAGCCCAAGTAAGCAAATATAGACTAAAAATAAATGATAGAAAGTAGTACCCTGTGAGTACACCCCTGACCTGCTTTATGGGAGCTTCATCCTTATCAGATGCTTTCAGAATCCCTCTCTAGTTGCACACTGCTCCATGACCTATGCTTCCTGCCCATCACCCGCCACGCCACCATGTTTTTCCCTGTCACCTCTAGCCCACTGGAGTGGATCTGTGTTCTCCGAGGTTTCTGAAAGTGGCATCTATGCCAGTGTTTCCCACTGTCACCTTCCAAAGGCTGTCAGGATTCCAGTGCCCAAGGGGGGAGAATATCCATGCCCCTGGCAGGGTTGCTTGTTGCCAAAGCTACAGCTGCAGGCGGAAGCAACAAAAAAGATGCCCCTGTCTCTAATGTCAGGCAATCGCCATCACTACTGTTATCACCGATGCTACTGCTTCTCTTGCAGGGACCACCCATTCCCAATGCTGCGGACAGTCTGCATGCCAAGCCTCTATGGGGATTTTGGAGAAACAACTGTTTTAATTTCCATTATCTCTGTTGGTGCAGTGCCTATGCTAGGATTTGGCAAGGGTACACAGTGATTGAACCAAGGACCATCCAGCAGACACCAAGCTGTCCTTGGACTCATTCCTGTACACCCTTTGCACAGGACATTTTGATTCTTTTTCTTTACCAGAAGTGCCTCTCCTCAAGCTCACTCATTCTCAGGTAAAGAGATTTCTTTACATCCCATCTCTTTGTTTTCCAGATAAACAAAGCATATACAATCTTCAATCCTAGTTTAGGTTCAAGCTGTGACTCTTGCTACATGTATATTACAAATAAGAATCTACCTTGTGGGGCTGGGCAGGTACCTCACACCTATAATCCTAGCACTTTCGGAAGCTGAGGCGGGGAGACTGACTGAACTCAGGAGTTTGAGACCAGCCTAGGCAACACAATGAAACCCTGTCTTTACTAAAAAAAACTACAAAAAATTAGCCAGGGGTGGTGGCACGTGGCTGTAGTCCCAGCTACTTGAGAGGCCTGAGGGAGGATAATCTCTTGAACCTGGAAGGCAGAGGTTGCAGCGAACTGAGACTGCGCCACTGCACTCCAGCCTGGGTGATAGAGTGAGACTCTGTCTTTAAAAAAAAAAAAAAAAACGAAAAAAAAAAAAAAAAATTCTACCTGTGGTACTGAGAATTAAATGAATAGTGTGTGTATATCATGTGTAATGCATTTGGAAAGGCACCTGGGAATAAGGAAGAAGATTCAAGGGAAGAGGCAGGAACCCCAGAGCTGGTGTCTGAAAGGTGTCATATCATAGCCTTGGAGCACAACAGGACTCCAGGATGCAGGTGTAACACCCAAGAGGAAACTCCAAAGAGGGTTTACTCCAAGACAAAATGGCTGTTTGGTCCAACTATGCATGCCGGGCCAAGCCTGCCCCATAGACTTACCTCATTTAAGCATGACCCAGGAAGGGCAAGAAAGCTACCATCTTGGGAAGATTCTTGAAGATGGGTGCAGAGACATCCCAGTGATGATCTGCTGGGATCTCCCTGAGCCCAAAGTGAGAAGTTGCACATCCCAGAAGAAAGAAGTAAATAAATCTCTAACTAAAATTATATTTTGCTTTTTCTTAGAAAAATAAGACTTTGAAATAGAAATTATATTATTATAAACAATATTTATCATCCCCCCCAAAAGAAAAATATTATCAAAATATTCTATCTCTGCAGCCTCAGTTCCTTCAGTGTGTCATTGGTGCCACATTACTCCATGCTCATCACTTTATTGAAACTGTGGCCTCGAGGTTTGGTGATGGCCACCAATTCCATGAGGACAGTATCCTGTTTCCTGTTCTACATAACCTCTTCACATAATATGCTGCTGCTCTTCCTGGAGCCCCTACCACCTTTCTAAAACAATGCTCTTCCACTGCAACTTCTCTACTCTGTCAAAAATGTCTTCTTTTCTCTCCTCTTTGAACAATTTTTAATCTCTTTGAAGTTTCTTCAATTATATTTCATTCTTGCCCATATCTTTGTCCATAATTCCTACTTCCACACCATACTTCCCCCTATATAATCTTTTCTACCATTGGCCTCTAGTTATCACCTTTATCAGTGGTTCTCAAAAATTTTAATACATTATGCTGGGCACAGAGTCTCACGCCTGTAATCTCAGCACTTTGGGAGGCTTAGGCAGCTGAACCCTTGATCACTTGAGGCCAGGAATTTGAGACCTGCCTGGTCAAAATGGTGATACCCCATCCTACTAAAAATAAAAAATACAAAATAAGCCAGGCGTGGTGGTGCACGCCTGTGGTCCCAGCAACTCAGGAGGCTGAGGCAGGAGAATAGCTTGAATCCAGGAGGCAGAGGCTTCAGTGAGCTCAGATTGCACCATTGAACTTCAGCCTGGACAACAGAGTGAGACTCCCACCTCAAACAATATTTTTTAATACATTAAAATAACAAAAAAAAAATTTAAAGAAGGATTTCTGGGTCCCATCCTTCACAAGATGTGATTGGATATATCTGGAATAAGGTCCAAGAATCTTCATTTTTACAAACATCCCATGAGAGGCACCTCTGATGCAGATGTTCTCACATCACCCTGAAAAATGCTAACCTCTATTGCTTATAACTTCTGAGTCTAAATCACCAGCTTCTTCATCTGTGTCCTGACTCTCAGACACATGCAGTTACTTAGTATTTCCATTACCTAAAATGCAATAGTCTGAAAAACAAATGTTATTACCTCTGAAACAATTGACTTCACTGCTTAAATGTCCTGTCTTCAGTCAAAGTAGCGCTATCAACTCAATCTGTAAACTAGAGATTCTCTCCATGTCTTTGTTATCCTATAAGTCCTTTTCATTTGCCCTCCAGAAAATTCCTTGAATGTGTCCCTTACCTCTGCCTAGTTTAAGTGCCTGTTGTTCTTCCATGAAAAATTAAGTAGTCCCTTCCCTGGCCCCTCTAACCCCAGTCTCTCTCATTTCCTGCCTTCCTTTTTTTCATACTGTCAGCACAAGACTAAAGCAGAAACAGAACAAACCTTTGATGTTCTCTTGGCTCTCTAAATTATTAATGCCCTAACATAGGTAGCATTCAAGATTTTGTCCAACCTGAATCTTCTCTTCAGTCTTCCCACCATGCACAAGCACAAGCTCACAAGCTCCTCTCACCCTCAAAATGCCACCATATCTTCAGGCATACCTCTCTCCTACCCAGAATGTCCCTCACCCTATCTCTATCTGTCGGAATCCTTCCCAAGCTTTCAGACCACAGTGCTTCACTGAAACATGCCAAGGACAGAATTTTAAGCTGACCCTATCAGGTTCCTCAAATTGTGACGACATCTTTATTTATTTACTCATAACCAAGTATTTGCTGAACATCTGTAACATATCGAGTCCTGCATTAGGCACTGATAATTCAGCAATGAATAAGGTAGTTTCTGTGTGTGCTTATGTGTGTTTGGTTGTGTGTGATGAGAGAGATGTGAGAGGAAACAGGAAGTAAGGCTGTGTTTTGGAGAGGAGAGGATGTGTTTTGGAGAGGAGAGGAGCCCTCTTTTGTAGGGCACTGTGGATTGGACTGCTCAACATTCAATCCAATCTACATTTCTAAGGTACAAAGGCTAGAAAGTCAAAATCCATATGTACTACTTAGCAAAAGGCAAGGATGTTTTAACTAAAAGACCAAACAATTATAATCCAGTGACTCAAAGAAGATTCAAGATTTTTTTTTCGCTCATATAATCATCCAAAGTAGTTAATCTTGCTCCACAAAGTCATCAGGGGATCCAGGGCCGCCATGTGGTGCTGCATTCTGCATTGTTGCCATCTACATGGTTGAAGCTGGGCCAGGTTCCAACCAATGGTTAAGTAAAGAAATATGTTATTACTTCCATTCACAGCCTCCAGGTGAGACTATAGGCATATGACCATGTGTACCTGAGGGGGAGACTCGAAAATGAAATCTATTCTAGCTGTGAACTCTGGAAAGATAAAATAAACTTTTGTAACAACTAATACTTTTTGTAAGGCATTTGGTAGAGTCCCTTGGTTATCTTTGCGTGGGTACGGACTCATTTCAGGAGAGAAACAAGGGCTTCCATGCTGCTGGTGTAGATCATGGTAAAGGTAGCCTGGTTTGGGAAATGGCAACTGCAGCACTGGTGGTTTCCTCCTTTGGCAGATTCCTGACCAAGGAAGGCGGAGGTCTCATTCTGGAGCCAGAAGCCAGGATGACATATTTCTGATTCTATAATAATTCCTGATTACAGCAAAGGCAGCACCTGCCCTGGCCCAATTCTATTGCATGGATTTGGGAATATTTCCTGGAACCTTAACATAGTTTCCTTCTTCAGTTTTCCCAATGATTCTCTGAGTCATGTAATACCATGTAATAGCTCCCTGTCTGCTTGGGAAGAGTGGGTTCTGTCCTTGGCCATTGAAATCTGAAAAATACACCTACTATGCCACCAAAAGCCTGACGTCTCCTTGGAGATCTCTCATTCACATTTTCACAATGACCATACAGTTTATGCTGAATTCCAAAGAACATTTTCTAAGAGCTATGTTACTCTGTAGATCCCCAAAGGGTGAAGAAAAGAGTATTAATTTTTCTAATACACCTAAGATTCTGCTCTCACACCTCAACATCCAATTGCACCTTCATCTCTTCAACCTCAGGGAGCCTGTTATGGGGGAAGGTGAGAGGAGAGGGAAATGATCCCAGATGTCTGGTGAGCAGAGTCACAACCACAGCCCCCATGCTTTCTTTAAAATATATTATATAAGTCCTATTGAAATGTCATTTTCTATGCAAGGTGAAGTATTAGAAAGAAGCTGATGAGTGCAGTTTATTTTGCAATGCATAAAGAAAATAAAGTGGCTGGATGCAGTGGCTCACACCTGTAATTCTAACATTTTGGGAGGCTGAAGTGGGGGATCACTTGAGCTCAGAAGTCTGAGACCAGCCTGGGCAACACAATGGGACATCTGTCTCTGTAAAACATAAAAAGAAATGTATCCTGGTGTGGTGGTGCCTGTCTGTAGTCCCAGCTACTTGGGAGGCTGAGGCAGGAGGATCACTTGAGCCATGATCACAGGACTGTACTCTGGCCTGAGCAACAGAGCCAGACCGTGTCACAAAAAAAAAAAGGAAGGAAGGAAGGAAGGAAGGAAGGAAGGAAGGAAGGAAGGAGAGAGAAAGAAAGAAGAAAGAAAGAAAGAAAGAAAGAAAGAAAGAAAGAAAGAAAGAAAGAAAGAAAGAAAGAAAGAAAGAAAGAA